>NC_064246.1:82297245-82632245 GCF_003254725.2 Canis lupus dingo
AAGCAGACTCAGCACTGAGCACGGAGCCCTACCAGGGCTCCATCTCACAACCCTGAGATCATGACTCGAGCCAAAATCACGAGTCTCACATTTAACTGACTGAATCATGCAGGCGTCCTGGATGGTGAGTTTTATACACAAATTATAAAATGTCTGTTAGAGAAATAAGTGTATTTGATAGAGGATACAGAAGCCTTGAGAGAGGAGAGAAAGAGAGAGATAGAGAGGAAGAAGGGGGGGGCAGGGATAGAGAAAGAGAATCGCAAAAATTACAAAGCGCCCAGAGAAAGACAGACATTTCTAGAGAACTGGGATCTACTCACTACTCAATTGTTGGCAAGAATCGAAAGGAAGATAAAAATCCTCAGACACTCACCAAAGCTGCCTTAAGTGCAAACTTCAGTTGGGGGAATTCTGCTTAATGATGCATTTTTAAAAACCATTTGTAGCTTTTACCATAAACTTTTTGAAAAAGTGGTTGTTGTTGCTAGTGGTGACGGTGATCGTGGGTGTGATAGTATTATATTCTCTTTTTGAACAAAGTGTCTTAAGGAAAATACATTAAGCTGTTTTTCACCCATTTCTCTCATTTCATTAATGTATTTAGAATCATACTTTTCTAAATAAGATCCCACTCTCATCATCAGTCTTTCCCTACCACATAGAATCTATATGTGCATTCTACAATATATATAGTATTGGGTGTGTGTGTGTGTGTGTGTGTGTGTGTGTGTGTGTTTTAGGGACACAGAGAGAGAGAGAGTGAGGGGTGAGGGGCAGAAGAAGAGGGAGAGAGAGAATCTTAAGCAGGCTCCATACCCAGCATGGAACCCAATGCAGGGCTCAGTCTCACAATCCTGAGTTCATGACCTCATCAGGAGTTGGACCTTAACCAACTGAGCCCCCCAGTTGGCCCCACTTTTCTTATATTGTAGTAAGTTATTCAAATTACGGAAAGGAAGGGCACCATACTGATGTACGTGACATAGTTTTATAAGGTTGCAGCCCTCAGCATACTTGCTTCTGATTATGGAAACATGAGTGCAGAGAGTTTCAGCTCCTCTTTTGATCCCAATGCTTTCACTCCTTCCAAGACTCAGGACAGAACTAGTCTCAGTTTCCTCTCAATGGTTTTCATGAGTGTTTCAATAAGGCTAATTCACACCAATTCACCCACAATGTTTCCAATTTAATATGAATTGTACCAGCACGGGTCAGTTGGCCGTGCCTCATCGCTGTGTTTTGTGTACCTTTGTTCACACAAAGAGCTTTTGTTCACTCCTTTCAATGGCTCTATACTACTTTTGTATATATATATAAAAAAAAAATCACACCATACTATTCGATTCTTTATGCCATGAATTTTAAGTTGCTTCCACGTTTGGTTATTACAGACATTGATAGCAACGGACATTTTGTTTATCAGAAATCTTCGGTTCTATACATAGCTGAGGATTTGCCATATCAAAAATGTGCACAATTCAACTTTACTAAATGTTGATGATAGGCCACCAAAATTATACATATTTATGCTTCCGTCAGCAGCTTATGACAGTTCACATTGCTACAGTCTCATGAAAATTTTATTTTGGCTGACTTACTTTTTTTTTTTATCTGATGTGCAATAATATCTAATTTTTAAGGCTGACATTTTGCGGATTACTGATGAAATTATGTGTTTATTAGAAATTCAGGTTTCCATGTATATAAACTTTTTAAAGATTTCTTTCACGTTTTTTGTTAGTTTTCATTTTTCTAATTAATTTGAGGCATTATTTATAAATTATGAAGGCTCAGCTTTCACTGGCTATATATTTTAAAAATATCTTTTCTCTTTTGTGCTGGTCTGTTTTCTGTGATTATAGTTTTAAATTCAGGACTATTCTGATTGGTCGATCAGATATTTCACCATCATTATCCTGAAAAATGAGATGCCACATCATTGGCAGGTGCAAAAAAAAAAATGCATGTAGTAAGAGCTTTAAAATATATAAAAAAAGTTTTATAAAATGAGAATATTTGAGGAAGATATAAATGTAACAGTTTCCTACTATACTAATTTCCTGAATTTTAAAAATTCATTTTACACCTAAGATATTGAATATGCAGTTTCAGGATTTTTAGATTCGTGCTGAAATACATTCCCAAATTTAATCACCTGGTTAATATTTACTAAGCCCCTCTTACATCTGTCTTAAGAGCTGCTCTTCTGTTTTATGTTCAGTGCTCATCTATAAGGATGCAGTCATGCACCAATCATACCCAGTCCCTGTCTTCACAAAGCTAAAAGTCTAAGAGATGGCCTAATTAGATAGCATGAGAGATATTAATAACTAATCTCAGAAGTATATAAATATAAACTAAAGATCCTATGGGTAATACGAGATCCGGTTTATTTGTATTCATCATGTTTTCAAGGCAAACCCTAAATTCAAATACAAAAAAATAAATCATAGAAAGGTAAAACAACCTTCCCTTTTTCAAGCATATAGATCTTTGTAGGAATAATCAATTGCTTATAATCTTCTAAGTACCATTGCCTCATAAGAACAAAAGAAGAGCAACAGCAAAAAGAAAAGTAAAATGTTATAAAGAAAAATAAAATGAGTAACATCAGAATACTGTGGTAAAGTTTCATGTTCCAAAAATTTCATCCTTTCTTTTAATCAATTAAAAACCAGCAAAAGCCTGAGTGAATAGATATACTATAGCATTCCATTAAATCACGAATATTTTTTAACCTTTAATTTTTTTAATAGAGGACACTCCAATTTTATTCTATATTGTTTGTCTTCTTATGAGGATCTTTAGATTTTTTTAAGTTCAGGGAAATTATATTTATTTCATAGTACACTATAATTTTCTCCAGATGTCCCTATAAGCTATGAAAAGTATAGGAAGATGGTCCACTTTAAGAACATCTCTCTCTCTCTCTCTCTCTCTCTCTCTCTAGTTTTGGATGTTATATTTATTATTTTATGAGTTTAGATCACCTCTTCAGACCATCAGTCTTTTGTTTAAAATCCGGGAAATCAAATATAGCTGATATTTCTGAATGAAGATTTTTGTAAGTTAAGGAAAGGAAAATAATATAGAAGAGTGTGGGTCTCTACAGATGTCCATCCAGATGAAAGGTGTATTGAGATCATTGAGATCAACCCCAGGCATCTTCTACTGATTCCTTCAGCAAATATTTAATGAGCACTTATTATGCATCATGTATTCACCTGCAATTTAAAAATATGCAATTTATACAAATATATATGTACATTACATACACATATATGCAAATCTTCAGAGCTTGTCTTGAATACACATGTATTAATGGGCAAAAGAGACAATAAAACAGTTGTGATAAAATGGTGCATGTTTTAAATCGAGGCTATGTTATGGTGCTTCAATATATTGCAATGTAGTATCTAGACATTGGACTAATGGGTACAATTCCTTAAGAAAGTGACAATGAATCCAGTGATAATGTGAGTTTGCCTGGTGTGGTAGATGAGATTATTGCCCCAAGTCTTCAACACCTTCTTGTAATAAAATTCTATGTCATTTGACATATGATTTTAAAGTGACCCCAGGAAAGAATGCAAACCTTAAAAGCCAAGTACCACATGGATGAAGGCCGGGCCAGATGATTACTGTGGCCAATGATAGGAGGTTCAGAGACATGGCATGAACTTCCACTTAAAATGTGCTTTTGTTGCTCTAAGTACGTGCTTCAGCTTAGCTCTTATCTTTCTACCATCTACCTTGAAAAGAGCACAACCCAAGGTGCTGTGAATCCCAGAATGAGTGACTTGTGGAGCACACCTAAACCAAATATGGACCCATAGTGAGAAAGATAAATGCTTGTAGTTGTATGCCATGCCGTTGAGATTCGGATTTGTTGTGAAACGTTATCATTGTGGAAATCTACTAAAAGTCAACTGTAACATCGATGTTACAGAAAATTCTGTAATAAATAATGTGGGGGAGGGAATTGAACTTTGTAAAGAAAGGGTAGGGTAGAGAGAAAAAATCAGATAATAAGTTCTATCATGAGATATGATAAATATAATGTTATTATTTACTGAATGCTTGCCATATGCCAACATAGTTTAAAGTGTTTTTACATATTACTAAGCATGGTCTATTTGTACTAGTGTTCTCATTACATATCTTTTTTCCACCTTATTTAACATATCTTAGATTTATATGGAAGTCATAATAGTTATAGGCAGCATAAAATTGCTTTCTTTCTAAATACACTACGATAACCTTTTTCTTTTAGTTGGTGGCTTAACTCATTTGAATTAATTTAATTCATTTATAAAATTACTCCAATTACTGATACATTTGTGTTTAAATGTACTGTTTTATTATTATGTTTGATGATTTTTCCCCTCCTTTCCTCCATTCTTTAGGATGTTCTATTTTTTTTTCCATTTTCTTTTTGGATAACTTGTTAGTTATCAATCATTTTACTTTGAGTTACCTTATTTATCTAAAATTGATAAGACACAATCTTGACTCATTAAAGATAAAATAAAATTAACACTTTTCCACATTGCAGACAATGCAAGTATATTAAAATTCTTATATATATATATGCATTTAAAATAATATATACATAAATATAAATAAAGCTCCATGAGACAGGAATATTTGTTGTTAATTTTTTGATCCACTGTCTTATCTGCTCAGCCCATCACTCCGCCTTCCTCTATCACCATGGTTCTCTCTGTCATTTTTTTCCAATGCCAGAAAATCTTCCTGGAGCATTTCCTTTAATCAGAGCCTTACACAGCTGACTTCTCCCAGTTTTTCTTTCTCAGAATTTACTTTGTCTTCATTTACGAATGATATTTTCCCAGGGTATTGAATTCGAGGTCGGCATTTCAAAGATGTCACTCCATTGTCTGCTGCTTCTATTGTTTCTTTCAGGGAGTCTTTGAAGGCAATTGCCTTTTTACTGGCTTCTTTTATATTATTTTCTGGCTGCCTTTATAATTTTTCTTTTGTCTTTGTTTCTGGCAGTTTTACTATGATATTTTGGTTCCTGCGCTGCTTTTTTTTCTCCTTTTTGGTTTGCTTTTAGTTATTTTCTTGTTGCATGCCTGATTATTTTTGCCTAAGACCCAGAAATTATATATGAAACATCGCATGACAATTTAAAACTCTAATTGTGTTTTCCTCCAAAAATGCTTGTTGAGAGAGTCCGATGAACAGCTGCAGTTGACCTGAACCAAGACTGATGTGAACCAAGGCTGGCTTCGGTTACTCTGAGTCCTGGCCCACGTTCTGTTCATCACATCTAATGTATATCACTTTAGGGTCCCAAGTGAAAATTTGATGTTTAATCCAGGACCCTCCGCCCAGATTGGCCTCAAATTCCAATTTATGTTCTATCATCAACTGTCTGCAACTGTCCAAAACTCTGGTAAGTTCTTCAATCAGCTTCTTAGATTCCCATTCTCCTTAGAGTGGATCTTTGGATGGAAGAGTGGAGTCAAGAGGTTGCCTCAACTGCTTGGTCTTCCCTTCCCTCCAGGAGAGTGGACTGGGGGGAATTCAGGGACGCAAACTTCAAAATGAGGTATATTTAATAGTATATGCTATTTTGGGGCTGTTTCTGTCCCGTGCCTCATTTCCCTTTAGCTTTTCCCATACAAAACAACAAATCCAAAATGTATAACATTATAACATAGAGATAAGATAATGGTAGACACATGGTTTCTATGTTTTGGTGAGATGTGCATTATGCACTATTACGGAAGAGACGTTCTTTTCCATTATAAAATTAAATTCATAATAAAGTACGGGACTTGCAACGTGCTTTTAACATAGGCTACATTTAAAATTCTAGAAGATACGATAGATATTTAATGAATCATTGTTGAAATAATGTAATTTTAACTGAAAACCCACAAGATCCATACCTAGGCAAACTAATTTCACAGTCATTTGTTTCCAGACTAACTCTAATGCCAGACATCTGTTTCACAGAGGGCTTTGTCACAAAAGTATAGGTTAAATGTTATATCTGGCACAAAGTAAAGGCCTATAACTATTAATGTAATTAATTCATAGTTTTTGGTTAAATGTAGCCTCTCCTATTGCAAGCTTCTCATATCTTAGTCTCATGCCTTATTCTCAATTTATGGATTTAAGCTTAGTTCCCATTTTATGGTTTTGCCTATAGGAAGTGCTTAGTGTTAATTAAAGGAATCTGAGGATAATTTAAGTGAAAATACTAAGACTGTATTGTAGGGTATATTGATGCTTTGGTTTTAAGAAACAAAATTTGGTTTCCTCAAAATAAAATATTGGAATGATAGAGACTAGGAAAACCTTCAAAAATATAGGTATATTTTATTATATGTCCCTTCAGAAAGGACATATAAACTGTGTGAGAAAGGAATTTCTTTCTTTTAGGTACTGGGATCAAAGGGACTTTTCTTCAATGGCCTCCCACTCACATTCAGCTCAAACTCAGGATTCCCAGGACAGAGGGATAGAATCTGATAGTACACACTTGAATCCTGTGACTAGAAATAACATATGCCATCATATGTCTTGCACTGAAACTCAGGAATAGATTATTGAGGACACAGAATATCTGAATATACACAACCATCGTCTTAGTCAATTCTGGCTGTTATAACAAAGTACCGTAGACTAGGTGACTTACAAAGAACAAAAGTTTATTTCTCACAATTCTAGAAGCTGGAAATCCAAAAGCGTGGTACCAGATGGTCACTTTCTGATGACAGCACTGTCTTGGGTTGCCGACCTCTCCTTGTATCCTCACACAGGGGAAAGGGTGAGGGAGCTTCCTTGGGTCTCTTGTAAAAGGGTGCTGATTCCATTCATCGGAGCTCCATCATCATGATGAAATTACGTCCAAGAGGGAATCATGCTTACTCCATTAGGCATGGTCAGCTGTCTCCAAACTTTATTCTGCTTACATTCAAACTATTTTTCTATATAATAATGAGTTTTATTCGAATATAAGAGTAGCCTTAAGCCACCTACAATTAAGTCACATGGGGTGTCTTTTTAAATGTATGTGCCATGGAAATCTGTCTGGTAATTAATAGAATTGATAAAAAAAATAGATCTTAATATTCTGGGAAATATTTAAAATATAATCAATCTGTTCTGGAGGTGATAGAGGGTCACTGGAATCCTGAAATCATAATTCATACAAAGCTACTGGAATACTACTTAATTTCCTTAGACCTTATTTTCCTCACTTGGGAAATGTCACCAGTAATAAAACCTACACCAGAGAACTGTAGAAAGAATTGAGTGAAATACTATTTTTAAGCTGAATAATGTTTGGTATATAGTAAAAATGCATTAAGTTACTATAGCTAAGTTAAATATTTAACTTAATATGTAATTTAACTATCTTATCATTCCAATTAATTATTTATTTTTTAAAATATGCTTTAATTAGCATTTATTACTAGTATTGTTACTCCTTAATAGTGACAGTTTCTCTGGATACCGAATGATGCCATTGAACTCTTTTCTAATGGGAGTTGTGACTAACCAAATACACCTTACATTATAAATATCATGTTTGCACATCAGTTCTATGTAGTTTCAGGCAAAGATGAAATTCTGCAACGTAGATCCATCAAGCTGAGGTGTTTGATTCTCTAATACATGTACATGGATCTCACACATGAAATCGCATTTTCTAATTCTCTTCCTGGACAGTGCTATCACATGCTCTCATCATCAGACACCAAATAGACATTTATACTTCATGGAGTTTTTAATACATGTATGCTCCTAACAAGAGAGTGTGGCCCATATTAGGGCAAAATAGGTAGAAAAAGCTAACTATTAAATATCAAGAGCAGTTGTTTCTATAATGTGCAATGCAGAGAAAACGTAAAAAGATACCAGCTTTAAGTACAAGACCAGTATTTGAACTCACAATGAAGGTTCTAAATGCCAGTAACTCATTGAATCAGGTGGACCATTTGATATCTGACAACTTTAAGGTGGTGTTAAACCACAGGAAATTGAAACATTAAACTTTCTGGTAGTTACAAGCCATGATAGCCCTAACAAATCACCACAGGATATTTCAAATGACATGTAATAGCTCATAATTCGTACACCTGGAAGTAGAAGGAGCTGAGGCTTTTGTTGTTGCTGCTTGTGTTTTAATGGTCTGCATGTTCTCTTATCCTTTTGCACTTGTACAGAGAAATGCATGTAGCTACCGCATACTTAGTGCATGAGGAAGGTGGTTTTGAGACATTAATACACTAGAAGCCAAATTTGTTTTGTAATGCAGGTGATCTTGGGTGAAAAGTTATGCTTAAAAGATTCTTGGTTTTATTCTTTTTTGGGGGGCAGACCTAATATAAACGTGGTGTCTTCAGAAATCCACACAATAAAAAAAAAAAAAAACAGATTTCATTTCATAAAACTAGGTGCACAGATTTATAAATAAATGGTTTAGGAGACAATTTTCGTACAATAGAGAGTCATTTTAAAAACAAAAAGATGTTCTGTGCATCATCTCCGTCTACCACAGTAATGTTTCTCCATCTGAGTTCTTTATTATTGTTCTTTTAACATTAATAATAATGTTATTATTATCAGCCCATCTTATATAGTAAAGCTTTATAACCAATGGAACTCGGGATGTTTTAATAGAAATCACACAGTCTTGTTTTATATCAATCACAGAAAAGAATGATTTATGCACTATATCTCATAATCTAATGTTTCAAAATTTCAGTAACTATGATTAGATCCCTATGCAAATCATGCCTGAAACTCAAAGACACTTTTCAGCTCAAATTATGTTACACCCTATAAAACTCATTTAAAGTATATTCTTCCTTCATTCTGTTGTTTCTTTCATATAAGACCTTGGGGATAATAACTAAAGAGTCTGTATTTATTTATTTATTTATTTATTTATTTATTTATTTATTTCTACACAAGAGTCTTAGGATTTTAGAGTCTAATAATTTGGGGCTTTTTGACACTTATTCTAATTTTTCTGGAACTTAATCTGCTATGTAGCAAGAAAGAGATGTAGAAACAAGCTACTTTCAGAAAATACTTTGAGCGAGTAAAAGGAAATAGCAGGAGATATTATTTTTCATGATTGAAATTGGGAAGAGTTCACATCCAGACAACTGTGTGTACATGGTGAGAAAATATGTATTTAATTTTAATACTACTATTTGCAACATATTAATTTCTTATAATGAAGATTTTAGACTATTTTTATTCACACATTTAAAACCAAAAGTGTAATGCACATTTTTGTGAGACAGAATGAAAAATATTGCCTCACAGTCTTCAATATGTCCTTGAATATTAATTTAAGGGGGATCTTTTAAAGAAGACAAAAAATAAAACATTCAAGGGTAATGAGTAATAATTTTTGTGGAAAAAAAAATACCACATTATTTTTAACCACACAGAGCAGCAAAGTACCATTTCTCAAAACAAATAAAACTTTAGGAAGGAGATTGCCCTTATAAATATTTATCAGCACACTTAATGAAACGTTTGTTTAATAAAAAATAAAATAGTTTATGTCAATGAATATGAAATATTTCAACTTTGCAGATAATTACATTTCAAAATATCTTAAGGCCAATCAAAGCACTTTCTGCAAAATCCTGTTGTCTATCTTCAGTCCCTAACAAATATTTCTGCAACCACTTAAAATATTAGCAATGCTTCTTGGATATAAATACTCACATAAAAATAAATCAATCAAATAATTGATTTTAGTGAAGGGGCTACATTTGAATAGTGCTAAATTCAGTACTAGCTTTGGCAGCACATATCCTAAAATTGAATAGTACAAAATTCAGCTCATGAGTATAAGAGCTCTTTTGTCATAAGAAATCCATGAGAAAAAGAAAAAGAAAAAGAAATCCATGAGAAACACACTACCCTGGGGCAAGCAGCTATTGAGGGGCATGGCCCTATTGAGAAAACAGAATTTAATCAGCTGGGATGGTTGTGTCCACCTGGGCATTTTGGAAGACCTGTGGCAGAAGAGGGATGATGGCTGGGAAGAGTGTGTTGGGTAGAGAATTATTTACAAAAAAAAAAAAAGTCCCAATTAAAACAAACAAACAAACAAAAAACAACTTTTATTCAAAGTAGCAATCACAAGATTGCCAAAGTTAGCAGGTTTATAAGAATTATTTATGATGAAAATAAGAATTTCTGACGTAATTATTAACATATCTGCATAGGTGTTCGCCTACGATTAGACATCAACATTACAGAAGTCAAGAGTCCAGTTGGTTTACAAAGTCTAACTTGGGGGGAAGGTACCAAGCTGCATGGACCTATGTAGGGGCATCTAGGTGGCTCAGCACCTGAGCATATCTGCCTTTGGTTCAGGTCATGATCCTGGGGTCCTGGGATCAAATCCCATATCAGGTTCCCTATGGGGAGCCTGCTTCTCCCTCTGCCTGTGTCTCTGCCTCTTTCTCTCTCTCTGTGTGTGTGTGTGTGTGTGTGTGTGTGTGTGTGTCGTGAATAAATAAGTAGAATCTTAAAAGGAAAAAAAAAAGACCAATGTAATTAGACAGAATAGCCTTGTATTCTCTTGTTTCAGGGTGCTCCTGTGGGTTTGCTGACTGAGCTACATTACACTTTACCATCCATAAAGGCAGCAAAGGAAGTTTTCTGGTTTTGTTTCTCCTCGGTCTCCCTTGCCTTGGCCTCTCTGGAGCCCTCACAGCACAGGGTCATTACTCCTTCTGGAACCACAGTGTTTCTTTCAGTTTCTATGACAACATCCCCTTCAATTAGCCTCTTACCTCTACCCACTTCTCTTCTGTTTTTCTTGTTTTTCTGTCTCTCCTGATCCATGAGTCTGTTTTAGCTTTTGTTTGGTTCTGTTTGGATTTTTGTTTTGCAGTTAATGAATTTTTGTTTGCTTTTAGGTCTCAATTCTCATCTAATGGGCAAAAGCTTCATGAGACATGGGCCTTGTTCTTTACATAAATGAAATCAAACTTATTTTGTCTTTTGCATCTGGTTCATTTTGTTCGATATTTGGGATATCTGCCTGTTTTGCTGCGTGCAGTAAGAGATCATTTGTTTTGATTGATATATAGTATTCCATTCTGGGAATAACTAGTCTATTTTACAGTCGGGTATTTGGAGAAGTTGCAATTTTTTTGGCTATTCTGAATATTACGCTGTGGACATTCCAAAATATGCCGTGGTAAACACGTGTTTTTACATGTGGAACTATATCTCCATGTGGGATTTCTGATTCATATATTCTGCTTTAGTAGATACAATCAGGGAGCCTTCCAATGTGGCTACACATCTACCCACCACCAAAGTAAGAGAATTTTGGCTTTTCCATCTCCTCCCTAAACTTGGCTTTGGCTCTCTTTTTCATTCTTTGGCACTCATATGAGTGGGGGGTGGTACATCCTTGTATTTTCAATTTGCCTTTTCCTCAGAACTATGTTAACCCTTTGTCCTTTGCCCATGTTCCTATTGGGTTTTCCATCTTTTTCTCATTCATTTGTTGAAATCCTTTGTATAGTCTGGATATACTGTGTTAGAAACAAAACAGCATCATTGTCCCCAAGTTATGCCTTACCTTTTACTCTTCCAGTTTTGTCTTTTGATAAGAAAGTTTAAACCTTAATGCAGTGCATTTTATCAATTATTTTTCTTTTCAGGTTGGCATTTTGTGTTTTCTGCTTAAGAACATTTTGTCTACTGCAGGACCATAAAAATATTATATTTTCCTCCCAGTCATCGTTATTTACTTATCACATCTAGGTCTAAATCCACCTGGAATTAACTTTTTTGTATATGGGATGAAGTAGTGGCCAAGGTAGGAATTTGTTTTCCTTTTTTTTGCCATATGGATATCTAATTGGCTCAGCCCTATTTATTGGAAACACCACCATTCCCTTACAGCACTACATTGTCACCTTTATCATTAATCAGGACTGACATATAGAGTCCTCTTCTTTAGAGTTGGAGAGTGTTGGTTTAAGAACTCACATTTAATTATGTCACAAAGTATAGTCTGAAGAGTAGATCTAATTGAGAAAGCACACAAGTAAGGGACCATCACCCACAGAACACATAGCATGATGGTAATTGGAGTGAGATGGTGAGGAAAGATGGATGTTATGTATTTAAACCTCAATTCTAGTGTGATTTAAGAACACAGCAGATACAGGAGAGGAGCAAGAAGTGCAACAAAAAAAATGAAGCAGTGAGTAACTTAAGATTGGTACAGCAAAAGAGGAAAGTTGATTTTAAAATGCTTAAAGAGCACAGTAAGTTTTATGTATGGTGTGTATAAGTTTCTTTCAATAGCGTAAGTGGGGTTGTCCCAGCTCAATTTGAAAACACAATGCCCTGAACTGGAATTAGAGATCATTTCCGTAGAAAGGATTATTGAAGTTTTGAGAGTGGATGAAATTCTGAAATTCAGGACTAAATATAGTAAAACAAGAGCATCAATATAACCATTCTTGTACTCATTCATTTTTCACAAATAATAATTAACATAGTCAAGTCTAACTCGCATGAGGATGGTTATACATCACTTATTAATCAATTAGGGATGATTTTACTTTCCATTTCATATTTGCCACATAAACCACTATGCATAGAGCAGTAGCCATGATTATCAAAGGGAGGGAGTTTATCTAGAAATCTAGCACATCACTTAAATTTCAAGTCTAATTCTATTTATTTCAACCTTGCCAGTAAAAAAGACTACCACCAATAATGACAAAAAGTATTTTGTTTGCTATCATTCTTAGAAGAACTTGAACTCAAAATATTTCCATTCCTTGAGTGACTTGTAGCTTCTGGGATTGATGTGTGCATTATTAGAGGAGGCAGCTGCTCTATTAATGTGATTTAAAGAAATCTGAGGAAGTCTCTCTTGAATAAATTAACTCCCAGTTGGATCTTTTTAAATTTCCAGCATTAGTGGTTTTCCCTGTGGTCTTTTTAGAGGAGACGTATACAGAGAGTTAGGCATTACATTTCCTTGGAGAGGGAACACATTAGCTAGCTAATGAATTAATAGAGAACAATTGGTTGCATTTAGCATCACTATCCGTATTTGTACATTCGATGGCTGGATTCTGGAGGGAGTGCTAAAGGACAAAGCTGGGGATCCATAAGCAACAAGAAAAGGCAGGAAAGTCAGAGAGTTAAAAGGCAGAATTTTTCACCTGGATGTTGAAGTTATGGCAAGAAATGTGTGTTCACATCTGTGTATACACAAACACATGTGCACACATATAAATTTGCTTATAATTCTTTCATTTCATCCTATATACTGACACAAAATCTTATTTTTATCAACATATTATAAATGTATGATATTTATATCCACCTAAAATTTTGCAGTTTCTAAGTATGTATACATTAGGTACAATTTTTGCATATTTGAAAGTCGTGCACTAAATTGTAATCTAAAATATAAATTGGGGGTGCCTACTTCAGCAGCAAGCAATTACATAAATCTTCCCTTATACAATTTCACTTAATTAACTCTTTTGCTTTTTTATGTTTTTTTTTTTTTTTTTCCTTTAAATTCAGTGAAGCTTTTCAGCTCTGGTCGAATGCCCCTCCTCATATTAATTCCATAGTTCACTTTAAAATAATACTCTGTTCAAAGAAAATGGATAGCAATTAATCGTTTAAAGGATTGGCACTTTTCCTTAAAGGAATATTATGACAAACTTTAAAATTTTACATCTGACATAAAATACCTCATTTTGCTGGACGTAGAAGAGATTTCCTCTTCTTTGTACATTCCTATATAGCTATTCTGAGAAAACAAAACAAAACAAAAACATTTGTCAGCATCATATTTTCCTATTGTTCCAATGGTAATTTATTATAATGTCTTTTTTTTTTCTTATTTCCTCCTTCTCTGCTAAAACTTACAATTTTGAAGGACTAGGTTTTGGGTTTGGTTTATTACCCTTCTTCATCTATACTTTCTTCCTATAATATCTCATAAAGGCAAATGGTTTTAAAAGATCTTTGTTGATCACAACCTCCAGATGTATATGCTTACTTTTGAATTCCCTCTTGATTTATGAATATCTATCTCTGCCTATTTGAAATATCTACTTAGATGACAAAATCGAAGACTCCCTAGAGCTCTCTACTTTTTTCCATGACTTCAACTTCCACTTCAACTTCCTCCCAATCTTCCCCATTATAGTAATCTGCACTATCATCTTTCAAGGTGCCCTGCCCCCCCCATCAAATTTCTCTTTTAATACCCTATTACCTTTTTCCTATTTTGAATTAGTCAACAGTTCCTGTTGGAAAGTTCTCACATGAAAATGTTTCATCATTCTCTCTGCTTTTTCCAAGCCTTCATTGTATCCAATTGCAGTATCCTACTACCCATTGCATTTGTTTCACCCTTTTTTATGCAGTGGCATGATTCCAGCAAAAGAAATATAAATATATAGATAAATGTCTGACAGCAAAGACAATGATATTTGAGGGTAGAAGAATTAATTTTGTTATGCCATGGTGAAATATTTGGATATATCCCTACCTGTGTTAAGTTGAGAAGCAAATAATAAATCTTAAGCTAAGAAGAACTTGTAGCTCTGGGAGTAAATGGTGGAAAGCACAATTTTAGCACCATTGGCAACTGCAGTCAATTCATACTACAAGGTACAATAAGAAAGGGGGACTCTGAGAATGAAAGAAAGAAACTGGGGGAAGAAAGAAAAAGAGAAAGAAAGAAAGAAAGAGAAAGAAAGAAAGAAAGAAAGAAAGAAAGAAAGAAAGAAAGAAAGAGAGAAAGAGAGAAAGAGAGAAAGAGAGAAAGAGAAAGAAAGAAAGAGAAAGAAAGAAAGAAAGAAAGAAAGAAAGAAAGAAAGAAAGAGAAAGAAAGAAAGAGAGAAAGAAAGAGAGAAAGAAAGAAAGAAAAGGGAAAGGGAAAGGGAAAGGGAAAGGGAAAGGGAAAGGGAAAGGGAAAGGGAAAGGGAAAGGAAGAGAAGGGGGGAGGGAGGGAGGAAGGACCAGTTTGGAATCAGATATGATGGCAAGGAAGTAGAGTCAGTCTAGTCATTAAGGATTGAAAAAAAAGACTAATTCTTATCCTCAATCAGTAAAAAATTAAACTGAGAATGTCTTTGAACCTGTGACTCAGTCTTATGGCAGGATCCAAAAATCATATGCCCATCATACCCACCGATAAGACTTCTGAATGGATTGTTCTCTGTAAATTTTTCTCTTTTTCTCTCTCTCTCTAGTATAACTGACTATGGCCAACCATATCCTTGTGTCAGGAGTAATATTAAAGAAATAATTTGAAAGAATTGACATTTGGGATTGTGGAACAGACTCTATCAAAATTTTAGCCATAACCCCATAACCCCCTTGCCATTACTATTTTAATACACCCTGGCTTATCTTTCAAATTCCAGCACCTCATCGGAGGCCCTGTAGCCTACTCGATCCCTGTGTGAGTCAGGCTACATGTGTGAAAACTAACATTTTCTCAGAACAGCCTACACACGACAACATACAGTGGTTTGCACACCAATGTTCCAAATTCCTTGGATGAATGACTCTGAAGATCATGTTGGATGCCATCTCTCATTTTTTTTTTTAAATGGGATTAAGCTCCAATTGTAATTTTCCCCATTAGATAGGCTTGTACTTGCTTCTTTCCTTACATATATCACTTATTCCCCTGTTGGTATTTCCCGGGAACTCCACCCCAATAAACTACTTCAATCTTTTCATCAAGGTCTACTTCTAGGAAATTCTAGACAATGGCAATTGGTAATAGGAAGTGATCCAAGAGATCCAAATGTCACAATAACATTATGGAATTTAATCTATGCCAGCCAGATAAGAAGAAAGGACATATTGCTAGTAGTGAGTGAAGTGACAAATTCCGTAGGATTACAATTACTAAAACGTCCCATGTGGTAAATTTACCACTAGCTTGTGACAAATTGGGTTCTGATCCACCCAGGTGGATATGTACTGGCTCATGCGACATGTCCAACGTTTGAGAAAAATAGGAGTAAAGTGAATAATGTGAACCTATTGATTTTTTTTCAAATATTTTATTTATTGTGCAGCCCGGGTGGCTCAGTGGTTTAGCGCTGCCTTCAGTCCAGGGCATGATCCTGGAGTCCCAGGATCGAGTCCCACATCGGGCTCCCTGCATGGAGCCTGCTTCTCCCTCTGTCTGTGTCTCTGCCTCTCTCTCTCTCTCTCCTGAATAAATAAAATATTAAAAAATATATTTTATTTATTTATTTGAGAGAGAGAGAGCACAAACAAGGGGAGGTACAGGGGGAGAGGGACAAGCAGACTCTAATGAGTGTGGAGCCCCACTTTGGAGCCAAGGCTGGATGCCACAGCCCCAAGATCATGACCTGAGCCAAGAGGTGGATGCCTAACCGACTGAGCCACCAGGCACCCTGAATTTATTGATTTTTAATCAAATTGTGAAGTTAAGATTTTTAAAAAAGAGTAATATTGCTACTCTAATGATAGTGGATTCCTCCACAGAATTTTTGTGTTTGTCCTTGATTCTGCTAGGAAGTTTAGGATAAAAGCCAGCAAGTTAGGCTATAAGTAGACCAGATTCATCTGATTAGCAAGAGACATAATTGGGAATTTTTATTTCAGTCTTCATGTGAGTTTTTCTATTTCTAATTTACCTACCTTGTAGATTTTTAATTTGCAGTGTTCACCCAGGCATATTATTCTTGTTCAACTTTTCAACCACTCATATCATTTTGTAAATCAGTAAAGTTCTCCAGAGGAAACAGTGGTTGAAGTTATCTTTTACTTTCCATCTTTTGAAGCTCTTGATCCCTGAAGTCTTTATTGTTTCAGAAGCTCCCTGATGAGTTCAAAGAGATATTCTGTATATTATGTATAATATATAATTATACGTTTTAAATATGTATAAATGCTAAAATATAAGATTTATCATAGTTATACTATTTTTATAATTGTTATGCTTATTCAATGGGTATGAATACCTATACCTAATCCCTTTTTTGCAAGGTCAAGCAATTAATATCCAATATTAATCAAATTTCTTTCTTAACTAGGACATTTCAGGTATTTTTGAAAACAAAATTATGAGTTATATGTAAATAACTAAAATACATGTACATTTTTAAACATTTTATTGAACTATAAAAGTAATGAATGGATATAATATTTACCAAATAGAATATATGAACTTTTCCTTGAAAGTGTACTACCTGATGTTAATACCCATAAAGTTGTTATAGCAAAGGTAAACCTAAAAAACAAGATATATCTGGTATTATGCATCCTGTAGTTATAGCACTAAAGCTTATACTTTTGTGCCACTTCGGTTTTGAGTGCATCTGTCCCCCATACAGCTGAAATATTTTCCTTGTAAGAAGAAAGGATTTTTCTTTCAATTCTATATTTTTTAGAAATGACCACAGACTACACTGATATTTTTTTTTTAATTTGAAGTGTATGTCTGCATTCTTGGCAAAGCTCACAACATAATTAAAAAAGTAACTTGAGCTTCACAAATGACAGACCATCCTAAATGATCTAATTCTATAATTGGCTATTGTGAATTTTCCTTTCTTTTTACAAAAGTGACAGAAGTAGGACAATTCTGAGATTATTCTGATATTGTGTCTTGCCCTATGGACAAAATCCCAATTCTTCTGAATTTGTAAACCTAATTGCCTTTCAGAGTTGGCTTTCATTTAAAAAGCAAATCCCTATATATTCCTAAAAGAATCTGAGATTAGATTTTTTAGGTGAATTGGTTAGGTGTCATTAAAACTGAAATTAAGTAAAAAATAACCAAAATATTTATTTGCTATTCCATTACGTGAATGCAACCATATTAATCATCTCTTAAGTTAGAATGTTAACAAAACTTATCTTTTAACTACTTACATTCATTATTTTATTTTGCCTTGAAGAACTAATATGAACAAATAGAGAAAGTATTTGTTTAGAAATAAGATTTTGGGGGCCCCTGGGTGGCTCAGTATCCAATCTTGGTTTTAATCCCCCCCCCAAGGGTCCTGATATGAAGCCTCTTATCAGGCTCTGTGTTTAATGCAAAGTTCACTTGATATGCTCTCTCTCCCTCTCTCCCTGCCCCTCCCTCTGCTTGCTCTCTCTCTCTCTCTCTCTCAAATAAATAAATCTTAGAAAAACAAAATAAAATTTTCATAAATTGCCTTTTTACTACTACTGATTGATATCTGGAATAAATATGTGAACTTTAAAATTTTTATTTGAAATCTTACTGTAAATTATTCAAGTGGGTTTGATGAAAATACAGTTATCTTATATCTAGTCATACAATCCTGTTTCTTTTTTTTTTTTAAACAAAGAACAGGTTCTTTTTTTTTTTTTTAAAGATTTTATTTATTTATTCATGATAGTCACACAGAGAGAGAGAGAGAGGCAGAGACACAGGCAGAGGGAGAAGCAGGCTCCATGCACCGGGAGCCTGACGTGGGATTTGATCCAGGGTCCCCAGGATCGCACCCTGGGCCAAAGGCAGGCGCCAAACCGCTGCGCCACCCAGGGATCCCCAATCTTGTTTCTTATTGAAATTTCAGAGGTTGGTATTAAAAGGAAGTTATGAGGAACACATTTATATTTCATTATCTCTTTGTACTTTTGAGGCTTATCAAAGATACATATATTTTACTATTAATTTCTGTATACACTAATGAAGAGAAACATTAGTGGGAATCATATGCACTGAGGGGGTAAGCTTTCACTGATTCTCAGTTGACATTCTAAGACATAGGAATAGGAATTTTTTTTTTTTTTAATAGCAGGATCCTGATAGAATTACAAAAAATAAATTATATAATGATAACTTTCATTTCTAAAAGCACTCCTTTTATATTTCTAATCTGTGCTATTTGAAGAAGCACCACCTGGCCCTTTACAAAGATCTATCATTATTAATTACTAGTTGAGTATAAAATCTGTAATTTCCTGAGGAGCAATTTGGGAGTCTCTATTATTATTATTAAAAAGAAATCAAATTCAGTGTTTAGATATTTTATAAGCATAATCAGAAATGCTCATAAAGCTGTTTGTGTAGCAACACTGTAGGGTTAGTAGATAACATCCTGAAAATAAAATAATGTACAACAAATATGGATATATCTATTGGAGTATATTATTAGTTTCCTGAGGCTGCTGTAACAAACTATCACAAACCATATTGTTTAAAACAGCATAAATTTACTCTCTCATATTTCTGGAGCCCAGAATTCCAAAATCAAGACACTGGCACAAATTGTTCCTCCCAGTGGTTCTGAAGGAGAACCTATCCCAGACCTTCTTCTGGGGGAAGCTGCAATCCTTAGTATTCCTTGGTCTGTAAATGTATGGTTCCTCCAGTCTCAGCTGCAGTCTTCACAATGCCTCCTTTTGTGTGTGTCTCCTTGTCTTCTCTCCTAGGACATGTGTCTCTGGATTTAGAGCCCACCCAGTTAATCCATGATAATCTCCTCTCAAGATCCTTAACAAAATGATACCTACAAAAAGACTCCTTTTCCAAATAATGTCACGTTCACAGGACATATATTTGGGAGAGGCTGTTACTCAATCTTTACAGATACCATATAATACAGCTTTTAAAGTTTTTGAGTAATATTAACAATATGGGAAAATAGGTACTGTAGAATGTTCCACTAAAAATGGACATTGATTATAAATACATTATGGAGATTTTTGAGGTACCAATGTGTATCATACACATTATGCAGTACTTTATATATAAATTATGGGACAGAAATACAAAGAATTGATAATGATAGGTAGTCTCAGTGGGGATAGGTAATTGTTTTCCCTTTGTGTTTTCCAAGTGTCCTCAGATGACCATGACTTATTCCTATAATGATATGTTATAAATTAATGAACTGCTATATGTCTTCAGTGTCATTCACTATACTTATTTGATTAGTTTTCTTAATTTGAAAAATAAAGCAAACATTTATATAACATGGTATGCTTAATTGTAGTCACAACCAAAGTCACAATAAAACCACAAGAAAAGACTAGAAATGGAAATTTTCATTTGTCTTGGGACCACTTTGAGATATATTTGTCCCTAGAAAATTATTTTTCATTAAATGTGTCCTAATATTTTTAGGTCCTATTTGAAAATTAGAGACCTTGTTGTGGCTATTTGCTATCCATTTTTTAGTTCAACAAAAATACTGTATAGTGAGAGTCCAATAATACTTCCCACTTTGACCACATATTAAAACTACTTTTTATGATTTTGGATGACACTTGAAAATCTGACTTTTTTCTGAAAGAAGAATTTATGTAATATGAAGTTCCACTTCACTTCAATAATTTGTATGGAGTTTTACAAACCTTACATTTGTCTGAATGCCAATGATAAGCTGAAGACTTAAGCTCAAATTCATTTTTTATGGATTATAGGATATATGACCTTGGGTCATTCATTTCTTGATTAGTGAAATAGGGGTAATGTTTATGGGGCTGAATATGTGACATTATCCTCCAATTTGAATTCAGTAAAGAAATATGAGAGGAGATAAAGCTTGATGAAAATGTAATCTATAATAATGATAAAACTAACTGGATAAAAAGGATTGAGAAACTCTGTCAAACGGATGAGCTAACTACTTCTCCTGAATTAAAGTCAACTGTCTCACATCTTACAGGTCTCCCGAAAGCAAAGCCTGTTTCAGCAAGTTTGCATCTTAGAAGAGTCGAACATACCCTGTTAGGAAGTTGGCCGACATGAGAGAGAGAAGCTGGAAACATCTGCTAGAGGATGAGGTTCTCAGTTGGTCTCCCATCCTGGAGAAGCCTCTGGGGAGGCCTGTGTACGACTCCACTCTTGCCTTTCTTTCTCTTTTCTTCTATCTCCTTTCCATGGAAATATAAAATGAGCGCTATAAGCATTCTTCCTCCTGCAGGATTGGCTACTCTTGCCCCTGAGGTGAATGTGAGGCTCCAATAAGGGGTCAGTTTGCATTCCCATCACTCATTACCAACCATGGAAAATTGATAACAGAAATCCACCAAACTTACATTTCTAAAATAGGCACTGTCCTTCAAAAATTTTGCTTTTGTTCATATTATGCTCTCATTGCTCCTGTTTGATTTTGCCCCCCCCCTTTTTTTAATTACAGGTTTGTCTGCTTTGTCCACATTATACAAGCAAAGTTAATTCTTTTCCTTTATTTCCAGATAATCCTCTTTCCATCTTTGTAGTAGCATGCAGCCAATTAATATTGGAATTCTAAGCGATGATGGGCATTTATTCTGATTGGCCAGTACCCGCTGGCTAAATACTTTAAATATCTCCCCTACTTATTTCATTACACATTGTGATAGTTTAATAGTTAATTAATGTAATTAGAAGTACCTTAAGCCTGGGCTTTGATTTATATCTATATTGTATCTGCGGGTGTATGTCTGTATGTTTATGTTCATCATGTGCATAATATGCAAGTTATATAGTATAAAATGCTTCATGAAAAACAAAGTGATACATAGAAATAAGGCATTTAAACTCACCTGAAATTGAGCATTATTGACTATTTTAAAGAAAACAAATTCCAAATAGTATAATACATAGGGGATTTAAAACATTCTCAGACCTGGGCTTAAGGAGGGAAATATATATATATATAAATATATTTACTTTCTATAACTTGTATTTAAATTTATGGAAACACATAAATATATTTAGGCTAATGACCTCCAATGGAAGAACCAGAAAACATTGCTAATATCTCTCTCTCTTCCATCTAATTTATTTCTAACAAATATCAGTAGATCCATTGCAATAGGTAAGCTGATAGAGTTCTCTCCTTTTTGCTTCTCTGTCTCAACTCACATATGCAAAAGTCTTTGCTAAGTATGTTTAACACTTTCTGAACTTATTTCCCTTCATATTATGGATAGAAGGTCTACTATGCTCCTCATCTGTTTTTCTAGTCCTGTCTCTAGTAGGTTCTAAGTGAGACAAAAACATCCTCTTCTAAATATCATACCGTGTTACCACTTTTACTACTCATGTCAATTAACAGAAGGATTTATACAAAAAATCAGTCTTGCTTTCAGAAATCCTGAGCAAGAGAAGTAGCCAGCAATGGGTACCAGAAGTGATGAGTGGAGGGATGGGTAGTATCTGGGGGTCCTTTTACAGACAAGATTTTATACAAGCCAGTTGTTTTAACTTAAATAGACCTATCACAAAGCGTTCCTCAAGATGTGACCCACTGGCCCCCTGCTGCATAATTGCCTGGGATGATTGCTAAATATGAAGATCCCTGGGCCTTGGTGCAAAACTGAATTTGGGGGATTGGATCCTGAGGATCTGCATTTTTCAGACTGCTCTGATTAATGTTTGTACTTAATTAAGTCTTAAAACCACCATTTGGTGGGCACATTAGCCACTTGTTTCTCAAGGTTTCTCAAGGTTTAGTCTATCAGGCTGTCTTGAAATCCACTCTCCATTGTTTGTGAAAAGGATGACTTCTACATTCTGTTGATGATTCCAGCCTTTTATTTAATTTCAGTATAACTTGTTTTTGACAATGATGAAACTGTTAAAGTCTAAAAATGATTAATAAGACGTTTTCAAAAAGTAGGGGCTTAAAATTCTTGAACCAGATCTCAGTCTGTAATCCATTAGCTCTGTCTGGAACTTGACACTTGCTGAGCTTCCCGAAGGGATTTCCATCTCTGGGACTATCAGCACTTTGTTATAAATGAGTTGTGCTTAGGAAGATTTCTGAGAAAGCTTTCAACATTATTATGCTAATGTAAACCTTGGCCTACACATAGGGATTCTATCATTCTCTCTTTGGTTGTCTTCTTAGACTTTCCAAATAATAACATTTACTGTTGCTAGAACAAATGGCACTCACTGTGATTCAGGAGTCCTGTGCCCATCTTTCAACTGGTTACAAGTGTTATTTGGCAACCTAATTTGTCTTCAATCCAGTTTTAACATTATCCATCATAACGAAGTCTCAACACAGACAATAGTTTTAGCTCTGTTAACTCCAGTATTACATAGTTTCTATAAGGTATAGAATAGTTTCTAGTAAGTACAATTGTGTTGAAAAATATGACAACACAAGAAATTGCCCAAACAGACCCCCTTATCCATAGTTTCAGTTATCTATGGTCAATCGCCATCCAGAAACAGATGATCCTCCTTCTGATTTATTGTCAAGAGGTCAATAGTAGCCTAACGCTATCACAGTGAGGTCATTCACCTCACTCCATCTCATCACATAGACATTTTATCATCTCACATCATCACATGAAGAGTGAATACAGTACAGTAAGATACTTTGAGAGAGAAGACCACATTCACATAATTTTTGTTATATTGTTATAATTATCCATTTTATCATTGGTTATTGCTGTTAATCTCTTACTATGCCTAATTTAGGAATCAAATTTTATCACAGATATGTGTGTATAAGGAAAAAAAAAAACAATATGGTTACGGTTTAGGCATCCATGGTTTGAGCATTTAAGGGTATTGGAAAGTATCTTTCCCTGTGGATCAGGAGGTGAGTACTGTACAACTGTAATAAATAATTTAAGTGTTACATTCATTGTAAAATTATTCACATTAATGTTTCCAAGTAAAACGAATAATCTAAGGTACGTGTTATTTTTTAAATGAATGGCTTATGGCCATATATCCATGTAGGGTTATGAGGTAAAAAATAAGCATACTAAAATAGACACTTCAATTATACCAACAACATTGTGTTAAAATGGTTAAAGCCTTAAAATTAAACTACACTGGAGAGTTATTACTACGTTAAAACAACACAAGAAGTCATTGCTAAATATTATGTTCTCTTTCTCAGTGTTTATCTATTCAGGAACACATTGTATAATGAAATTATAAGTTATTATTTTTTAAAAAGTTGCCATTTATGTTTTCCGGCAGTTCTTATTTTAACACTGCTTTTCTTTGTGAGACCATTGTGGCCAATCATGTTTGCCAGGATTTCGATGGTGCTTCACACAAAAGTCCTGGAAGGAAACAGCTGTAATGCATTATTGGTCCTTGTGTTGCAACGGTGACTGCTCTAGAATAAAACCTCATGTGGGTTCCAAATGTTCATCACTCTAAAGATGTTTTCATTTTATTGAAACTCCAGCTATAAAACTAGACACACTAAAGAACATCTTTTGGGTCCGGGGCACCTGGGTGGCTCAGTGGTTGAGCATCTGCCTTTGATTCAGGTCATAATCCCAAGGTCCTTGGATCAAGTCTTGCATCGGGCTCCCTGCATGGAGCCTGCTACTCCCTCTGCCTGTGTCTTTGCCTCTCTGTGTGTGTCTCTCATGAATAAATAAGTAAAATCTTAAAAAAAAAAAAAAAAAAAGAATTTCCGGTCCTTAATATACCACTTCATGAAAATGATACTTTCATTTTATTCTTTATGAGCAATAAATTTTAGCTCAGTAAGTTTTTAAAAGAATACATTGAACCACATTTCTCCCCTTTATTGAATAAACTAGCAACTTTCAGGATAAATTGACTATATCATATGTACACATTAAATCTGGATTTAAGTGATACATTGACTGTTTTCTTTCTTCCTTAAAACGCATTTTGAAGTTCGTTTGTATTTTAAGCTACAATAACAGTGAATTCTTAAAATGAAAGTATGCTAAAAAGTGAAATAATGTTTTCATTAAAAAGCTCTTCATTGTCTAATGAAGACAGCTGTACTATATGTCTGCCTCATACATTACTAATTTGGAATTTTTGTATAAAGAGATCATGTACATAATCGTAATATAAATAATACTGCAAAGAATATTTACAAGTAGAGGAAACTCAAGCTGTCTTCAGGAATTACTGCTATTATAGAAAACCCATTTAATATTATAACAATAAAAAATTATATGTAATTATAAAAAAGGCTGACCCCATTTCTATAACTATTATGTATCAGAACATAGAGATTAAATAGATGAAATAGATGTACATACGATAAGAAGCATTTTGTTATAAAAAGCAAGATTTCTGGATTAATAAAAGACTATTTTTAAAATTTGAATCACATTATATTCTTAGTTTAACAGTATATATATGCGTTTTAACCTCTCCACAACAATTTCCAGGCAACAGTCCCCTAGTTTTTGTGTTGCGTTACAGATGACCTTCAGTAATTCATTGGATATCTGTGTTGCTTTCCCTAAAAGTACTTGAAGCACGTTTATTTTTCACAACGGCAGCCACTAATGGGATTTTGCCTTATTTGAATCCCAAGCTTTTTGATGACTTTGGGTACCTCGTGTTACTACAAATCCAAGTGATTTACAATTACTTATATATAATTACTTATTAATTTATGATTATGAAAATAATTATACTTATTTTATTTAAAATGATTCAGATTTAGAATGATGCTATAGAATAAGTTTGCTTTAACAGTGAAATCAAAGAGACGACTAATACAAGATTATATTACGTGGAATCGAGAGTCAACGAAGAAGCTACCCAAAGAAATAGTAATGGTGCTACCCCAGGTTTTGGGGTGAAAACTTCAGGTAATACCCTCCAAGTACTTTCAGAAAAGCTGATACAGTCACAAGATGTTTCTCAAGCTAAACCTTTAAATCCCAAGTTGATCTTGACATTGGATAGTCAGGTAACCTCAAGATGTATTAAGATGAGGACAAGTTACTTAAAAGGAATGAACCTAAAGAACCCAATTGTAACCTCAAAGAAAGGGCCTCAAATGTCTTTTCTGTCCACAGTGGTTGCAGCCGAGAAACATGTAGCTTATGACCCACATGGTAGTTTTACACATGAAAGATGGGAGCAGTGAGTGTGCAACAGAAACAGGAAAAAAAGGCTTGCCTTCAGCAACTGTTGGCCTGCCTGTAAAATGGCAATCCACAAGGCCTTCCAGATCTTAAGTTTATTGGTACATCTTTATGGATGCATCATCCAAATCATAAATAGGAAAAATATGACAAATCAGATTTTCCCTACATCAAAAAGAACTTCAGGGGACACCTGGGTGGCTCAGTGGTTGACCACCTGTCTTCGGCCCAGGGCATAATCCAGGAGACTCGGGATACAGTCCCACCTCAGGCTCCCTGCATGGAGCCTGCATCTCCCTCTGTCTATGCCTCTGCCTCTCTCTCTCTCTCTTTCTGTGTCTCTCATGAACAAATAAATAAAATATATTTTTTTTTAAAAAGGAATCTCAGTATTACAATTTTTAGAAAAGAGCTAATCATATTGCAATATATAAGCTTATCAAATCAACACATTAGACTCTTTAAACTTAATGCCAGGAAAAATAAATGTAATGCCATGTTATATGTCAATTATATCTCAATAAAGCAGGAAAAAAAGCAGCTAATGACGTCAGTTCCACATTTTAATAATTATCTTTGCCATTTCCTGTTTGTTTATAAAGAAAGTGAAATATTGTTTTTATTATCTAAAATACTATAGATTTAACAGTTTATGAAATCTGACTCTTAGTTTTACCATCTGGTGATTATTATGACCCAACATGCCTTAATATGAAAATTCAGCCTCAAACCTGTCTAAAACCCAGACCTACCAGAATCTCTTGAATTTTTGAAAAAGTTTTCATTTACAGATAAAAACTAACCTAGGGATCTTGTCCAATCTTTCAAAGTTGGGATATGTGATTTTATTACAAAGGTTTTCTCTCCAATGTGTGTGATTTTTTTTCAAATGTGTGAATTTATTAAGCAGTGTTTTAATATGGGTTGTTATTCTCTTACTATGAAAAAGGGAGCAGCTAAATTTTATTATAGTGCAAGGCAAAAAAAAGATAGGGGTGTGCAATTTTAGTCCTGAATTTTAACAATATTTGCATACTTATAATTGTCAGCACAATGTTTTTCAACCTTTGTCATAGATTTATGCGCAAATCCAGGAAGACTTATTTATAAAGGTGCAGAGAACATCCAGTTCCCTGTAGATTCATTAGAGGTGAATCTCAGCATGTAACATGCCTTCTGGTGGTCTGAGCATCAGAAAATACTACTTAATTATACTACAGCCTCTCCTGAACCCTGCTATCCCCATGATGCTGATGACTCTTCTCACTGTTCTTACTGCTCTTTGGTTAGATCAGTTGGTTTCTGGGAGAAAATGTGGGGAGCTTTGAATCCTCTTACCTTCCCAAGAATAAGATTACATTTCAATAATTAAAGACTTTTGGAGAGAATGCAGATAAAACCAATTTTTAATCAATTCTCCTTATGCAAATAATAGTGTTTATCAACAACCAAGAGCCTAAAGAATGAAAAATACGAAGGCATGGGTTTTACATCAAAATAATTCACCTTTTAACTGGGTTGAAAGACCAAAGAGCTTATGTAAATATTTAAAATACGAAGTAATAATTGACAAAAATAAAAACTTGGGATCAAAAGTAATCCCCCCTAAGGTTTCAGGAAATGCATGTAGGTTGGATAGTACCGGAAGAAACCGAGTCTTGAGGAAATATTATTTCCTTTGGATATTGTGAAAAGGAAAATAAAACAAATTATGATCTGTTCTATTATAACCCTAGAAATAAAAATAACTTAAATCGTATAATGATTCGATGAGACCATTTTACACATGTTAAGACTTAAAACTTTTTTTTTTAGTAATTTGAGAGCTCACAAAAGTGCCTCTAAAATAACAAGGATTACAAACAGTAGGATCACACTATTGGCTGCCAATTACCGTGCAGTGGTAGCGGCTTGTCTTGATGTGACACAGCATGAGTTTTTTTTTCCCCCAGTGGATAATAAAGGTGATTTTTTTCCCCTGTTTTTTGTTGGTGGATATATACAGTATTAACTCAGGATCTGTGTTGTGGAGCTGAAAGTTACTTTGTTTTCAACCTCAATTTCTCTATAAGCTATTTCCATTCCCATCTTGTTTCCAAGATATTTAAAATCATAAACTAAAAATCTGAATTGCTTTCCTCTAATTACTGTTACTCTTTTTTTTTTTTTAAATAAGTCAAGGTAATATTGATGGTAATTGAAACTATTTCTTTACCTGAATATAATCACATTTATTTTTATGAGCCATTAAAAAAACAAAAAACTTAGTTGCTGGAATTAGCTAATTATAAAATGATAGAAAAACAAGTATTACACAATTATTGGGAATGTATTTGAGGAAACTCAGTAATGTTCTCAGTTATATTAAAATATAATGATCCTGATATTGTTTTTGTTGAGGAAAATAAAATTTCATGTTGGACATAAATCTGTAGTAAACTTTTAGATTAACAATCTAAAATGAGAATTTAATAAGTTGGATTAATGTTATTTCTATCTTAATAAGGAAAAAGAGATTAGTTTTAAAATAATAAAAACAATGAGGAAATTTTTCTGTTACCTATGTCAGTGGTCTCAAATTTTAACATTGCATCAGAATCCAACCGGTGGGATAGTTTAAGAAAAATTGCTAGGCCCCATCCTCAGGGCAACTGATTCAGTATATCTAGGGTGGTGCCCAAGAATTTGCATTTCCAAAATGTTTCCAGGTGAGGCAGAGACCACCCACACTTGGAGAATGACCGTTAGATGGATTACTTAAAAGATTATCTGCAAACAATAAACAAAACAACAATGGGAACAGTTTAAAATGCTATCCCTTGCTTTGCATTTTCACCCACACAATGACAATTCTAAACAATGTCAAAGTTAGATTAACTCTTCCCAAGGAGTTTTCATAGCTCCCATTAAGCAACACTTTTTCCCCCAGCTCCCACCCCGCCATTTTGAAAAAAAGACCAAAAAAGAGAGGAGAGGACATGAAGAGAGACTGATAAAGACAAAGATAAATAGCAGGAATTTAGGTTTGTCTGGTGTACACTCTACTGTTTCCAACGCTGGCCTGTTTTGTGGAAAAAAAATATATGTGTACATATATCAAACATGACAGCTTGATTACACCATACAAATGGGTTAGGGTAAAATTCCAAATGGAGAATATATGGTCTTTAAAATCCAATATGCACCTCAGAGCATTGTGACTCCTTTCATGGTAGAAGTAAGATATATAGTGATTGGACTGCATGGCCCAGACCATTGGCTTTCTAAGCATTTCACTGATATGACAGCCCCGAAACTTTGTAGGGTTCAGCAGCATATTTGTCCTATAAAGGCCTTTAATGCACTTGTCATTTCCTCCTCATCTGCTGTTTTGCAGTATGTCATCAATACATTGGGTCATTTGGGATGTCCAGACAGAACAACCATCTTCAACTATCTTTACACAAACTAGGAGAGTTGGCATAGCTCGAGAGCAAGATTGGATACTAACACCATTTACCTACCTGCATACATTTCAAGTTTTTTTTTTTTTTTGATCCCCCTTTGTGATAAAGATGAAAAAAGAATATAACAAGGTTCACATACCGTGTATCTGAGTTTAGGATACTATTCTGTAGTGAAGATACCACATATACGGCATAGCGACCTCAATTAGGGATACAAAGTAGTTGAATCTTTGGTAGTATATTGTCATTCTCTTGTATCTGTCTGGCTTTTGAAGAGCCGGATAAATTCACTCAGGTTCTGGTTAAAGAACATCACCTTTGCATCCTTTTCAAATCTTTCAGGGTAGCACTATTACCTTTTATCTATGTGTACTAAAACTTTATTTTTATTTTACAGTCTTGGCAAAGCACTTCCAACTGTCACTTTGATCTTGCCCACTCTTGCCCCAGTCTAAGAAACCAGCATACAGCTTGTGCTATCTGCTAAGCTCACCCTTTAGGTACTGAGGGGGAAATAAATAAATAAATAAATAAATAAATAAATAAATAAATAAATAAAAATAAAAACACCAACATGAGGGCCTATGAACCCAGTGAACCAAGGGTGAAGTAGAACTAGGTAGACTCAATTTATTACTCAGTTTCCATGTATTTCTCTTTCTAACAAAGGGCCTTGAGGATGCTCCATTTCTCTACTGTCAGTATCAGTTAAAACTGTATCATAGTCCACCAACGTATCAGGAATTTTCCTTTCCTGCCTCACAAAATGGCCCTAGCTCCCACTGGGGAAGAACTGAGGATATCATTACTATATATACTGGCCATAAAGTTTCAGGGCCATTCTTTTGAAGGAACTGGATTATTCTTCATAAAAAGGATTATGGGCCTAAAAAATGTCTCTGATCTATAAACTGAGCAACAGAATGTGATTTTTTGTTAGTATGGCTTTGTGCAAACTCTGAATCACTCACAGCTCTTGGTTGTATAAATTGACCAGTTAGTTTCCTTGTTAGCTTCCTATCTATCATTCCTCTAGGGATGCTGTTTTTTGATTAACTACCTCTACTAGTTCTTGGAGGGTCAGATGGCCTTGGCTGCCACTCCAATCTCATCACTAGTAGTGCTTGTGTCCTCCTTGATTCTCTCAGTTAAGAACTACCACCCGGCTTCTGTAATTGTATCTTCCTTATTGTGATCAGTGAGCCAAGTTTTGAAATGGCATCTCCTACTTTGTCTCTCAAAGAATTGCAGGATCTAGCCAACTTCTGCTGCTAGGATCCAGGAGAACAAATGTAGGTCTGATCAAGGGTAAATGGGATATAAAATTTATCAAAGGAGATACAGATATAGGAATGGGTATGGAGACATAAATATAGGATTTACAGAATATACCACCCAGGAAAGGCATCTCATTGCAGATTGATCACTAAACTTCCCAGTGACACTGGGGACCCTCTCACCAGGACATCCCTTATTAATTTGACCACTAGAATATCTCCTGGGCCCCCTCTTGAGGACATAGTCACCCGGTGGGCAGTCCAGTCTTTGTAATCATTCTGCTATCTCCTATCTCTGAACATTTTGATCTATACTTCCATTTTTTGCAGTGGAATAGCTCAGACGTCTACTTCACTTAGTATGGGCCATTGCCAGGCTGAGTTGTGAGGACATAGCACATTTCTACTGTGTCCAGGGTCCTCTCCTGGTCATGTGTTTTGTTAATTATGTATCTATGTATGTATACCTGTACTTCCTTAAGGGCCCCCTGTGCCCTTAATAGACTCAGCACTTCACCAGACATGTTATGTTTTGGCTTACTCCAATTATGAATATGACTTGAAAGGCAGATGGAGGAAGATCTACAGATTTTGAGAAGACTGCCTTGACTCTCAGGGCAGAGAGGTTTGTTTTTTTCCAGCAAGACTACTATGCACTTGAAGGAAGGAATGAGCCATTCCTTGAGATTCAGAAGACTCAAGCTACTGTGGGGATCCAAGAATATTGAATGCATTATCCCAAATATATCCATTTCTTATCACAGAGTCCCATTTTTTTTCCCCATTCAGGGCTGGACCTTAGCAAAACATATATATGTTTCGATTGAGAATTTAAATCTCCCTAAAACTCAGTTCTTTCTATGATTAAGTTGTGAGCCTAGCCCTGAACTTTGTTTGCTCTCTAGCTGATGGAGATGAATGTCTCTTAATAAGCTGCCAAATTTATCATTGGCAATTACATAAAGACTTCAAGTAATGATTAATCATCCTCAGCCTTTTTTTGTCTTTCTCCTCATTAGCCATCCATTTCCATTGTCCTTATAATTACTATCTCTGATCTATTTCTCAGATGACTGATAGAGCACAATTGCTAGTGCATGTCCTTCTGATGGCATACCACCATATTTCAACACTGGTGAAAATTTTAAGGAATACACAGCTAACACATGCCAGAAACAAGCACCGTCCACGTTCGACCTACTAGTGATGTCCTCATTACCACCCTGCAAATAGTGACCCTGTTCCAACAGCCTATCTTAATGTCTGTTTTTTCAGTCCACTTTTAGAGCCATCACTGACTATCAGTTTCTAGATGAAAATGAACAGAAAATATATTTATTAGCCAGTGCTCTCAAGATCAACATGTAGGGGGAAGAAAAAAGGCATGATTAGACAGAGGGAGAAATTGGCTTTCAATGCAGTATAAAGAAGTATTTTAGCTGACCCTGCAGGGATATTGAAAATGGATGGCCCTTTAGGGATGTGTTACGTGAGACAAGAGACTAGATTTTCCACTTCCATAAGGATCAGTCACTGGATGCAGAAATGAGGGGGCAATGAGGGAACATAAATTTATGTAGCAGAAGGCCATTCAAAAGGAGGGCTGAAAGCCTAGACACATCATCTGGCTTCATTCCCAGCAGCTGGGAGAAAAATCTTCCCATGCTGAAGGATAATTTGAATGGTGCATTATAGTGTCCACTATTTTGGCACACGGGGGTATCTCTCTGGTCATGCTAAGGAGAAAATAATCAGGGTCCCAAAAACTCTGCTTCAGATGTTCAGGATATATTCTACCATTCTTGCTATGGCTCCAATACTCCAATTAGACAGTTGATTTAGTTTCTCAAGGTTGCTATAAATAAATCATTGAGGGACACCTGAGTGGCTCAGTGGTTGAGCATCTGCCTTTGGCTCAGGCCCTGATCCCAGATCCCTGGGATCGAGTCCCGCATGGGGCTCCCTGCAGGGAGCCTGCTTCTCCTGTTCTGCCTGTGTCTCTGCCTCTCTCTCTGTGTCTCTCATAAATAGATAAATAGAATCTTCAAAAAAAAAAAAAATCTAAATAAATCTTTGAAGCTATCCAAAGGAGTTTTCTCTAACTTTATACTACCTTCCCCATTCCAAATCTGAAGTAAACAAGACTATGGTGCCTGCTTTGTCTTCCTTTACTTACTTAATAATTGGAATTTTATTCTTTTTTTCTGCTTACAGAAAATATTTTCACCTGAACAATGGATTGATTCTCTTCTCAGGAACCTTACCCTGTGAATTAACCATGTTTATAGTGGATAAATCAGAGCTTTCCATTTCTGCATAACAAATTATCACAGATTTCAGTGCCTATAAAGAGACAAATTTGAGAAAAAAAAAAGCCCACATATGTGTTATTTCTCAATATCCATGGTCTAGGAATCCAAGCGATGGTTAGCTGGGTTGAGATCTCACCTGAGACTTGGGGTGTTCTTCCAAGCTCACGCGACTGTTGTCAGAATTCAGTTTCTGTGATTGCGGGATGAGAGTCCCCATTTTCTTCCCAGCTGGTCTCAGCACCTGAAGACTGCAGTGAATTCTGGCCATGTGTCCTTCTCCACAGAAGCACTCATAGTCGGATAGTTCACCTTTTCAAGGAGGCAGTAGTGCAATTCTCTCTAAACTGCTGCAAAGGAGTCTTAGTGTAACGATTGAAGTGACTATCCTATCATTGTTCTATAACATAATCTAACAATGGGAATGACTCTCCCATGATATTGGCAGACCTCATTCACACGGAAAGGGAGGTGATTGTACAGAAAAAGTACTTTTCAGCACCAAAATTAAAGGGGTCAACTTATAATTCTACTTTGAATATTGTATTAAACTTGTCATGGTTTTCCTTAACCATCTCTTTTTGTGTGATTTTTCTTGTATCCATCTTTCCTTTACAAAGTTTTAGCTAAGACTACCAATCATATCCGTATTATTAAATCTGACTGCATTTACAAATAATTCTAATTACATCCCATCACAAACGGCCGTAAACCATCATCTTCCTTGACCTATTATCAGGATGCAATCTCTTGATCATTCCCGAAACACAATACTCCTTTAATTCATTAAAAAGATGTGTATTATGACACATTCTAAAGCTAATGGGGTCAATGGTAGGACAATACCTAATTATTTGTCTCTCTTTCCAAGCAATGGGTTAGGAGTTTTTCTCAGTATTAGGCAAAAAAACTTCAATCTAACCATACATTTGATATTTTTCACACTACTAATTATTTAGGAAACGTATGAAGCTGATCCTTGTTCTTTCACATATGTTAGAGTTATGCCCAATTCTATAGCTTCAGTAGCTGTCCTGGGGTAGATACACATCCTTAAAATTGGGTCCGCTGGGACCTGGATGAACAAGGCCAGAGCTGTTGATAATAAATATGCTATTAAAGTACAATGCAAAAAGTTAAATATGCTTTAAAAAAAAGCTTTGCTTCAGAAACATAGAATCATAAGTGAAAGAAATATATTTGTAGAGATTGATTAAATAGAAAAACAGATATGAAAGATCAGTATATCTTTTGTAAAAAACATTTGCTTTGCCAGGGCTGTCTTAACAGATTCCATAAATCTTGCATATTTGCCTGATGAGCATGAGAAAATGGTCTCAAGGTATTTCTGTACCAAATTTTTATTAAGGTATATCAGAAACAGGCCTAAATTATTTATATAGCCTGATTAGCATTAAAATGATTAAATGTAAGTATATTACATTTATAAATATTACAAATATTTGATTTCATATTTATAATAATATGAAGGCATGCAAAAGCCTTACTAAAAGTGAATCTCCATAGCAAAAAATACTATTAGGAGAGAATTAAGTATATATGTTTTGTTGGGTTCTGATTTCTATTACTCTCTTCTATAACTCATTAGGTAATTCTGCATTCTACCCATTGAAATATTTGTATTTACACACTGCATAAATTACAATTACCGGACATAGTACAACTAATATATATGGTATATGTCCTCATTCAGACTGACCAGGGGAAATATTAGCTGAATTACCAAGTGTGCTAATTATAGTGTTATCACATTAAGCATATATAATTATGAAACCAGGCTAACCAGTAGTAGTCCTTAGAGACAATCCTTCATGTAAAATACTGACATACATTTTACAATTTAATTGCTAATATGCAAATGATAAACCATATCTACTTTTATAAGTACATACATGCAGGTAAATTTTAACATAACACAGAAGCCATATGAATTTATATCCAGAATATGTTATTGCAATCAATTATAGTTTTATTTATACAAAATATGAGGGTATCCATTGTTTATAAGTGTGGGTTAATAATTACAGATCAAATTGAACAATGTTTATCAAGTATGATTCTGTATCAAAAAAGATAAAAAAATATCATTTATTATACCTTATTATTCTATGGCAGTTTAATTTCTTTAGGCACAATAGAAACATATTTCTATTCCATTCTTGGTTAAATTTATATTCCTCAGTGATGTGTCTAACCTCTGGAGTTATTACAGAGCTTCAGAAATTCAGAGGAGTTGAGGTGACATCTCAGACTTTAGTCAGAGGTTCTAGTGTCTCAGGATTTGTTTTCCTTTAGTGCCCACCATTCTTGGTCACGCTACTTGTAAGAATGAAGAGGTAGACCAGATGCAGAGTGGTGGGCAGCAAAGTGAAGTTTATTGAGTTATGGTACAAAGCTCCCAAAGAGGGAGGGGACCCGAGAGGGTTCCCACTGGAGTTTCTAAGTCTATGAAATCATTAGTAGAAGTTTTAATCTGATTAACTCCCCAACACCTGTCACCCAGGCAGATTTTTATCCTAACAGGTAGTATTGGGAAAGAGTGGATGGGGAATAACATGACGGGTCTTTTTCCTTTTAAGGATAGTTTCCTCTTAGGACAGGGGGCCCCTTGCCTTTGCCTCTTTCTTCTGGCTATCTTCCATAACTGGTCTGTAATTACTAGGTATCTGTTGCTCCTTCCAAGGCCACTATTTTCTCTTGAATACTGAGCTTTTTGTGTGGGCACAACATTGTGCCTCCAAAATTTGGAGTTTAAATTTTTTGTTTATGGTTTTCCTTTTGATCCTTGAAACATTTAAAATGTTTTTTTTTCTTTTTTTTTTTTTTTTTAGATTTTATGTATTTATTCGTGAGAGACACAGAGAGAGGCAGAGACACAGGCAGAGGGAGAAGCAGGCTCCATGCAGGGAGCCCATGTGGAACTCGATCCCAGGACCCAGGGTCATGACCTGAGCCAAAGGCAGACACTCAACCTGTGAGCCACCGGGGAGTCCCTAAAATGCTTTATTGAGACGTAAAATTTCTTTGTAAAGAAATACAAGATGTTAGGAACCATATAAAATAAAAAGCATAAGCTTCAATGCTGATAAACATTAACAGTTGGAGCCTACATTTTCAGATCTTTTGTCTGTGAATTAATAAGTCAAATTATGGGCATTCTATATAGATCCTTTTATCACTTTTGTTCAATAATTCTCTATTTTTCTTCAAATGGTTTTTCAATTTGAGTCCACTGCTAGAACAATTGCATAACAAGATTCAAAGAAAATTTTAAAGTAAAATATCGTGTATCCTGTTCATTGCTACTATGATTTTTTTGGCCAAAAACATTTTATCTTACTGGGCTTTGTGTGTATAATTTCTCCAGTAAAACAAAAGGTAAAAAAAATTTAAAAAATTATATATTGTAAACATGCATAAATAATGATGATTTTTTATTCTATTGAGTAATGTAATTATTTTTATATTATTTATATTCTTTCAAAATCTCTCCCCTAAGGTGAATAACAATAAGTATATGTTTATTTATTTATTCAAAAAGCATTTATGCTATTCATTTAGTTATTTTAATTATCATAAGTATTTCTGTTAGAGAAAAGTATATTCAGAATACAAAAAAATCAAAAAATTACTCCTTTGCTTAAAATTATAAGCATCCAACATTCACTTTTATTTTTTCTCATTATAAATTCATTCTGCCCACAATCATTTTTAAATCACTATCTTCCTTTTCCTGCTATTTGCTTCCAAACTTCTAAACTTATTACCCTTTCTTGCTTTTATCACACATTTACATATTCTATATTGGTATTAATGTGGAATGAGGTTTAAGATGTCTTAAATTCTCTATCACCTATATGCGTGTATTTATTCTATTTTAAATTCTCCCAATAAAATTATACCACCTTTTTGATTTCAATGTTCACTTTTTATATTATCCTGTCTGAGTAAATATTCAAATCTAAGACAGAGTATGATTACATTGCTCCTATTGATTTTTATTTTCTTCAATAACGCTTATAATTGCTTCATTTTTTTCATTTGATAATTTTATGTACTTATTACAAATCCATTTTCAAACATGGATATATATGAAAAATCTCATGACTTTCAAAGACAATACTTTAAGGTTTTCTTTTCTTCTTCCTTCTCCCCTTAGTTTTTTCCCTCTTCTTTCTTTTTTATTCTTCCTTGGGGCTACACCTCCTGGTGTCTTCCTTTGTCAAACTCCCCAGCTTTGTTCCTGAGCATTTTCATTGTCCATCACTCTGACAGTTCATTTATTTCTATCTTTCGCTGGATCACCCGTTTGCAAGGCCAAGATTCCTTACCTTTCTCTTTCTTAGTTTACTTGCTCTGTTGGATCAAACACCTTTTACAGTGGCTTTTTGAGAACCCTCATGCTGGAGTTAATTAATGCTTTCCCATGACAGATGGCTTTACCACCTCAGTAATTCTTGATTGTAAAGAGTATTCTCTCAGAATTGTAAAGGCTTCTATTCTTTGACAGTCGGTTTCAGTGGTGCTTTTGATGTAGTTTTGGAATGTTGGTGAGGTCCAGAGCCAATGGCCAGAGAGAATTCTTGAGATGCCTTGGTGCAAAAAGGTGAATTATTAATGCATGGGGATAGGATTCCCGGGCAGAAAGAGCTACTTGCACTTGGATTGTGAGGAATGGCTGATTTATATACTTGAGAGGCGGGGGAGGTCAGGAAAAAGAGAGGTGTCCAAAAGGACTTACTGGATGCCTTGCTATATTGTCAAGCTAAGGTTGTTTTTCCCTCTAGCAAAGCATTAACTTGAAGACTATTGGGAACTTCCTGGAGGAGTGTTACACTCTCCTAACACAAGTCCTTGTCAATAGGCTGCAGGTCACACACACACACAAAAAAATTGACTTTGTTTACCTTCCCTTCTGCCTTTGTTTCTCGCATCCCTCAAGGAGGGGAGGGTGAGGTTAGGGCTCTGAGAAATGGAGTTCTGGGCCTCTGGAAGTTAAGCTATTGATAAGAATGCTTTTTTTCCTTGTAAATCACTAAGACATTAGTAAACTGATAGAGATCCCTGTCTTGCAGGACTGTGATCTCTATTGTTAACCATTTGCTTTTCCTTTCCCTTAGTTTTAGGGCAGCCGGGAGTGTCTGAGGAACGTCACACATACCCCCCCCCCCATAACTCCCGTAGGGACTTGGGGGGCAGGCATGGAGATTCCAGTCTGTCAGCTAGTGCTTTGTCCTCAGCTTGCCTTCTGCTCCCTCATCACTTTTGAGAAGTTTAAAGACAATCAAATTTCCCTGATTTGATCATTTCAAATTTCACAATGATGTGCCTTGATAGGAGATTGTAAATTCATTGTTTTCTCTTTAGTGGGTTGTTTATTTCTGAATTCTCACTCTATTTCACTGTGAATAGCTTGTATTCTTTAAGACAGCTTTCTTATTTGTTTTATTTTTATTTCCTCTCTCTTTTGTTGTGTTCTGCAACTCATGAGGATGTTGCAGAATGCTGACACTGTTAGTTCACTCTTACTTTAAAAATTTTTTTTTCTACTCCATTGAGGATTTCCTCAACTTGTATCTCATCATATTTTGCATGTCTCTTTTCTCATTTTTAATTTTCAGAGAGATATTCGTTATTATCTGAATATTCTTTATGTTACTGCCCAATGTGTTTCTGAATTTTTCTATGACTCTAAGGAGATTTCTAGTTTGGATTTTTTTTCTCAAAGTATATGTGTTTTTTCTCTCAATTATTTCTTTCCCTATTATTTGTTTTGATATATGTCTTTCATTAGAGGCTTTCCTCCAATGTCTTGGGAATTTTCATTGTTATATCCGTAAGGATAACTACATTATACTGAAATAAAAAATGTCTCCACAATCTTAGCAATAAGGTAAAGTTTCATTTATGTCTCTTACTATCTGTTCATCAAAGTTGGCTTTGGGGATCTGCTCTATGTCATCATTATGTTCACTCGGTGACCCTGGCTGATGGAGTGGCAGTTATGGATCATAGCCCACGACTATGGCAGAAATAAGCTCTTAATGCGTTTGTCCAGAAAGAAAAAAAAATATCCACTTTACTCGCTTTAAAAAAAATACACTTTACAGTGTATTGACCAAAGCAATCCTGGGCCATGCTTAAATTCAATCAGTAGGAAAATGCAATCTTGCCATGTACCAAGCAGAGAAAAAACAAAATGGTTTATGAACACATGAAACAGTTTTGCCTTCATAGTTAATAATGAAGCACGCACAAAAATAAAGACCAGTGGGACTTACTTTCTAAATACAGGAGCCCAAATATCATTTTCTGGAATTCTTTCCCATTGGCAAATTAGCTTTTATAGAAATAAACCTTCCCAACTCTTGTGTTAGGATATGTAGTTAGGGTGTAGATCGAGTTGCAGACTTCCTACACTTGGCTAGGGCAAATTGCAGAGCTCTCATTTCTATGTGTAGATCGTGTTTTCATGATGGCATCACACCATCACTTTCAGTTTATCTGTTGCAGGTGAGTACAGAACATGTCTGAATCAACAATTCCACTTGGTTAGAGTTCTGATTGCATTGGGTCTCTAACTAATGGAATCTATAACTTTTTCATCTTCTGCTTGGCACTTTGTTGGTGAGGCAGGAAAGAGCACCTGTGCTTCTAAATTCCTCCTTTAAAAAACCTTCAAGCAATCTTATTTTTTCAGCCTCTAGATTACCCAATAAGTACCCTTTCTATGGAACCCGCTAACATTTCTGTTTTCAGCATTTTTCTTACTCTTCTTATTTACATATGATTACATATTTTGATGGTGAATGTATGTGTTCGTTAGCTCAGGCTGCCATAACAAAGTACTATGGACCAGGTGGCCTGAGCAACAGAAATATATTTCTCACAGTCTGACAGCTGGGAAGTCCCAACGTCAGAGAGCTGGCTGACTCAGTTTCTGTTGCAGATGGCGGCCTTCTCGCTGTGTCCTGACATGGAGGAGAGAGTAAGCTCTTTGGTGTCTCTTCTTATGAGGGTACTAATTGTGTCATGAGGTCCCCACTCTCCTGATCTCATCTAACTTAATTAACTCTCCAAAGCTCCACCTTGAAATGTGGTCCCCTTAGAAATTAAGACTTCAACTTATCAGTTTTTAAGGGACACGGATATTCAGTCCATATACTATGTCAACTTGAGTAGGCCACAGGGTGGCCATGTATCTAGAAAACACCCTCTGTCAGGGTGTTTCTAGATGAAATTAGCATTTAAATTAGTAGACTGTGGACTCCTGGGTGGCTCAGAGGTTTAGTGCCTGCCTTCAGCCCAGGGTGTGTCCCTGGAGTTTCGGGATTAAGTCCCACATCAGGCTCTCTGTGTGGAGCCTGCTTCTCCCTCTGCCTATGTCTCTGCCTCTCTCTCCCTCTGTGTGTCTCTCATGAATAAATAAATAAAATATTATAAATAAATAAATAAATAAATAAATAAATAAATAAATAAATAAACAAATAAACTGAGTAAAGAAAATTGCCTTCCATAATGTGGGTATCCCTCATCCAATCAGTTGAAGGCCTGGATAGAACAAAAAGGATGAATCTCTAATAAGAGGAAAGTCCTCCTGTCTGACTGCATGACCTGGACATTGATCTTTTCTGGTCTTTGGACTTGAACTGAAGCATCAACTCTTCCCAGGTCTGGAGCCTGCAGGATTTCAGACCAGCGCATAAATCACTAGCTCTTCTGGGTCATCACTTGCAGACTGCAGATCTTGGGACTTCTCAGCCTCTGTAACTGCATAAGCCAATTCCTTATAAGAAATCTCTTTCTATGGGATCCCTGGTGGCTCAGTGGTTTAGCTCCTGCCTTTGGCCCAGGCCATGATCCTGGAGTCCCAGGATCGAGTCCCACGTCGGGCTCCCTGCATGGAGCCTGCTTCTCCCTCTGCCTGTGTCTCTGCCTCTCTCTCTCTCTCTCCCTTTGTTTATCATGAATAAATAAATAAATCTTTTTTTTTTTAAAGAAATATCTTTCTATATCCTGTTCATTCTGTTGCTTTAGATATCTCTAAGTAATATACACATAAAATTACATAATTCTTACCTTGGCTTATCCCCTTAGATTTGGGGAGAGATCCAAAATTTGGAAGTGTTTATTTTGGACCATACATAGGAGATAGAATAAAATGACATTATGTCACTTTGTTGGAGGATGATTAAGTGACCTTGTGACAGGAATGCCAAATGAAACCATTTAATGCTCTCATTAAAACATTAATATAATTTTATTGCCTTGAATGATCTAATACTGCATCTAAAATATATATTCCCTGTGGGCATGTGCTACTGATAAGCTTAAAAATGCTGAATATGCAGTTATGCAAAATGTTAAAATTTGCTGAGAGTAGTTCAGATGGTAAGTCTGGAATTCTCCAATAAGGGCGGGCCATTAATTGGTGATACTCGTACAGTTGGAGCGATTTTAAAAACCTGATTTCAATTGTAAACGTAACACAATTTCATGAGCTATTCACACATGGAATCTGGGTAATCATGGCACACATAAATCTAGATATCACAGAAAGTTAGTTTAGGGAGTTACTGAGCTTGAAGAACACCCGCTTAATAGCATGAAAGTTATATGATGTATTTAAGTCAATTTGTCAATCACCAGCTTTACATGGAGAATGTCATTTTTATAAATCATTTTTAAGGTTTGAAAATTTTCATGGATACCTAGGTTTAATCAAAATATTGTGTTTGGCATTGTCTTCCATGTTTCTAAGCAAGAATTCCATCTCAAATATGTAGGCAGTATGTAATCCGGCATGAATATTCCCGGTATATTGAAGGCGTGATGAGTGTGCAGGTTATACAGCAACCTTCTCAAAGCTGCCAGTCACCTTTTTATATGGTTTTGTGATGCTGGGCCTAGTGTTCTCCATATCGTATTCCCCTTATGTCAACAGACTCAACCCAAGGCTCTTCCAACGGGAGGCGATACCAGGAACAGAAGGCTCTTTGCTCCCTATTTCTCTCAGCCTTACCAGAGCTATTGCTCTTTACCTGGACAATGACAGCTGTTTCCAGTAGTTGTCAATTCCAATTTCCTCTCTCTGCCAATTCACGGGACAATCTAATTTCCCTGTATATGAAGATGTTAGAACAGGTTGATCTGGGCTGAGGAGGAGCCTCATGAGAGGTCTGAGTCCCAGCTACCTTGACCTTTTAATAATCACCAACTTCTTTTTTTCCCCCGGCAGACCTAGGAATCCTGGCTGCTTCCTTGCTTCCTGCAGTTATTAAATCTGTGGTAACTATTGGTTCCTTTTTTTTTTTTTTTTTTTGCCTTTTTATTCCTCCCATGCATGATTAAACACTTCTTTATAGAAAATCCTCTGTCTAAATAACTGGAATTATTTGTTTTTAAGGAGGTGAATAAGGATTTAAGTCATATAAGGCTTAATAAGGACTTTAAAAATTCAGTGCCCTTTGAAAAGTGATTAAGATTTGGTTGTCAGAGAAAAGAAGGGGGTGACGTGGACCAAGAAACAATGAGAAAAACAAATTAATTAGAACAGAAGACATGTATTAGAAACTAAATTGTACAGGTGTGACAGTTGAAAAGTTTGTTGATAACTCCTTTTATGGGACATATATGGCTTTATAATAAAACAAAGGGCACCTGGGTATCTCAGTGGTTGAGTGTCTGTCTTTGGCTCAGGACATGATCCCCAGATCCTGGGATCGAGTCCCCACACCAGGTTCCCCGCAGGGAGCCTGCTCCTCCTTCTGCCTGTGTCTCTACCTCTCTCTGTGTGTCTCTCCTGAATGAATAAAATCCTTAAAAATTAAACTAAGTGACATGTATTACACAGATATAGAAGGCCTTGAAAGCTAGTGAGATGCCTCTTAAAGGCTATAATATATTGCTATTACAAGTTGATAAGCCAGCAGCAAGATTTGCATAAATAGAAGAAAAAAAAAACCTTTATTTCTGAATTTCTTTGTAGCTATGGCTGTGGTTAGTTTGAGAAAGTATGAGTATAGAATATCTGACACTGAAATAAAAAGATATTGAAGATATATTATCTATTGAGACTGTAAGAAACTCAGCTGTCAAAAGTGACTTTATTACTTTAGCCCGCTATTGGAATTGCGGTACTACTCACAGAAATGAGATATTAGGTTGAAAAGTGATTCCAGGAAGACAGGAGATAGGAGGAATGAGGAGGTGAGGATTTGAATTTTGATTGTGTTGTGTTAGCAAGCCCTTTAAAAGGAACGTCATACAAGTTATATTCCTCTTTTATTGTAGGAGAGAGAGAAAAACGGGTGTGAAAGGATGCTAAAATGGAAGGCGTTTGTACAATGCTTGTGCGATAATGTGGACGGCGCTTAGAAATGAATCATCTTCTAGGGAAATCGAAGACTAGAAATATTTTCCCTAGAATTGGAAGTTTAGAAAAATCAAAGATTCATTAATGTGAAGAAAGTATAAGACAATATAGCAAAATACTACTATTTGCATGTATATGTAAATCTGTTTTATTGAAGTATCTCAACTTACATGAGTATCTATATATTGGTTTTATATTTTTGAGGTACAAATTTTGACTGTTTTTCATTTTCTTTTTCTTTTTTCTTTCTTTCTTTTTTTTTTTTCTTTCTTTTTTTTTTTTTTTGGTCACTCATTATGTTGGCAGGTTCCATAGCATTCTAGCCACTTCCCTTCTTTGAAATGTAGTCTCTGCACAGACTTGATTTGTGAACAAGTTACCTGAAGGGCAGAGAAGACTATGTTCTGGGTTATGGTGAGCGCTCCTCACACTCCAACAGCTTGGCACCCTGGAGGATGTGTTTTTCCTGAAGGGAACTTCTCCCCCTTGTGTTCATTGGATCAAGCACTTCCAGTGTTTTGGGGGAGGAAGTGTGGGATAGGGGAGCCAGAGATTTTCTTCTATAAGTAGTCACTGCCAGGGGAGGGGAGTCTCTGGTCTTATTAGAATTTATTCTGTCCCCTGCTGGCCACTCAGGCTGTTTAGGTGGGGCTTTGTGCATCTTTGCCAGGGGTCACTTCAGCAGCCCTACCCCCTGCCTCCTCCTCTAGCTCCCTGGACCCTTCAGTATGTGGACATGGAAACATTAAGGTGTCGTTTGGACCCTCGAGGAACTGTAGAGAGTGGCTGACAGGTTTGGGTATGTGGTTTCCATCACACTTTTCCTCTCAGGTCCTTATACACCAGGATAATATGTGTCTCTTCTTCTTAAACCTGCAGACAAGTAATTAGGCACTAGTCCCTTCAATCTGTGTCCACAATACCAGGGGTCACATGTCAAGCTCCCTCTAGAAGTCTCATGCTATTGCTTCTTCGTGCTCAATTGCCTTGCTGGGGACGTTCTGAAACCCCAGTGGGCTTGGACCAGGGAGCAACGTGACAGACTCTTGCTTCACACAAGGACGGCTGCCCATGTCTGCAAAGGATTCTTCTAAACAGTCTGTCCTTACTGTTTAATGAGCAATAGTACACACTGAATCCCTTATATCATATGTCTAACTAGGTACAAGTTTCAAATTAAGAAAAATGGCTGTAAAATATATTATGTTCCCTTCTCCCACTGTGATAAATATGCCTTCATAAAGATAACTAAAACATCATGTGTAAAGCAACAGACCCGACCGCATGTTCCCTCAGCCTTTTTCCAATCACTTGGGAAAATCTTTGGGATAAGCACTGATTGTCTTTCTTTGGGGGGGTGGGGATGGCTCTTTCCATTTCTTCCTGATGCCTGATTGTTTTCCTACCTTTATCCTGCTTCCACCCTCACCCTCAGCGACATCAAGGACAGCACTCTCTCAAAGTTTCTCCTCACTTCAAGTCCCAAGCCAACCAATGTCTGACTCCCAGGGATCCCACAGGAGTCATCCCCTCTTACTTTTGGGTTTTGATAGGAATCTAGGACTGTAGGCTAAGTTTGAACTTAAAGTTTTCCTGCTCCTAGGAGTTGAAACGTGGCAGGGAGGAGACAGTCCCATCTGGACCAGGAGAAGCCATCTTCCTCTCTTACACTCAAGCTACTTCCAGCACTTAGAGGGCCCTCGTGAGTCTAAGAAAACAACTTTGCGTGCAAAAGCCCTTCCAAAATACACAAGCTTTGGACACCTAACATACTTCAGCTTGTGCACCTGGCTCTACAATCTGCCCTTGGGAAGTAAACTGTTCATAGAGGTTTGGGGATTTTGTGCTGAAAATTAAATGGCTCCAGCTTCTTCAATATGGTCAAGAAGGAGTCAGGTGGGTGTTCAAAAAATATCATTAAAAACAAAATATCTTCCCAATCCAGAAAATATCTCACAAGTGGTAGAAGAAGAAAGTTGAAGTACTGAATAAACATTAATCTGGGTATGATGTGCATCCCAAGCAACCCACTAAGAGATTGCAAAGACAAGTTCTCAAGGTCAACGGTAACTGGTCCTCAAGTAAGAGAACTTGAAAGCATCATTTGTCACTTATAGTTCATCCTGAGCTCACTTAGCAGTTGTGACCATCTGCATTAGCTAATTGGCTTTTGCCAAAGGGGAAACAAACTTTTGAGAAGGGGTAGTTTTGCAACTTGGAGCAAGGCAACTACAGAAGTCAGGCTCCCACCCTATTCCAGAAAACAAGAGCTAAGGGTGCTATATTTCTTGATGACTGTATTTCAAATGAGGGTCCCAGATCCCTGAGAAAGATATCCCTGGATCCTAAAGCTGGAAAGAGGCTCATTTAGCTTTTAAAAAGATTTACACATATTTCAAAGAGACTAAGAACGTAGACTTTTTCTAAAGTATAAATGCTCCAAGAAAAGTGATAGGTATCTCCTCCCTTACTTTTAACAAGGAGAATTTCTTTTTCTTTTTTTTTTTTTTTTTTCTTTTTCAATTTGTATTTACTTCAAGGTTGAATTGGAAATGCTCCCTAGGCACAGACTCCAGGATCAGACTCCAGGGTGTGTGTGTGTATGTGTGTGTGTGTCTGTCTGTGTCTGTCTGTGCATAGGTGTTTTGGACACTGGGTGTGTGTGTGGGGGGGTGGGCAAATTACTTCAAGGGGGACCAGAGGAGACTCTAAAAATTACATGGCCTTCTGGGCAGACAACACACTTGTAGCTTAGGGACAGTACTTGCCTTTGGGGCTTCCTTCTTCCACTTGCTCAACCTCCATCCCTTCTGGAGAGTGGAAGGAGTTGACAGCAATGCTCTGGAGAGTGTGTGGGACCCAAACCCTTTATTCTCATTTTAATTTGGCTGTGAGTCACAATGCAAGAAGGAAGTTCTCCCCCAAAATTCAATCGCATGTCCATAGAAGATAAACTGGAGGATTATCTTCATCCAGACTTGAACCATGTCCATTTCTGAAGAGTTGGTTTTTATGCGATGTTTCCCTTTTATTTATTTTCATGTCTTAAGAATTGACCAATATCTTTTGTCTTTTAAAGAAGCAAGGATTGCCATTCTAGAGTGGCAATTTTTTTTTTGGAGTGGCAAAATTTTTTTATTGAATTAAGAACCATTGGGAATTGTGACTGATACATTGACTAGCACATATGTATGTGTGTGTGTGTGTGTGTGTGTGTGTGTGTATTTACTTATTTAACCTAATGACGACCTAGGGCTGTGATAAGCAGTCTTTGATGAACAGAACTAAAAAGGGCTGTATTAAGCTCAGAGAAGAAATCAGAACAATTCAGTTGTATATGATAATTTGGACTGTTACCTCAGTGGAAGGGGGGATCTGTGGGGGCAGGTGGAAGAGTGAGAGAGACGGAATTTGTTTGGTAAGGGCATAGGGAGAAGTTTCTGGAAACAGATGTAGTTACCCGAGACACATCTTACTGTGTTTCTTACTAGAAAGTTATCCTTCATTGCTCAAGAAATACCCTTGAAATGAATAAATCTGCCCTTGCCCTTTTCTTCGCCTCAGGTACTTTAAAGCTAATCTGGTCCTCCTTAGTACACTTGGTTTCAGAAATGTTCCTTTAGGATTTGTTTTTACATTAATCTTCTTAGAATTCATTCGTGAAGAGTTAGACTTTATTTTTCCTGCTGCTATTTCTTTTAAACTGGTCTCTTCTTTAGGGGAAGGGCTAAAAATTCATAGCATTAATTTGTGTTATGGGAAAAAAATGTATGTGAAAATGGAAGTCACAAGTATAACAATAAGTTTTACAAGTTGTTACCATTTCTAAAATAATGAAATATTTTATATGTATTTTAATTACTAAAATACCAGTTTGGAAAATATAAGATTTAATATATCTCCTGTATATGTATATACATTTCAAAGACTTCATTTTTTAGTCTATTTTAAACTATTTTATTTTATAGCAAGTCAAATATTTTATTTCACATTCTGAAATCAATATCTTTAATTAAATTGTGTTGGTCAAAACATTTCCACGATTCATGATAAAAAATCTTTTGAGAAAAAAAAATTAAGGAATTTTTTTTTTACATATGTAAATTAAACCAATAATTATTCTTCATTTATATACTGCCTCCATCCTTACCAACCATGCCACTTTGGGTGCAAGGGCCCTTGAGCCAGAATCAAATCGGATTAAGAAAGATGCTCATTAACATGTGCAGGATAAACCCTACCTCTCCACCAGAACTCCTGGCTATCAATTTCTCAATGCTGTTCTTTCAAATTCCTGACCAAATAGTCAACATTTTAGCAATTGTTTATAGATCAGTAAAGATCAATACATCAGGCCACCTCTCCTAATTAAGTGGATACTTGGTTGTGTCATCTGAAGTTGTGGCCACTGGGGACTGTTTTCCTTCCGCATGCTCTTTCTGGGTCATCCTACAGGTAGGATGAAGAACAGTAGAACCTATCTCTAGGTAGTGCTTGTTTACCATGCAGGGACACGTGGGAAGACGTGCAGATGAACAAGGTGGTGATTTTTCTCCTCACTTAATAAGTCATAGCAAACTCCCCCAGGAGGTCATAGATGTGAGATAGGGAAGATGTGAAGCAGTATGAAAAAAATGCGATGGGCAAGTTGGCTACCCCTCAAGCAAAGGCTTTTTTAGCTTCTACGCCTTCTCGTGCTGGTCCTGGCCAGCTGGATTTTAGTCTTTGTTAGAGCAGGCCCGCTTTGGTTGCAAGTATTGTCATAGGGTGTGTTCCTCTATCCTGTAGCTTTGGCCTTCCTAAACCTCACCTCATTGAATGTCTTCCTGCAGTCAGCCTGGACACCTAACAGCCTCAGCTCTGCTCCACCTCTGTTTCCACTGTTCAGTGCTCAGGTTCATAGGTGGTTTCTGCTGTGTTTTACAATCTTATGTGGTGCCTGCTGATCCTGCTCCCCAGTCAGGCAGCTGAGATGAATCTTCATGCAGACTTCTGGAACCATCTCCCTTCTCCCTCTCAGCTCCCTGTGCCATTCCACCTTTCCGTTTCGGTTACTCTGCCCTGCAAATTATACCTTCATCACCAGCCAGTCACTGGGATCTCTACCTCCCTAACTGAATGAGACGCCAGGTATTGCCTGAACTCCTCCAAATATCAGGTTATCCTAGTGCTTTTCCCTGCGTTTCCTTCCTGCACTGTGTGTTGCTGAAAGCCTGTGACCACGAGGGCCTCAAGGTCTCCCTCAGCTGACTAAACCTTAAAAAAGATCCTTCCTGACTTCAGGCTCCTGTCCTTTGCTATGGAAATACATTTTAAAAGCCTCTTGCCAGTGTTATAGCCCAGGAATGAATATCTTTCTCAAGGAAGTAGGAACCATCTCTTTTGAAATGTCATCATCAAAGAAGATAGATCCTTTATTTCCCTATCTCAGTAGGAGGGTAGAAGCCTAACTTCTGTGGGGAAAGTGGGGCACTTGGCTCAATATTGTAAAACTACCTACTGTCAGAAGATAGAAAAAGTGTATCCTCCCTTTGGATAAGCCAATTAGTGAACACAGATGGCCTAAATCTCGCCCTGCCCTCAGCTCTTAAAAGCCCTATTGTCGGTGGAGTTGAGCTCAGATTCTTTTCTAATATTTCTCTCTTATTGCAGAAGCTTTGAATAATAAAGTGTTCCTTGCTTGCTTTTGTCCAGTATACTCTTTGCTTTGACATTTGAAAAAATGTGTCCCACATATTTCCCATGTTTACATTGTTTTCTTTGGGAGGGCTTAGACTACCATGCTTGAAGTGAAAATCTAGAGAGAAACTCTGAGGGGTTTTGTTCTACAGGAGGATATAAAATTTTGATTGGTAGCTCAAGGACATAGGTTACAGGAAGGTGCTTTTATTTTAAGCTGGGTATATTGGTATTACCATATCTTTGAATGGTTATGGAAATGATACATAAAAGGAAAAAAAAAAAGATCACTCAAGAGAATGATGATTGCAAGTTCAAAGGCTTTGAGTAAAAAAGAAAGGTTGAGTTCTTTATAAAATTAGAAGTCTGGTCTTCCAGCCCAGAGATATAAGTTCACACATAAGCATGGCATATTGGTACAGGTACTGATATGTTGGCGGATTTGGCGGTGGAAAGCTGACTAGGTTCCCTACAACTATATATTTATTTCCTCCATAAATAGAAAAAAAAAAAGTCTCTTTCTGGGAGTAAGGATGAAGGTGTTGGTATTGGAGAGCTGAAGCGATCGCCTACATGAGACGCATTGAGAGTTGAGTTTAATCGGGTTTAAATTTTGACTAGATAAGGATGATAATAAAACACAAAGACAAATGGTAAAGGTATATTCAAGGAAGAGACAAGGAGGTCAGATGATGTTAAAAAATAAGAGGGATAGAAGTGGTATAATCCAATTGTGTGTAAATCACAGGAGGAATAAGGGATAAATCATTTTGAGAGATAAGGAAAGACAAATAATCTGCTGGTGAGGAGCAAGTAGTATAACTAGTCCACATATAGACCCAGCATTTTGTGTGGCAGAGAAGGAATTAGGGGGGAAAAGTATAGTAAACCAATTAAGAGTACAGGATCGTGCACATACTGCCTGGGTTCGTAGCCGGGCTTTCCCATGCTGTATGGCATTGCGGCTGCTACATGAACATGAATTTGCTGTGGCTCAGATTTCTCATATATTAACTGGAAATAACAGTAATACTTGTCTCATAAGGCTTTTGTGAAGAACGAATTATCTAATACATATAAAGAACTTAGAATACCTCATGGTGTTTACTATACATTCACGAATATTCAACAAAACTAGACAGGACGAGACAATTTGGTCAGAGAAGTCTGATGCCGTAGATGATTGTTCTCAATGGTTAAGTAATGGGATCCAGAAAGTGTCTTGAAAGATTGAGAGAGAAGAATCTGGGGAGAAACTAAGTCTTACCCCGGGAAATATAGGAGTATGAATTTGGCTGAGTGAATGACTTGAGAAGCAGGGACTTCTGGGACATGGAAGACTGATTAGAACTCTGTGTCAGGCATCTGCAAACATTTTCTATAAAGGGACAGATGATAAATATTTTAGGGTCGCAAAGTCTCAGTTCTCCCTTTTAGTGTGAAAGAATCCATAGATAATATGTAAACAAATTTCGGTGGGTGTCTTTCAATAAAACTTTATTTATAAATGCAGGCAGTGGGCCAGACGTGGCCTATGGGCCATACGTGGCCTATGGGCCATAAGTTGTTCTATTAGTTACTATTAGGGCTATTGTAACAAAATGGCACAAAGTTAAGTAGGTAACTTCAACAACAGAACTCTTTTCTCACAGTTGTGGAGACTAGAATTCTGAGATCAAAGTGTTGGTAGGTTTGGTTTCTTCTAAGGGCTCTGAGGGAAGAAGTTATTCTGGTCAGGCCTCTCCTCTTGGCTTGGAGATGGAGCCTTCTCCTTGTGTCTCTCTCTTTTTTTTTTTTTTTAAGATTTTATTTATTCATGAGAGAGAGAGAGAGAGAGAGAGAGAGGCAGAGACACAGAGGAGAAGCAGGCTCCATTCAGGAAGCCTGATGTGGGACCCCATCCTGGGACTCCAGGATCACACCTCGGGCTGAAGGCAGGCGCCAAACCACTGAGCCACCCAGCCACCCAGGCTGAAGGCAGGCGCCAAACCACTGAGCCACCCAGAGAGACCCCCTCTCCTGGTGTCTCTTTACATAGCATTCTCCCTGGGTACATTTCTGTCCCCAAACTTCCCCTTTATATAAAAATGCCAGTCGTATCAGACAGGGTCTCCACTGATGACCTCATCTTAACTTGATTAAGATGATGAACAAATCTATAAAGCCCCTTCCCCAAATAAATTCATATTCCAAAGTACTTTGGCATTAGCATTTCTACATATGGATTTAGGGGGGCACGATTCAATCCATAATAGCGGCTGACTCTTGCTCAAAGATAAAGAGCCATATGCAGTTCTAATGATCACCTTCTCCTTGTTGTTGGTTGCGTAGGCCACGTAGGGACCAGTGATGTTATTTCTTTATAAAGTCTTTCCTTTTTTTTTTTTTTTTTAAGTTTTAAGTTAGGAACAGAAAGTTAGTCTGTGTCAACGGTAGTACGGGCATCCCGATCCCTACGTTGATGTTGTTGCTTCACCTAGATGTAAATGGAACTTTGCCTTATGCTTTGAGTCTGATGGATGCTATTAGGAAACCAGGCCTCAACTCTAAGAAGTGGCTAGATTACAGAAATCAGAGTCACTGTGGCTGGCCAGGTCAAGAGATTCAGGGCTGCACCTTGGCCACAAGGACCATATACTTCATCCCTTTGATAACGGCCACCTGAGGAAGACCTACAGAACACCGCCAGTTGCTGCAATGAAAATGCTCTGGTGCTCTCCTGAAGACAGCCACTTGCCCAACAGTAACATCCCCTGGGTGTGATGTCAGTGCAGCGTGATGGAAATGCAGAGCTCCGTGTGTTCCTCCTGCCACCTCTCCACTTCCTCCCTCTTCCCATGATGCCACCCCACCCTTCTCCTCCCCGCCGCCCCCGAAGAGACCATTTGCAGGAAAGACAAGTTCTATTTTTCTGAAGATGTGAACATCAAAGATGGGTGTGAAGAGAACTATGACAGGGCGGCCTCTGTGTGTGTGTGTGTGTGTGTGTGTGTAACACATGCATACCTGCAGTTTCATGGTTGCAGGTGAACATATGATGTTGTCAAGGGTGAGGTCACATAGGGAAGGTGGGGAAGCCACAGGAAGTGAAAGACCAAACTCAAGACTAAAAGAGCTAAATTTGACTGCAATGAAAGCATCTACATTTTTGTCACATTTATGCATGCATTCAAAATTATGCAATTGTGTGAAGATATATATATTTGCATATACATATATATACACATATACGTATATATACATATATTTAAAAAGCTTTAAAAGGTGGTGAGGGGAATGTAAAGGTCTGGAAACTAAAAGAGCAGTTTTGCCTACTTCACAGTTTGCATCAGGCTATGTTAAGCATGCGGTTGCTTCGGAGAGTTCCAGGAAGCTTGTAAGAAGCAAAAATAGTTTTTCCACTTAACATTTTACTTGTAGTCAAATTTCTTCACAGTGTATTATAAATGATTTAGAGAAGTTATGATAATTTTCTTATGTAAGAGAAAAACTGCTATATCCTGATGCCCCCAATTGGAATTATTAGGGTATAAAAGCCAATGTTGGCAAGTTTACAACAATCATGTATAATAAGACCCAGCCTTTATTTAGCTCTTACTATGTGCGAGTGCTTTTGAAGTCATTTTAATGTATTTACTCCCTTAATCCTCTCAGGGAACCTATGAGGCAAATACTGTTTTTAACCACATTTTCAGGATGCAAGAAAATTACATTTGTTTTCCAGGCTGGGCAACCAACTTCCACAAACTTAGCAGCTTGAAATAACACGAATTTATAATGTCCCCGTCTCTGAGGGTCGGAGTCTAAGCAGCACAGTTTGGCAGGATCCATTGCTCAGAGACTCATATGGTTAAAATTACAGCGTTACCATGCTGTGGTCTCACCTGGAGCTCTGAGTCCTCTCGGAAGTTCACTCAAGTATTAATAGAATTCTGTTCCTTATGGTTGCGAGGCCAAGGCCTCCAGCTCCTAGAGGCTAACCCTCTCCAGAGACCATTTGCAAGATGGTTATTTACTTCTCCTTTACCAGGCCAAAAGGAAAATAGCTGTTGCTGCTCTGAATCATTTTGACACTTCTTTATTCTGACTTCAAGGTTACCTTTAAAATGGTTCACCAGATTCCATTAGGTCCACCCAGGATGACCCTCTTTTTTATTAACTTAACGACAACTGATTAATGACTTAATAATGGAAATAAAGTCCCATTATATTCACAAGTCTCTCTTGCACTCAAGGGGAGAGGGTTAAAGAGAACATCCATACCAAAGGCAGACATCTTAGATTCACGTGGGCCACAAAACCCATGGCAAAAAGGAAGTTATAAGTACCTGGAACTCAGGCAATCTGTATTTGTTTTTTTGTTTGTTTGTTTGTTTGTTTGTTTTTAAGATTTTATTTATTTTGACAGAGAGAGCAGAAATGAGGGGAGGGGAGAGACAATCCCAAGCAGATTCCACCCAGATCTCAAGATCCTGAGATTAAAACCTGAGCGGAAATCGAGAGGGATGCTTGCCTCAGTTCCTACAAGGTGACACAAAGAGGGCCACAGGATATCTGCACCTGCATTAGATATTGTGTTACAGGAGGAGAAACTCTCATTTATGGAACCAGGTCTCTTGTATTGGACAGAAGTGTCCCTGATGTTTGCCACAAAGGGAGATAATATCTCTATAATACTAGACGGTAAGCAAACCTGCTCTTTTCTCCATAGGAAGATATTACCTCTATGTTCCAAGGCAATTTACTATGCAGCCATCGTTGAAAAGATAGCCCTCAACACAAGCAGTCAAGGTTTTGTTTTTCAAAGTGTTCAGAAATGTGAGAAATGTGGGAAGAATTGTTGCCCAAACTATACACCTCTTGTATCTACACTATCTTGGGTTCTAATGATTTTTCCCACAGATACCTTGGTCTCTCTGATTAATCTTACTGATAAAGACTGGGGCACAAAAATAAAAGACTGGGGCAAAATCCACTCAATTTGTTCCATAAATTACTTAATAAATTTACTATCAATAATACTGCAAAGAGCAGGATGAAGCCAATCTGCAGTATTGGCCTCAAAGGTGTCCTGCAGGACTGTCAATCTCACCAACTGAACAAATTTTACAAATCATGAGGGCCGGTCTTAACAAAGCAGGTTAAGACCTGCTTCCTCAAGTTTTTCCGTTGACCTTCCCACTTCTCTATCAATCAAGGAAAAGCAGGATGTGTTAGTGATTGTGCAGATTCCAACTTATTTAGCAAGAAGAAAGTCTAAATGTTTTCTTTTGCCCATCACAACACTGGTCAGAGAGTTGAGGGTGACCCGAATTCCCTCTAAGGCCAAAGCACTGTCTTGATCACTTGGGCTAAAGTCAAGAACAAATTCTTACAATCTTTTTCCAAATGATTGATTCCCATTAATGGAAAAATTGCTATAGCGTGCACATAAATGAGTCAGTTGTGCTCTGGAAGGTTCTCTGAGTAAGTGAAGATAGTTTGATTGTGGAGAAATGTATGTACATTTTTTGAAGGCTTCAGGATCTACTGGTGATGTTTAATCAAATACTCGTAGGTGCTTCACAATTACTATTAAGGTGCAAGTCACTGTCTCTTCAGAAGGGAAGATAGTTAATATCTACCAACCACACAAGAAGCAGAGTCCTAGGGATGCACACAGTGACCTTGTAAAAAAAAAAAAAAAAAAAGTATCATTTAAAGGTGTTAAAGGTGACACACACACACACACACACACACACACTTCGTTTTTAAGAATGCCACCTTAATCCAGGACATCTGCTGCTCTATGTTCATAATAACATCTCACAAAGTTTTGCTTTGTTTCAATTTAAGGGCTAGGCGATTCTTCTGAGCTGTAGGGCTAATACTAAGAACTTAGATAGAATTCAGTTGTTCATTCTCTACTGGCCTATTGGGGCAGGAAGAGCTTGAACACAAATCAACTCTTACTCTATGGCTTCCCAAAGGACTTTTTCTGTCTCAAGGAAATCTCTCCTAAGAGCCACATATCCCTTATAGCAGTGACAGTCCACTGAAAAAAAAAAAAAAAAAAGAAAGCGTGTGTGGTGGGGGACTTTTTACTGTCATACTTGGAAGGATCTAAAGTGGCTTGGTAGAAACCAGGTGACCTGATTATGGCCTGCAAGAACCTACACAGTTCTTCTCACTAACAGGCAAGAGTGAAGAACCATTCATTGTACAATGGTGGACTATAAAATTTAGCTAACACATTTCCATGAACTTTTTCCAAATTCTGATAACTGGCTCTCAAATGCTCATCTCTTCTCTTCCAGAAACCCATGTCTCTACTGATTATTTTGTTAAAATTATCAAGAACTGTGAAAGATCAGATACTTCACCTACTTGAGCTCTGAAAAGTTTGCCTTCACATTTTCATGGATTTTGGCAGAAAGCATGAAACTTCCAAGTCAGAGACAAAGGACGGTTTATTACATATACAACTGGCAGTTGCAGAGAATTAGCATTTCTGTCTATTATCTCCAGTTCTAAAGTGTTGGGTTGCATTACCAGGGAGGCGGACCCCAAACATAAAAAATCCAAATTTTTTATAATGGTTCATGATCCTACCTGTCCTCTATTGTAGAGGGAATGATCACACTTATTATACTAGTCAGTAAACAGACCTGCTGTTTCCTCTAGAAAAGCGGTTTCCTCTCTATCTTTTAAGGCTATAGACTATATAAAATCCCCGAAAGACAATCCAGAATAAAAGCAGCCCACGCCTTTGCTCACCAAACAGGCAGAAAGATGGGATTCATGGAGGTTTTTCTCCAATATTTTTTATTTCTTCATAACCACTTTCTTCTTTCAGTTAGAAATGTACTAACTTTCCTTAAGAGAACATAATTTTACACATAACTATATATTTCATAGTCACAAAAGTGCCACGTTTACCCTTTATCAGGCAGGCACTGATTTAGTTTTTTTATATATATTTTTACATATATTAGCTCATTTAATCTTTGCTACATCCCCATGAGGTAACCGTTATTATTTTAAGACCTGTAGTAACCTATATGATTGCAAGTTTATTTTTATGAAAAAGAAGCAGTTGAAATAAATTTAATATAGAGAGCAAAAACATGCATAAGGGCACTGGTGATTTAAAATATGTTTAATAAATGGATGAGTAAAAAAGAATACAATGAAAAAAGGAATATGATAAAATTTTGTGATATGTACTCATCTGTTAGGAACTTTATTTCTCTTTAATTAGAATTAAATTGGGTGATTATGGGAGGAATGAGCAAAATGTTGTATGAATGTTATTTAATACAGCTCCTCTTAAGGATAAAATAATAAATGGTAGCAAATATTTAGTGTAGTTCAAATAATTTCTTTGGGATTCTATAATAGAGTATTGCATTTGCTGTTAGGAATATACACATGAGTAAAACATAGTTTCTGGGTCCCCTGACTGGCTCAGTCAGTAGAGCATGCGACTCTTGATCTTGGGGTCATGAATTTGAGACCCACATTGTATGTAGACATACCTTTTTTTAAAGATTTTATTTATTTATTCATGAGAGGCCCAGAGAGAGAGGCAGAGACATAGGCAGATGCTCAACTACTGAGTCACCCAGGGGCCTCACAATTAGCTTTTATAAAAAAAGGGTTTTTTTAAGGTTTTATTTTAATTTCAGTTAGTTAATATAGCAGTGTTGTATTAGTTTCATGTGTACAATATAGTAATTTTTTGGTAGATTACTTTAGTGGTTTCAAGATAAACAATTTGAAGAGGACAAATTGAAAAGCAGGTAGATAAATCGGGGGGATCATCTATTCATTTATACAGAAAAAGAAAAAAGAGCCCTGCTAAATAAGGGGATACAGAGTACAAGAAAAACAGATAGAGTTCTTTGAACTCTACATTATTCCAGAAAATCAAAAGGTAACAGAGAAGTCCATGTGTATTGTTTTTAATAAGTTCAAGGTACTATAATGGCAAATACGTGCTAACCTAACATAGACTGGTGAACCAGGGAAAGCTTGAGAGGAATGATACTTGTACTTAGACCAAATAAGTAGAAATCATGTGGGTGAAGCCTGAAAGTAAAATAGAACAGAGATTTCAAGGTAGAGGAAACATAATCACTACAAGCCCGAAGGCACAAAAGAACATGGTCCTTTGCAGTAATTCAGTAATTTTTAATTTTTTTTTTCTGCAGAAGTTCTTTAATAGTAGAATATAATTATAGAAATCCTCTTAAGAATTTAAGAATTCTTGTCATTTTATGTGGGGTATCATAAATTATAGGGAACTTTTTTTAATTAAAATTTGTATTGTGAATGTGTTTTAATAAAATAATTTACAGCAATATAAATACAATGTACTGATACATATTTTAGATAAGCACCTTTGAGCCATTTAAAAACAAGAAAGCATATTGTTGACTTTAAATAATTAAGAAAATATGAGAATAATTTGGTAACGAATAATATATTGGGCCTAGATTATCGCAGGGAGGTGTAGGACTAGCTATACAATAAAATGTAGACTGAAATATAATTATCCTTTATGGTGTCTAACATAGATAAAACGCTTTCATAAGCTGTTGTTTTTGCTTCTTGCATTTTTATTCTTTTTTGGCTAAAATAAATGAGTGTTTCATCTGAATGTTTACATTTGGTTTCTAAATAATGAGATAGTGGAGAGGTTGTTAGATTGCTATTTAAAAGCACAAATAGCACATTAACACCTCATAGATGCATACCTTTTATTGCCAAGAAATATATAAATATAATCACTGTTTTTTCTCTCATTAACACTGGCATTGACTTTAAAAGTTAGGATGTATTGATATGATGTACATGATTTTAATAAAATGAATGCAACGTATAGATATGACAGTCATTCTGTTGTTTAATTACACAGTAATTATTAGCTTATTATAATTCAAAATGATCATTGTTTATGCATTCTATCTTCAACCAGCTGTTCGATATGGAAATAAATTAAAATATATTAAAAAGAGAGAAATAACACAAACTAATATCTTAAAAAAGGGTACAGATAACAAAACAGCTCAGATGAATTACTAGGTCACTAGCAAGTTTATCCGAAGTCAACAAACCCTTACATAAGTTTACTTAATATTCACTCAGGTTGCATATCACTATATTTTTAAGTGGTTTTATATTATTTTTGAGAAATATAAATTAAGGGAGATATAATTATCATCCTTAGAAGCATGGACGCAGTGAAAGAAGTTTGCAAAATATCTGGGTGTGAGGAAAAACCATAGACTCAGAAACACTGGAATATGGAGAAATTGAATGGAATCCCATGATGTAGAGACAGAGGAAGGTGACAGAAAGCAGGAGAGAGGGGAAAGAAACTTAAAGCTTCTAGAGATTTTTTTTTTTTAATTCTAGTCTTTTCTCCTGTAACCGTAATGAAATTATGTAAGACATGAATCTGAAACTGGTATAATTAGCTAAGAATGAATACAAGAAGCTTTGAAAAATTTCAGGTAAAATTTGATGGAAGATAGACTTTTACACTGGTGTGGATTGAAGAGAATTAAATAGATTTTTTAAAAGTTTAGAATAAAGCATCTCTGTGATTGTTCAGATGTTAGAGAGAAAGGGATATCTAATTTCTGGGTTGATCAAGGAGATGGAGATTACTGATGTTTTTTGGAAAAGGGAAGTTTGAATGAGAATGTACAAGATGGAGAGTATTACTATTGAGTTGGTGGTCATGCTTATTGTTACTTTTTTTTTTTTTTTACTTTTTATAATGGAATAGACTTGAAAATATATAAATGCTGATGAGAAGGGATGGATGCAGAGGAAGACACTGAAGTGGTAAGATAAGGAAATAGATGTTGCTATAAAATAGAAATTCATTTTATATGAGAATGTAACCATGAGATACTTTATGATAGCAATAAAATGAAAAAAAACGGTATGGGGCATATCAGAAAAAAATTATGTGGAGCAACAATTTTATGCAAATAGTGACACATTGATACTATCTCCAAATAGCTTATATTTAAAGGTGTGGCAGGTAATGAAGTCAGAGAATAACATGTTGGAGATTTGAGAAGCATGGAGAGCATTTCCAAAATCCTTGGTAGCAAATATGAGACTAGAATTGCCTTGTTGAGTTCCTACTTGAGGTTGCAAGACCTAGAATTCGTTTGTGTACCACACTGCCTAATTGTGTGATTTTTCTCTCAGGCAGTCTTCAGAGGTTGAGAGGTAGTTGTGGAGAAGGTGGGATACCTGAGTGCCAAGAGTATAAATTTTGCTAAGACAGTTTGGCCACAGAACAAAGAGGCAAAATATTGGCAAAGTGATTCAAATGGAAAAAAAATTAAAAAGGCAAGCATTGTTGAAAGAAATGATGAAGCTCTGTAGTCTCTGCCACATATATTAGATCTGAGAATTATTTATTTTATTTTAATATCATTTTTTTTGGATCTGAGAATTATCCTAAAGTTGACAGAACCCAAGGACCGAGTGGGTGAATGTGTGTGTGTGTGTGTGTGTGTGTGTGTGTGTGTACAGATACTTCTATATCATGTGAGAATATGGCTCAATTAAGAGGAAGCAACAGAAATTAAATTCCACTCAAGGCTTATTTCTTGGATGGCTAGCAATACAGGAAAAAGAAACTCCAACTTTCTTGCCCTTAGATTATTAGTTTAATTTTGAACTTGTGAAGAAGGTGTAGGTATCTGTGGATGCATCATTTAGGGTTCCACTACAGGACAGAAACCACACTGTATTTGGAAAGGGTAAGATTAATACAAATAGCTTTTCTAGACCAAAGGTTTAAGTTCACAGGGAATATACTACTAGGAAGAGAGAATCTGAAGAGTACAGGAATAGGAGATTCAAGGCTCATTCACTACATCATTACACCCAGATGGGGCTAGAGCACACATGGAAGAGTCTCTCTACTAAAATCCCCCATAGTGGAGATCCAGATCTCAATAAAAAGGGCAAGGCTTTGGACTCTTGGTATCAAATGCCAAAGGGATCTGAGGAACCGTCCTTGCAGAAATTGCTGGAAATTGGCCCTCTTTGGTTCTGGAGCAAACTGACCAGCAGGAGGTGCCATATGTTGGAACTCTTAACAAAACTATGCAATATTTTGCTGAGCTCAACAGCTGGCTGCCTCCCACTGCAGGAACTGGTGCGGAAAAAGCCATTTACTAAAGCAACTGAATGCCAGAGAAACTTCATGGCAGGAACCTGGGCAGAGAGTACCCTTGAAGTTAGATACCCATTTTTCCTTTGCTGTTCCACTGGTAGCTTCTGATAAAGTTCAAAATTGTGACAGCCAACAAAGTACAGATATTTGAAGGGCCCAGCTGTATTTTCAGAGGAGGAAATAAAGGGTACATTTGGGACTGAGATAATAATTTGACAAATGGCAACTGCACAGGATAATTTATTGTAGAATCAGTCCCCATGACTTAGCATTGAAGAAAACATAAAGTTGGAGAAAGGAGCATTGTTAATGTATAAGCGTTGGAATGAGAAAGAAAACCTGGCAAAAGAAATGGAACTGAGACAACTAAGATACAGAAACATAACTGGGAGAGTTGAAAAAGTCCAGGGTATTTTGAAATGAGAGAGTGGTCATCATGAAATGATTCTGAGAAATCCAGTAAAATGGAGAATGTAAAAAAAAAAAAAAATGCCATTTAGGTTAGAAGACACCATGCTAATGGGCATAATGAGAGGAAGCCTGGTTTTACAGAAGATGCACGGGGTTTGCAGTAAGTGAGCTGATGCTCACATTCCCATCCTGCCATTTATCGCTGATACCTTTGAAGGAGTTAAAAAAAAAAAAATCTTTCTGAACCTCAGTTTTACCTGGAAAATAGAATGTTAAAATAGATGTTGCAAAGACCGTCATTAAAGATCAAGTAATCCTGAAGTAGTGTTAACTGCATCTGAAATTTCTAGTTTGCAGCAATTGGTATTGTTTGTGATGGTGCCGAAGACTGAAAGCAAGAGTGAGAGCACATGGAGGCTATAAATGTAGAAGCGTATTTCAGGAAGTTTGACATTTATAGGAGGGAAAAAAAATCTATTTAAGTTAAGTGGGGCAGGTTGGAGGTTGGGGTTCCAGTAGGTCCAAGTTAGTGAGCAAGGCAAGTATTTAAAGCAATAGGAAACTTCTTTGCATAAATCACCAAGACCAAGAAGTACTGAATGCCATTTACATTTGTTAATCAGCAGATACTCAGAGTTTAAACTGCCATAGATAATACAGCATGCAAAACAGTTAACATACCCCTACCTAAATCCACTACTCTGAGCTTAATCATGCTATTTAATGCCAAGCTTAATTTGAAAATAATTGTTCACAGCAATTAAGTAAATGCCCCAATTTCATTAACAGACTTTCTAATTAGAACCTACAACATAAAAGTGCTAATGTTGCTTCATTAGCTTTGATTTACTGTTTCTAATACTACCTTTTTTTTTATTATTCTCTTCTTCAAATCTGAAACTGTGTTTTAGGGTTAATTATGTCTGGTTCTTGCAAATATCAAGGGATAATTATTCCAGGATTAAAGTATAGAAATATATTAAAATATCATTTTAACTTTTCACATTAAACACATATTGGGATCAACATTTTAAAACCTCCTTATTGTAGAATAGTTTAAAGCAATTAGTGAGAATTGCATTTGGCTTGAATGGTAAGCAAACAGGTTTTTCAAAATTGAATATGCTCCTTCACATATGGTATCTGATTGTAAAAGAGAACAGTTAAAAAAAAAAAAAAAAAAAAAAAAAAAAAACACGTTGGATTGTTACATAGCCCACTATTGCAACTTTTTAAAATTGGCAGTTGAAGGAACTGAATGAAAGGTGACTTAGGTTAGTAATAATATTTTAATCTCAGATGACACCATTTAAAATCCTCAAATGTATTCACTACTGTCTTCTAAAGAAAAAAAAATAATAAAGGATTGGTTAATTTTTCTCTTCTGGCTTCTGTCTTTGCTAAAAGAAAAGAACTTGGCTATGTTTTCAAACCATACCTGTTAACAGCCGGATTACATTAAACCAGAAAAAATGTACTGCTTCCTTCACTTGGCACTAAGATGCCAAGGCAAGCATTTAAAGCAAAAGGAAAAAAATAAAAAATAAAAAAAAATAAAGCAAAAGGAAACTTTAATTATCAATAGGTTCCGATAATAGGGGAATCTTGAACATTGTAAGTAGGATTATAGTTGTACAGTGAGGGAAGCAGAGCCCAGAGATCCTCCGGTCCAACTCCATTGCCTATGGTGGTGAGTGTGAGTGCTTTATATGCCCTACTATAGGATGATCTACAATATGTGGGACACTTTGCTAAGTTACTAAGTCCTGAGATGCTGCAACAAACTATGCTGTGCAGTTGTCCCACTGTTGTGTAGATGGACCTGAAATGAGCGGCTACAATATAGATATTCTGATGCTTTTTTAGTTTCATCGAACTGTGTTTGTTGTCTTTAGTATGCATTGTAATTTTTTGGTTGTTGAAAGGCAGAGATGATATTCTGGGTAAAAAAAAAAATAACTAGGGCAAATAGATTTTTAGTAATGTCGTGGTAAAGCACAGGACGAGAGGAAGCATCCTGAAGTCCTGTGATGAGACATCAGTCTTTCCGTGAGCCTGACCCCTGCACTGTGAACCTCGCTGGTGTTTCTCAGTTGAGTCCCTCTCCTCAGTTGGCAAAGACAGGATGACTGGAGCGGGCTAGAGTTGGGTATTTCCCCTTCCCCAGTTAGTTTAATTCTGATAAAGCCCCAGGAGGTTAGGAACTGTTAAAACAATTTCTCCTGAGGGAAATCCTTTTTCAGAACAGAATCCTCTGGAGATTTCAAAATGCTTCCTCTTCCCTTCCCACTGTCAGAAATATGAAAAGATTTTTCTCTGAGAGTCACATTGAGGATTTTGTAGAGCTCCAGGAGGTGAAACTAACAAAAGTATGGCATGCCCCGATGACTGAGTCTCCCTGGATGTCTAACGGTCAGACTTGTGCACACTGGACCTCCAGTGATCCGTCAGGTATAGTTCAGTTTCCTATCCCAGCACTGGTTCCTGTGGAGGATTCTTCTGTTCAGGCATTTCTGCTCAGGTAAATTTTGATTTTCTATCTCTGCCCATCTGTCTCTACAATTTTGGGGGCAACACTCTACCCTATGGCCTCACGTGTCTGCTGGACCTAAGAAGTATTATCAATATCGTTCAGTTTGTCCAGTTTTCACTTGCTACTGGGATGGGGTGATGATTTCTAAGTTCCTTACATGCCAGATCAGAAATTAGAGGTCCACCTACTAAATTTAAAAACTCGACATAAACTCTAAGAGAGATCAAGGAGGAAGTCAGGAAGGGATTGTGATTTGTGTTGCAGGCTAAGAATGCTTATAGTGACTCAAAAGAATTGATTGTGCCCATCCCTTCCAAACTCTAAGTTCACTGACATCATGTGAGTTGCTTGAAATTGGTCATGTCATAAGCACTTATTATTTGCAGAAAGTGACTTATGCTACAGATCAACCCCCCACCCCCACCCCCACACACAAACACATGGATATTTGACGTAATGGAATGCTTGAGGGTTCTTAGTGACCAGCTTTCAGGGAGACAGATATGATCTGTTCACATCTGCATTGCAATCTTTCCATTTCAAGTGACACAGAATTCAGTGCAATCAGGTTTAAGCAGGAAAAAAAAAAAGTATTGGTTCAGAAACTAAAAAAATCTGTATGTAGTCCTAGTTTCAGATACCATCATATTCAGGAGCCAAATTTTGTCATCAAGGCAGTTTCTGTGATTCTCTAAACTCTGATTTCTATGGTATATTCTTTCGATGGTGGCTGAGCAAATCAATGTTAATAGCCTCCTGCATTCAGAGCCGAATACAAGGAAAGCTTGTGTGTATGTGTGTGTGTGTGTGTGTGCGTGTGTGTGTGTGAAATGCACTGGATAATTAGACTACGTCACATGCTTCACACTTGGGGCTAGAGACGTAGTCCCCCTCATGGCTCACAACCCTACTGTGTGGAAGAGAATGGCCCTGCAAGACAATTTCTGGTGCATCCATCACCTGCAGCAACATGTGGCAGGATACTGGAAAGAAAAGACACAACAGATGGTTACTACTTCCTACAATAGAGCAGACACAACAGAGAGTAGATAAGACATAAGAGAAAAGTCTACCTGTAAAGCAGAAACAAATGGAGCTGTGCTAACTTCTCCAAGAATTTCGTCAAAGGGTCTTTAAGGACGATAATTATTAGTGTGGCATTTGAATTTTTTCCCATTTTGGCCCTAAATGGAATTCTTGCCAAACTGTATTGAGGTAGGAGTTGTGGAAAATTGAGAATTTGGTAAGAAATAACAATACTAGAAGTAACTAAACCCCGGCTTCCAGGTCCCCCTAAGGAAGCCTTGTGTCTGGTGGGAGAAGGCTGTCTCCATTAACAGAGTTTACTGCTCGATGCCAGTGGGGCTCTCTAAATCACCCCTCGGAGCTCAAGATAACACCAAACACCAAAGCCACTACAAAGGCCATCAGATATTATCCATATTTATTTAAGTGGCAGGAGTAGTTGCCCTACAAGTGCCAGTAGGGGTGTTATGGGGCATTGTCTCCTGAAGAGAACTCATGGAGGTGGAGCCTGAAATAGCATCTTAGAAAAGAATGAACTTCAGAGAGCAGAGCAGCACCCCGGCACCCGGAGGTGGAGAGCACTCCCTCTGCCCCGCTCCTTGCTTGTACTTCCCTTCAGGTGCCAGAACAGTTGCAGATAAAAGGGTAAATTTCAGGCTAGGACTTTTGGATCCAGTCCAGAAAAAAGATGGAAAAACCAACAATTTACTAAATGTGAGTTCCATTTTCAATTTTACAGTTAAGGGTAAACATGTGAAATTAAGTAAGTTCCATGTCTTTTCATGTGTAGGTACTATATTTAGCTGTTTGTCACGTTAAATAAAACTTGTGCTTTATAGAGTTGACTGTGTTAAATATAATTTTTGAGGAATTATATTAGAAATGAGTTGGATGCATGCCCCTTAATGGACATCCCAATATATCTTTCTTCTTCTTCTTTTTAACCACTCTGCTTCCTCTCTTTCCTTTTGCTGTCTTAATGGCAATTAAATAGGCTCTTTCATTTTACACACTCAATGATTTCTGCAGAGTAGACATTCCATCAATGTTTGGAAATAAAATTTAAAAGTGGTTTCAAAAAGAATTTTTAATGCAATTGTTAGAAGTCGATATCATAATGTATAACTTTTCATCTACTTTATTAATTTCAAAATCATGCTCCCTGATAATCAAACATTCGAAAACTGTTTTTTTCTCTCTCTTTTTTTAATTTATTTTTTATTGGTGTTCAATTTACCAACATACAGAATAACCCCCAGTGCCCATCACCCATTCACTCCCACCCCCCGCCCTCCTCCCCTTCTACCACCCCTAGTTCATTTCCCAGAGTTAGGAGTCTTTACGTTCTGTCTCCCTTTCTGATATTTCCCACACATTTCTTCTCCCTTCCCTTATATTCCCTTTCACTATTATTTATATTCCCCAAATGAATGAGAACATATAATATTTGTCCTTCTCCGACTGACTTACTTCACTCAGCTCGAAAACTATTTTTTGACTAAAGCTTCTTGAGATGCTCCTGTGTACTACGTGTCCAAGCTGAAATAATCACTACTTAATATATGTCCCTATTAATGCTTCAATTATAATCATATCCATACCCCTAGAAGAGAATTCAAACTAAAGTTATTTTCACAATGATAAATACATAATGAGCAAAGTACTTATCAGATTAGGAATAATTAGCTTTGCTTGTGAACTTGTAACATGGAAATACATTTTAAATTATGGAGACTCGTAGGAAGAATTTCAACTGAAAGGCATCAGTTACTTGACTAGATAATGACTACAGAGTGATTATGAAAAAGACAATGACTACAGGAAAAATACATACAATCTTAGCTGTAATATGAACTCCTATTAGATAAAAATGTGAATTAAATCTACCTGGTAGAAAAAAACTTTAAAAGAACATTTTCTGAAGAATATCTGAGAAATAAGTTATTCAACACAATTATTAAATAACCTAATTTGGTTCCTAACATGGCTCTAGTGGGTTTTCCTTATATGGAGCTGAAATCTACCACATATATTTGGTTTCATGGACACTGAGGAGCGTAGAATTGGTTATGTGATTGTTTTTTCTATTCCCAGGTGATATAACAAATAAAATGAGGTTCTTCTGATAATGAAAGTTTCAGTTAAGGAAAATAAAATCCCACAAATGTATGTCATAAGTCTGCAAAGCTTTTCTACAAAGGACCAGTTAGTAAATATTTTAGGTTCTGTGGGCTAAATCATCTCTGTCACAACTATTCACCTCTGTCATTGTAAACCAAAATGGTCAAAGACAGTATATAAATGAATGTGCATCCTTTGTTCTAGTAAAATATTATTTACAAAAATTGGTTACTTTTTTGTATCAGTTACTTTGTTCTATTAGCCTTGAATCCCACCATCATTATTCTGTCTTTTAAAATTCTTTTTTGTAAAGATTTTGTTTATTTATTCATGAGAGACACAGAGAGAGAAAAAGACATCCCATTTTACAGTCAAAGGCCTCCAGAGGGAGAAACCGGCTGCCTGCGGGAAGCCTGACGCAGGACTCGATCCCAGGACCCCGGGATCATGACCCGAGCCAAAGGCAGAGGCTCAACCACTGAGCCACCTAGGGATCCCTAAAGTCCTTTGGATTATTCTTTTCTGAGAATAAAATTGGCATTGTCTTCCTATGGAATTTTAATGACACTTCTATAACTGACACTTATATTCAGAATATGGTAATAGATTTTGTAAGGGTAAGACCACCTAAAACATAATAGAAGATGACAGTAAGGAAATTTCTGGACAGCTTTTCATGAAAGAAGATATTGAAAATACTGTGACTTTTTAGCTTAAAAAAAAAGAATCAAAATATATAATTTCAACTTCCTTTAAAGTGTTTAGGGACATGAGATAAAGAGAAAATGTAGTTTAGTTCTTCATCAATTAAAAAAAAAAAAAAAACTAGCTTCACTGGTCTCTAGTCCATTCACTCATAGGTGTGTGTTCCTCACACTCTCTTGGCTCAGCTCTCATGAGATGGAGACCCTCAGAGCTGTACTTTCTGAGCTCTCATGCCAGGTGGTCATTACGGGTTTAAACAGGGAAGGCAGGACTATTTGGTGCATGCTTCTGCCATGAGTTCTCTCTTCCCTTTTGTCCTCTAGTTCAACAGTAGTTGCTTCTGATCTGTATTAACTCCTTGCCCTCCATTCATCTTGGATCTTCCATGACCAAGGTAACCCCTGCATTAAATTCCCACCGTTTCAAATATTTTCTCTATTCTGCTTGGAAGCCTCTGATTCATACACACGCACACAATAAAAAGATGAAAAAATTTAGTTAGGCATAACTAATTGCATATCTATATCTACTTGCATATATTGCTACTCAATATAGGGAAAGACTATCTTCATTGGAGCCATGTGAACTATCTAATTAGGTTACCTTGCAACGGTGCTAAATAACTTAATTATCAGGAAGTCTTTTAAAAAGTGTGTTTATTTTTCTACCTGGTGGGTTAAGTTACTGCAGACCATTATTAGAAGCATAGATTTTTACATAAAATATTATTAAGAATTGTAAAACTACCTTAAAAATAAACTAAGTTTATAAAATTATCCGTATATTCTATACCATTTCTACTTTATTTTAAAAAATCAATTTATTAAAACATGATATAATGCTTTAGTAACCATAATATAGTTTTGTTGTAACGAACTCTTAATTCAAGATCACACTTTGCTGTGGTTAACTAACTCTGTTAAAAAAAAGCATTATGATCAACTTCTTCATAAAATATATGCAGGAGGCTATCACACAATTAACTTCTAGTGTTGTATTTCAGGAACAAGTTAACCCAATTTGATGTTACGAAGAGTAAGCTGCGTCACAGCCAAGCTGTCATAGATTGCATAGCTGAGTTTCTCTAAGCAATCATTTATATCTTACATAATATTAATAAGCAATGGGTGTATTAAATAATTAAATGAGATAATACATGTAAATCACCTGGCACAAAATTTAGTACTCAATAGATCTTGGTTTTCTTCCTCTAAAGCAGATTCTTTTGGTAATGGTAATTTCTAACTCGAAGTAATAAAAGTCTAAGTGTTGAATTTTTTATTCAACTAGAACTAACACCAAGGTTGTATTTGTTTGTTTTGCTCAAAGTAAAGTTATTAAGCAAATCACATAAGTCATTTTCAGATCAGAATGTACCGACATTTCTGAAATATGAAAATAGTCATTCTTGGGGGATTTTATTTAAATCATATCAAGTTTGTCTTATAAGTACAAAGTAAGCCTACAATTTCTGAAAATATTCTCAAAATATTTTTTCTGTGATTTCATTCTAATTCTTAGCTCTTGTAAGGTTATTTTAAATCAAGCAGATTAAACCTATATATAAAACATGTTTTAAAAAGGGAAAGTCCTCTGGACTTATTAAATTCTAAAATAAGCGCTATAGGCTGCAGAACAGTCTACTGATAAAGATATTTTTTATCTAACATTTAATAAGTTTATTAAATGAAAGTTCTTTAATGCCTACTCTCACTTCAGTTCTACTCTATATAATCAACTCTAGTAATCATATTCCAAATTGGACATTTTTAAAAGAATTGCCATGGCAAATGTATTCAATAGCCACATGGCCTATATTAAAATCACATCATTATGCATACCCCTGAAGCTAGCAATGAGTCTAAATACAAATACATTTAATCAATAGGCATTTGGTACTAAGGGGAGGGTGACACAGAACTAGTTTCTAATTTTCTATCTCCTCCAAAATATTCCTGAAATATTTTTAAAAGAAGCAAAAATAAAAAAGACATTTTCATCAATGCTGAAACTAGGTAACAGTGACAACCACGTACTATGATATATTTATACAACATTTCGTAGAATTCACTCTGAAATGAAGAATACCCATAGCCAATCCATGACACCCATTCACAAGAAAATGGGTCATGTTGTAAGAATTAATCATCAGCCATCTGAAAAAATGTATATTTCCAATATTCTTCCAAATATGACTAAAAACCATTGTGAATTAAGAAGTCAGCTTCCTAGCTTTAGAACTGTAGAGACAGAGCAGCCTGGGTGGCTCAGCGATTTTAGCACCACCTTCAGCCCAGGATATGATCCTGGAGACCCAGGATCAAGTCCTGCATCGAGCTCCCTGCATGGAGCCTGCTCCTCCCTCTGCCTGTGTCTCTGCCTCTCTCTCTCTCTCTCTCTCTCTCTGTGTGTCTCTCATAAATAAATAGAACTGTAGAGAGAGACAGAGAGAAAATACACCGAAATGTCACACCAGTTTCCTCTAATCTGGCCTATTCACTGGAGGAATAGGTCACTCTAAATTAGACTTCTAGTCCTGAAGGTGTGTTGAGGAACACAATCAAGATTGTAAATTAATTAGATTTTGCAAAAGCAGACAAACTTATCCTTTACATCTCATATTTCTACGTTCTTTCTCGCCTCAGTAATTGTCCTCATCATTTTCTCAGTTGTTTGAATGAGAAAACATGTTGCTAGCTTTGATCCTTACCATTAGCTTATTCTAATCCTATTGGTTCCACTTCTAAACTACGCCTCACGGCCATTAACATTGTTCCATCTCCCTTTGTTCTGGCATAATCATCTCCACAGCATTCAGGGAAAAAACCCTCCATCTGGTCTTGCTGTTTAAATATTTGCCTCCTCTAACTAATTGCTTGCACAAAAGCTTACGTCAATTTGAAATAAATAAATAAATAAACAAAAAAACAAATAAATAAATTCCTACCTTCAACTTTATGGTCAATTAATATTCGACAAAGCAGGAAAGACTATCCACTGGAAAAAGTCTCTTCAATAAATGGTGCTGGGAAAATTGGACATCCACATGCAGAAGAATGAAACTAGACCACTCTCTTGCACCATACACAAAGATAAACTCAAAATGGATGAAAGATCTAAATATGAGAAAAGAATCCATCAAAATTCTAAAGGAGAATACAGGCAACACCCTTTTTGAACTTGGCCACAGCAACTTCTTGCAAGATACATCCATGAAGACAAGGGAAACAAAAACAAAAAGGAACTATTGGGACTTCATCAAGATAAAAAGCTTCTGCACAGCAAAAGAAACAGTTGGCAAAACTAAAAGACAACCTACAGAATGGGAGGAGATGTTTGCAAATGATGTATCAGATAAAGGGCTAGTTTCCAAGATCTATAAAGAACTTATTAAACTCAACACCAAAGAAACAAACAATCCAATCATGAAATGGGCAAAAGACATGAAGAGAAATCTCACAGAGGAAGACATAGACATGGCCAACACGCACATGAGAAAATGCTCCGCATCACTTGCCGACAGGGAAATACAAATCAAAACCACAGTGAGATACCACCTCACACCAGTGAGAATGGGGAAAATTAACAAGGCAGGAAACCACGAATTTCAGAGAGGATGCGGAGAAAAGGGAACCCTCTTACACTGTTGGTGGGAATGTGAACTGGTGCAGCCACTCTGGAAAACTGTGTGGAGGTTCCTCAAAGAGTTACAAATAGACCTGCCCTACGACCCAGCAATTGCACTGCTGGGGATTTACCCCAAAGATACAGATGCGATGAAACGCCGGGACACCTGCACCCCAATGTTTATAGCAGCAATGGCCACGATAGCCAAACTGTGGAAGGAGCCTCGGTGTCCATCGAAAGATGATGGATAAAGAAGATGTGGTTTATGTATACAATGGAATATTACTCAAGCATTAGAAACGACAAATACGGGATCCCTGGGTGGCGCAGCGGTTTAGCGCCTGCCTTTGGCCCAGGGCACGATCCTGGAGACCCGGGCTCCCAGTGCATGGAGCCTGCTTCTCCCTCTGCCTATGTCTCTCTCTCTCTCTCTCTCTCTCTGACTATCATAAATAAATAAAAAATTAAAAAAAAAAAAAAAAAAGAAAAAGAAACGACAAATACCCACCATTTGCTTCGACATGGAGGGACCTGGAGCATGTTATGCTGAGTGAAATAAGTCAATCGGAGAAGGACAAACATTATATGGTCTCATTCATTTGGGAAATATAAAAATTAGTGAAAGGGAATAAAGGGAAAGGAGAGAAAATGAGTGAAAATATCAGAGAGGGTGACAGCACATGAGAGACACCCAACTCTGGGAAATGAACAAAGGGTAGTAGAAAGGGAAGTGGGCAGGGGGTTGGGTTGACTGGGTAATGAACACTGAGGGAGGCACTTGATGGGATGAGCACTGGGTGTTATGCTATATGTTGGCAAATTGAACTCCAATAAAAAATAAAAATAAATAAATTCCTATCTCTCTGCTTAAAACCCTTCAAAATTGATTCAGAGGGAACACTTCCAAGTTAGTCTGTAATGCCAAAATTACCCTGATACAGAAACCAGACAAAAACATTACAAGAAAGCTATAAAAATCTTATAAAGATCGATGCAAAAATACTCAACAAAATTTAAGCAAGTTGAATCCAGCAATGTGAAAAATCATTATATACCCTGACCACGTTGGTTTATCCCGGGTATGTAAGGCTGGCTCAATTTTTGAAAATCAAGTAATGTAAGTTATCACATGAATAGGATAAAGAAAAAAAAAGTCATATGATCATATGGATAGATGGAAAACCACAAAAAAAAAAGCCAAAAACTACAAAAACAAACTAAAAAACAAATACAAAATAAAATGACTCGAGGAAACTTTTGTACATGACGAACATATCTATTGCCTTGATCGCCGTGAAGGTTTCACAAGTATATCTGTATGTCCAAACTCATCTATACATTATAGACACTAAAAGTGTGTAGTTTTTTATATGAATTATACCTCAGTAAAGCTTTTTCATTTTTTAAAAAAAAGGCACTCCAAGTCACTGTCACTTTCCTTATTACTGCCCTCATCCCAGCTAACTAAGAATCTTTGGCACAGTTTGTAACACAAATAAAGGACTCAGATGAGATTAAAAACAAAAACAGGCATTTGGAAAGGTTCAACATTCATGATAGGCGAGTGAACCAGGGATAGAGGGTATCTTCCTCAACTAAAGAGCTTCTACAAAACATGTTTTGAGACTATTCTTATATAATTTCCTCTTCCTTACCTCTACATTGTTATTTTTTCTAGATTTTGGCATAGTGACTACTGCGTTAAAGAATTCTATCGATATTTATTGAATCAATAATGAATAAAAGACTGAATATTATAGAACTGTTTTTGAAATTGTGTGTGACAATTCTATAACCTGCCAAGTTAGTATAATATAGAGACATTTGGAATATTTTCTAAAATAGGGAAGAGGCTGCATGTATAACAACATTTAGGGGATCCCTGGGTGGCTCAGCAGTTTAGCGCCGCCTTCAGCCCAGGGCGTGATCCTGGAGTTTCAGGATCGAGTCCCACATCAGGCTCCTTGCATGGAGCCTGCTTCTCCCTCTGCCTGCCCCTCTCTGTTTCTCTGCCCCTCTCTGCCCCTCTCTCTCTCTCTGTGTTTCTCTGCCCCTCTCCCTCTCTCTGTGTTTCATGTGAATAAATGAATAAAACCTTTAAAATAAAATAAAATAATAAAATAAAATAAAATAAAATAAAATAAAATAAAATAAAATAAAAAGTCTACTTGATTGTGAGTTCTATTGGTTAACTGAGAAATTGATCATGATAAGAATCCACCATAGGAAAGTTTTATTAAAATGTATTTTTTAAAGATTTTATTTATTTATTCATGAGAGAAGAGAGAGAGAGAGAGAGAGAGAGAGAGGCAGAGACACAGGCAGAGGGAGAAGTAGGCTTCCTACTTCCTACACCCAGGTGTCCCTATTAAAATGGTTTTGAAAACGAGCATGGCAATCATTTAAATACAAAAATAAATATATTCTAGAAATAGCTATTAAATATTGCTACAAAATAAATGATAAATTATGAATAGATAAGACAATGTAAAATAATAAGTAGAATCATTTTTTTTATTTTTATTTTACTTTTTGAGCTGTGAAGAAAAATTCAAGATCATACCAACAAAAGATGTGCCTTATAGGCAGGTGTTGGAAGGGTAAGTATCCAAAATATTTTTTTCATAAGGAGACATTGATACTGTTTTATTTTAAAATTTGACATTAATAAATTAAATGTCAATAAATTTTTGAAATTAATAAATTGACATTAATAGATTTACATTAAAGTATAAAAACAAGTACTGGTAAAATTATGATAGTTACGTTTTTCAAATCACTAGATGTGTGCAGAGTATATGGTAATATTAAAAAGCAAGGCAGATTCCATCAATAGTAGAAAGTAAAAATATTTAAAGAAAACCCTTAAAATAGAAATACAAATCAAGATGACAGCTATGACACTATAGGCACTATTTCTTCACTTTAAATTAAATCTATTAACAGTAGGGATCACTATAATGAAGTTAATATTCTGAAATCGCAAACAGATTTTACAGAGAAAAAGAAAGTTGTATTAAAAACCAATGAGAAAAAAACACTCTCTTTCTTCTTCAAGTAGGGGCAATTTGGCTTAAGAGTGAAATTTATGCCCTTAATTTTGGAGGGTATATGGGATCAATATTAAATATAGTAGGTATTTGGAAATGATTTTTAGAGGGAAATACATAATAAACTATTTTGTTTTATATGTGTATTTAACAGAAATATGAACTATTAATCTAAACCATATTATACACACACTAGAGAAAGTTTATTAGTACAATATAGACCATTCCATCTGTAATGCATAACGTATATTAAATACACATAAAGTTCATCAAGTTGATATTTTTCAATTGAACACGTGCCAGCCAGGAAGTTACCATGAGCAGTGAAGAAGAAGCCGCAGCGATACTACAGTCTTGCTATCTCACAACTGAGGTGACCCCAGACAGGGCTGGGTTTTGACCTATTGGAGCGTAAGCTAGCGAGATCCCCCTTTGAATATTGATTCCTACCATACAGCCATCCCGGGGTGAAGGTAAGGCCACCTGTGGTCTAGTTAGCTCAGAGTCAAGGCCAAATGTGGGAAAATAATTTGCAAGTAGAATTTAGACCTTGTACAAAGAATAATTGGAAGGGGTTGGGCCATGAATACAAAGGAGAACCTTCCAGCTTATTGCAGAGTTGCTGTTTAGCTTGCTAACAGGGTCCTAACCAGGAAAAGTGAACTGAATGGTGGTGAATCTCTTTTACCTACCTGCTGCCACTGCAAGCATCACCACTCGCAAGAAAGTCTTCAGTGGGGGAAACAGTCCTCCTCTTGGGATATTTGGAAGATGCCATTGAAATCTAGACTTGACGGGTTGAGCACTGGGTGCAAATCGAACTTCAATAAAATATGTATATAAGAAATGTAGACTTTGCACAGACTGGACTGTTCTTCTGGCCACTCCTGCTAAGTAGATTTCCCGAGTTTGCCTCAAGAAAACAAACTGGAGGCTTAACATGAACCACAAAGTTTGTGCTGTAATCTCTCCAGATCTATCGGATAGTGCTCTTATCAATTGATTTGTTCTGAGTGGCAAGTGAAACAAAAGCCTGCTGTGCTGATGAAGTGGGGGAAGGTGTGGATCTCAGTGTCAGACAGATGACGGAGAAAAAAACAGGCACCACACTGGGTTGCACTCCCAGATTATCGGAGTGTGCATGAAATGGGGTAAGCGATTGGAGTTTCGGCCTCTTGTATATCCCTGAGCTCTTCACTGGAAGGATCCAACGTGCATTAGTTTTAGAGTTTAAAACCCAAAGTAAAAGAGAAGAAAGAACGATAGTTCTCCCAAACAACGGAATTGAAATAAAATTGTGGCTCATTAAACTTGAAAAATTGGGTATCTTCCTCTTTTTTGCCAGCTATGTGATCTAAAATCGATAGAGTATGCATTCAATTAATGATAAAACCATGGTTTAGAATAATACATACATTGCGTTGGTTTGTGCCTAAGCAGCAATATAGGACTAGAGCTTTTATAATAACTTTTCGTTTGCTTGCTGAGAGTACTGCTTGCCCTAATAACATGTGAATCTATTATCTGTCTTTTCCATATTCAATTTATGCACAGATTTTCAGGAAAGGTATGTAAAACTTAATGGACTGCTTATAATCATCAATATATACTCCAGGGTAATATCTGCAAATCAGCAAATTATTGAGTCTCTTCCAATCATTCCACTTACACTTTTGTCTAGGGATAAGTCTCACAGAAATGATTTATTTTTATCCGCTGCACCAAATACCAAGCTACTGCATGCCACCGCACTTAATGTTTATTTAATTCTCTGTTCATCATCTCTAAACATTAGGGAGTTTTATTTCATTTATGTATTTATTCTGACTGAAAAACCGGCCACCACACTGTACACATCTTCTGATAGATTTGAGCACCTCGTATGTAATATGTTATGCAAAATTTAAAAATTGGAAGAAGCTCAAGGAACTCTTTGACTGAATAGAAATCAGATTTATCCATGCATGGTGCTTTTTTTACTTCAAAGGGGTGCACACTACCGTAGCTATGTGCCTGGAGTTTTTCTGTTCTGCAATGTGAGATGCTTTGTGAAGTGGTTTTTGTGGTTGTTTTTTAGATAAACAGAAATGTCAGAGCATGAAAAGTTAGAATTAAGCTTAAACTGTGGAGAAGTTATCAAGGTTGCCTCTCTCAAAGAGATACTATTCTTTTTCATTTTTTTAATACTTCCAACCGAGGTGTACTTTCATTTGTCCTCATTCTCGGCCCACTTCTCTTTTACTTCCGCCTCCCTTACTCTGTTCAGTGGCTGGAGCTACTCATAAGTCATTGCAAAAGCTTGATCGACGTGGAGGAAACAATGGTTGTCTACGTTATAATAATAGAAGGAATAGCTCTGAAAATTGGGGGTGCTACCTGCATGTACCTGATTAAAATTTTAAATATTTTTATAAATAAATATAAATATTAGGCACCTGCCTGTGCCTGATAAAATTATAGTTATTTGCTTCCTTGCTTTAGGCCAGACATCATGCCAAACACTGAATATGTATTACATGATTGAATTGTATCAATAGCCTGATGAGGTAGTTCAAAATTATCATTCCTATCTTATCAATAAAGAAACTGAAGCATATAAGGCTAAATAATTGTGACAATTTACGTTGGGATGTATATTCCCAATGTACTAGTTGAAGCAGCCGTGCTCACAAACAGGGGAGTCGTGGCTGGGAACACTGGAGCTCAGGTGAGGCGTGCTTTGAGGCCCTGGTACAGTCATTTTCTACAACGAGTGGATAGGAGATTGTTTCTCACTGAGGTATGAATCTGGTACAGGGCCTGGCCTGAGTTTGCAATACAAATTTCGTTGAGTTCATTCATCAAAATCAAAATATGGATGTTAAACCCAACATATTGCTAACGCCATGGTTTTCTTCTTTAATTCTTCTCCACGGTTGAGTATGGGAGGAATCATAACCAAATCAAAGCTGAGGATATCTCAAAAAAAAAAAAAAAAAGCTGAGGATATAGCAGACATTAGAAAATCAATCAGATAAATATATTCATGAACTGTAGATACGTTTTTCAAAATAATCCTATTGCTAATCTACTCACCACAATGTCTAATTCCAAACACTTTGTAGTTACCACAACTGCGTACAAACACTCAGTAAAAATAGTTTAGCAAGTATATGGCCTTGTGTATAGTAGTAAGCGTTATTGATATGGATTTTGATGTCTATTTCAAGTGTCCCAGAGCACCTATTGCTTTTATGGTATAATTAGTTTGACACTCATTTCGGGTAGTTTCTTATGTTCATAAGGTATTATTTTGTTCAAAAATACTTTTGACTTTTAGAAAGTATTTTCGTGTACTCCACCTGCTTATACCTACCTGGTCAGGGCCCCAACCAGATCATAATTGGTACAACTCAGCTATATTAAAACATCTGGCTTTAAGTGAAATGACACATTGAGTCTGCTTTTGTGAGTTTCAATATTTGAATGCTGGGAGTCAGTCTCTCATACTACGCTTTTGTCATCTAAACTCAAGGGGTTAGGTATCGTCTTGAGGCAACAAATTTGAGATAAAGAACAGGGCACTAATAGTGCATTGCTGGTGAGCAGTAGCCCTAGTTTCTGAATCCAGAAAGCCAAAGTAGCACCATGGGAAATCTTAGGAACAACAATGATGAAAACAAGACAATTAAGGCAACAAGATACTCTCTTTAGGAGGCTTTTGCGCCTCCTACAGCTTGATCGAAGCTGAATCCCATGGAAAGTTCCTTTATTTAGGTGAGAGTCAGGCCTGGGTGGCCTGTATGGAAACAAGGCAAGACAGGCTGCCTTTGGCCATTTCCCTTAGGGCTAAATTCAAATATCCCTCTCCTTTTGCTGATGGTGAGGGCAGGCGCGTGTGGCAAAACTCCCTGTGGAACAGGCAAGGCAGAAAGGAACTTCACCGCACCTGCAATCTGTGCTCTTTCCTCCTTTGGTTCATTCTCTGTGAGTGCAGCACAGTGAGAAGAACGAGCAGGGGTCAGAGCAGATAAAGAATGAAAAGAAAGAAGATTATTCTTCTGAACTTGAAATTAAACTTTAAGTCCTACTGGAAAGAGGCAGGACAAGAGGAAGAACTGGGGGATTCAGGCAAGAGAGATGTTTAAAGGAAAGAATACTGAAGAGGAGAGAAGATGGAAATGAGGTCAAAAAAAAAAAAAAAAAAAAAAAGTAGAGGCCAGACTGTCACAAGGGAATGCAAGAAACGGTCAGGACCTAAGCTGGGAAGTCAGAAGTTAAAAAGATGCTTTTCTTTTTTTTTTCTCTCTCTTCTTCTTCTTCTTTTTTAACATTTTATTTGTTTGTTTGTTTGTTTATTTGTTTGTTTTAAGATTTTATTTATTCACGAGAGACACAGAGAGAGAGAGAGAGGCAGAGACATAGGCGGAGGGGGAAGCAGACTCCCTGCAGGGAACCCGATGCAGGAATCGATCCCAAGAACCTGGGATCAGGCCCTGAGCCGAAGGCAGATGCCTAACCACTCGAGCCACCCAGGCACCCAAAAGGATGCTCTCCTTATTGGCTTTCTCTTAAATAAGTAACTGCTTCTGGAACCACCAGAGAGGTACTGCACCCCATGGCCTTGCAGATATGGGTTTGGATCTGGCTCTGTAATTTATTAGCTCTACCTCCTTCATGAGTTGACTTGTTTTCTCTCTACCTCATTTCCTGTTAGAAATGATAGCAGATACAATTCAAGAGGAGTGTTGTGGATGTTAAATGGGGTAGAAGTTTTCCTGTCACCTAAGTGCCCAATAAATATTAGCTATTAGTAATATATTACTCCTCCCGCCTGTCCTAAATTCTTCTTTATAAGAGCGAGGCATCTAAATCACACCCTAACCTCTCACTCCTCTGCTCCATCGACACTCTGATATAACAAGAATGATTAAAAGCCAGTACACTACCTCTTCCAGGTTTTGGCTGCTTCCTTATTTTCCATCTGAAACATGCTTGGAGCACCTGCTCCTGCAGCATAAACCACTAACAATCCCCTGCAGGAATGTTGCTGCCCCCCATCTCCTTGTCGTGTTAACTATGTTGTGCTTGGACCTTTGCTCTTCTCCACATGTTTACTCCCATCAATAAACTCCACCATTCACTCAACATCTTGATCAATATTATTAATATTACATAAAAATCTGCATTTGTTATCTATTAACGCATAACAAACTACCAAAAAGGTAGCCACTTAAAAATTCCCCCCCACGCTGAATATCTCACAGTTTCTGTGGACTCAGCTTAGGGAAGTCCACTGCTCCCGGTCTTTGCTAAGGCTATATCAAAGTGTCAGCTGGGACTGCATTCAACCCAAGGCTCACCTGGGAAAAGCTCAGTTTTCCAATTCACCTGTTTGTTGACACAATTGAGTTTCTTTTTGGGTGTTGGAGTGGGTGTCTCGGTTTCTAGCTAGGTCATGGCAAGAGGCCACTCTTCACTCCTGGTCGTGTGGACCTCCACAGCACTGCAACGTGCTTCATGAAAGGCAAGAGGGAGCCTACTAGCAAGATGGAGGTTATGGTCTTCTTAAGACCTCTCTTTCTGGAAGGTCCCCTACTTGTCCAAAGGAGACAAAAGCAATTGAAATTGTTATGTTATTTTATAGCCCTTTGATGTGCATGTCTTGCCCCAGGGTTTGCAAGAAATCAGAGTCTGTGTCTTTATCCCTTTATGTTTGCAGTACTGCGATGAGCATAGCGTAATCACTGACAATATGTGTTTAATCAATCCAGGAATTAAATCTATGGATGGATAGTCACTCAATTTTTGATGAATGAAAACTATTTTTTTCTGTCACATAAAACAAATTCCCTTCAAGCACACAGAAGGGATAGTTTCAGTCTGTGCAGATGGTGGGTGTATATGGCATTGGACACCAACTAGAACAGAGCAGCACGGCTCTTGTTACAGAGAATGGCTTTCCAGGTCCAGCTGAGAAACCTTGAAGTGTCAATTCAAGGGCATCTAAACAAATGCGTTATCGTTGAAAGGAGAGTCTCAACAGATGCCAGCATTCAGGAATCCACTACGGTGTAGTGTCCACACAGAACTTTGTACAGAGTTAGGCTCTTGGTATTATGAGAACTGCGCTGGCACACAAAACATGCTTCTTGAACTCTGAGAAAGCATCTTGCGAAATATTGCTACTGAAGAGATAGTGAGAACCAGGAGTCAAAATGGAAAACCACATTGTGAGCATATACAGAGAGAAAAGAGTGTGACTTTTTCCCCTCTGTACTGTATTTCTGAGAAAGCGTCAACAGTTATAAATTGTCTTACAATGGAATTGTTAAATTGGATCACTTTATATAATTTGTCACTGAAATCCTTCAGAGCAATTACCAGCTCCTGTAGGAAAATAAGGGTAGCGATCACAATGTGTTGGATTTAACAATCAGTATTTATAACATAAAACTTTAGAGTTCAAGCTGAATGTCACAATTAGAGTTTAAAATTATTCCTATCTGAATAAGGTATGAGTTTTGAACTGTACAAAGATAATTATCTAGTTGGTTCAAAGACAGTTTTGAATTCTTACATAATTAAATAAGAAAGGCTGTATTTTCCCCGAACTATCTTAAATCGTTTCCATGTTCTCAAAACATTTTCTCTGACCCCCATGTAGAAAATTTCACTTGGCCCTGAATTAAACCTGAATTACCAGGACATATCAACCGACACCTTTTCCAAGTAAGGCTGTAGGTGCCATATTTTCTGACTCACACCATGTGTGTCCCCTTTTGAAAACCCATATGCCAGTATGCTTGAAACTGCTGGGGTTTCCCCTCTACTGTTGCTCCTCAGAGTAGCCTCATACCCTTGAAGCCTTGGAATTGGCCTCTCCCGCTTATCCCCTTTGAAGCAGTTTCTTCAGAATCTGCCTTCCTGTTGCATTTCAGACAAAAAGAGAGAGCTTTTAATTCTCCCCAAAGTCATTATTTTTTACTTGAAAAATATTTCATTTAATATTAAGACATAAAATTCAACTTTTTTTTCATTCCTAAAATAATTCATAGAAGAAGAGAACTTGGGCTACCTGGGTGTTTCAGTTAAGTGTCTGACTCTTGGTTTCAGCTCAGGTCATGATCTCAAGGTCCTGAGACTGAGACCCAAGTCTGGCTCTGCACTCAGCATGGAGTCTGCTTACCCCTCTCCCTCTGCTCCTACCCCCTCTTGCAGGCTCCTTCTTGCTTCTTCTCTCAAATAAATAAATAAATCTTTAAAAAAGAAGAAGAAGAAAAGGGCTATTTGCCTTCTTTTTTGGAGGTTAATTGTTAAATACAAATTGGTGAAAAAGCAAAAAAAAAATCACCTTCTGTTACTAATCTGTTTATGAATGAATTTTATAATATCATGCGATTACAAAATGTGAATTATTTTCAAATGTGTTTTCAAAGCTTACAATTCTCCAGTCACATTTCCACAGTGGCACCTTTTCCACTGTTCTGCAGCATTGTGTTTTAATTTATTTTCAATAATGTGTTAAAGAAGTGAAATAAATTATTTCTCATTTTGCACCTGATTTCATACGGTGAATAATCCAGCCATCATTGTCACGGTGAAAAATAGTAATGCAGTCTATAGTTTCTCTAGAAAATCATGTCAGTCAACCAAACACAGGAATGTGAAATGCTTCTTCACCAAATGAATCAGAGTTGCAGCTGAGTTTCAATAATCTGTTAGGAATGAAATCAACTTTACAGATATTGACAGTATTCTAAATATTACTGCTTATTTCTCAGCTGTACAATCTAGATAGATATCATTTTGATGAAATAATCATCTAGATTTTAACATTTTAAAAGGAGTACTTTTTAAACAAAGGAAGATTTGGTATGTTGGTTTGTTGAAGGGAGAAACAAGAGTAGCAATCAAATTTGTTTTTATCAATGAGCTCAACAGAAACTCAAAAAATCAAATGATAGATAAAATCTGTATTTAATTCAATTTTGATACTGAAATATGGAATTAAACTTTAAAATTTATTTAAAGCTTATTTTGGAGGTTGAATAATTTTATGCCATCCTTTTTTTTTTAAAGATATTATTTATTTATTCATGAGAGACACAGAGACAGAGAGAGGCAGAGACACAGGCAGAGAGAGAAGCAGGCTCCATGCAGGGAGCCCAACGTGGGACTCGACTCTGGGTCTTCAGGATCAGGCCCTGGGATGAAGGCAGACACTCAACCACTGAGTCACCCAGGCGTCCCTTATGCCATTCTTAAGTATAAGAAATTAGATTCGCTCAGTTATTAATCTTTAATAACTCAATCATTAAACAGAAACTATTATCAAATAGAGTAAAACCACTGATTTCTTACTATATTATTTTATTATTTGGAGTAGTATTTATCACACTGTAACCATTTCCAATGTGGGTTGTTTCTCTTTGTCACCACACACACACACACACACACACACACACACAGTGGCCTTTGTATCTTTTTAATAGATTCTCGCAGTGTTTGTTTTTTTTTTAAAGATTTTATTTATTTATGTGACAGAGAGAGAAAACAAGCAGGAGGAGCAGCTGGCAGAGGTAGAGAGAGAAGCAGATTCTCTGCCAAGCAAGGAGCCAGTGTGGGGTTCGATCCCAGAACCCGGGGACCATGACCTAAGCTGAAGGCCGACACCCAACCGACTGAGCCACCCAGGTGCCCCTGCAGTGTTTCCCTTAGTGACTCCTTTAACCTAGGTGCTACTGACCAAATAGAAATTTTTCAGTATTCATTCTACACAATTTGCATGTTTATGATGATTTTATTAATTGTACTGACTTCCCATAAGATGTGCCATATTTTATTCTAATATATTGCCTCTCCTTAAAGTATTTACAATTATTAAACAAAATATTTAATTTTCTTCAGTTTACTTTGTTGCTAATTGATCAATTTCGAAAAGCACTGCAAAATAAAAAACAACATACCCAAACATTCAGACACTTAACTCTCTTATTTTGTATAACTATTTTTATCATCCAACTCAAAACTTTAACAACTTAAGAAATAAATAAGATTCTTAGAAAATATAAACTACTTCATGGTATTTAAAAATATATAGGTTTAAATAAAGGTGAGAATGTTCTACTTCTTGTTTCAGTGCATTAATTTTAAATTGTAGAGTTTGGAAGATATTTTGTGATTAACATTTTCATGATGTGTGTTATTTTTCAGTTGTCTGGTTTCAATTTCCACCTGAAATATGATACTGTTCAACAATGTCATTTTAAAGAAGATTAAGTATCCTAGTGTGTGACAAAGAGAACTCAATTTTTAAATTATGAACATTGAAATAACGAAAACAAAATAAAATGGAAACTCTATTTGTCAGGAACTAGCTACCTAGTATGTAAATCATTCCCAACACGCGGCTCCTTTTCTCACTACTCATTTTTTTGCACTTACTTGAGTATTTTATTACATTTAGCCATTTCTTAAGTTCTCTGTTTAGACGCTTAGTGCAGAGGCATAGCACAACTGGTAAATAACCACCTAAAATCCTAGCTAAATTTTATTTATATATTTGGTTGGTTTACTAGTTCAAGATACAAAAAAAAAAAAGAAAAGATAACAATAAACAAAAAAACAAAACCTGATGTGTCAGGTGGCAAGATTATCAAAATTTATTTAGGTCTCTTTGGTGCTTTATTTGAATCTATTTGGTGGATCTAAATTAAAGTCAGGTGTTGCTTCCCTTAGAACTTTCCAAAGAAAGAATTGTTTTCATTATTGTTGTTGGTGGTTAACAGCTATGTTTTATGACCAACAAAATAAAAGCAATACCTAATTTTATGCTAATAATTGAGTAATGATACATATGCCTTTGCCTAGGATATTTCCTTTTATGCCTCATATCCTATGACATGTGTAAGTAGTGCTACCTTTATCTCAAAAGTATTCTGGCTCAGGTGATCAATTTTGTGCACCCTTGATAGTACTATTAACCAACGTCTCACATTTTCATTTCTAAGTTACCTCTCGCAGGAACACTTCTGTTCCTAACAAAAGGTCTTCAAAGTGACTGCTGTAATTCTAAATTATCCTTGGTGAAATTGTAACCTTTAGAAAGATATCCCCACAAATTGGAATTATAGTGGGATACATGCAAGTGAGAGGTGTCTGGCACAGGGGGAGCTCAGAGTTAGATTTATAGATACATCATTAGCATTGCACCAATCAAGAACAGTGGTGCTTGTCCAACATCACGTCTTTGGAATCTAATCCCGAGACTAGCCAAGACCAGTCAAAATCTCAACAAAACTCTTAACTCCTGACAGACACTGAGCAAGTAGTTCTCAGGGACACACAGACAAGACTGATGAAAGTGTGTCCAGTTGATGTATGACTAGACTTTCTTCACCAATTTAAGGGACAGACTTCTTGGCCCTTTGTTTATCTTCATAAACACTCGTAGACTAGACCACAAAGTAACAAGAATATATGGGAATAAGACCTGTCTTCACCAAGAATTAAGTTTTCAAACTTGATAAAATGACCACACCATAAGAGGAAGCGATCCTATTTCCTAGGGAACAAAATTCATTTAGCATTTGGAATCTTGATGAAAATAATGCAAAATTCAGAACCAACGTGAATGTTATCCCACTCTCATCATGAGAAAGTTCTGTGAGGTTGAGGTCAAGTTGAGTTTGCGGTTTCAAAATTGAAGAAATTGAGCTATGACAGCAAGTCAGTCTCATTAATTTTGGCAAAACTGCATATTGCTGAACTTCCCCAAATACCACCAGACAACCTATGAATGAAACAAAACTAAATTTAATGAAATATATTCCACTGAATGAGAGAGAACATTGCTGCAGTCCTAGTCAGAAACTCTTAAGTCTCAGGATACTCTGAGAGGTGGGATATTTATAGGTTGTGGAGGGACTGGGATCAAATAGCTTAAAGGAGACTTTTCAAGTCAAAGAGCTGATTGGGACAGGGCGAAGGTCAAGACAAAATTTAAGATGCGTGTGTGTCTAGTCAGAAGAGGTTCTTCAAGTGGAACCTAAGAAGTGAGCTATTGTTGACTCTGTTGGTCTGATAGAGTTGACATAACAAAATGTCAAAGACTAAGTAGCTTAAACAAAAGAGATGATTTGCTTACAATTCTGAAGGCTTAGAAACCCTACATCAAGGTGTTGGCAGGATTGTTTCTTCAAAGGAGCCTCTCTTAATTTGTAAATGGCTGTCTTCTCACCGTGGCCTTTATTCTGGGTATGTCTGTGTCCTAATCTCTTCTTACAGAAATGCCAGTCCTATCAGATTAGGGCCCATCCTCATAACCTCATTTGTCCTTAATGAATTAATGTATCCTTAATTAGTTCCTCTTAAAGGACCTTATCTCCAAATATAGTCACATTCCGAAATACTAAGGGTCAGGACTTGAACACACAAATTATGGGGGTGGGGGGACAAAAGTCCACCTACAACATTAATAAAGAAGCTGTTAAGTAAGCAGATTATTGTTTTAGATGAATTGACTTGCTGGCATTTTCTGAAGCAAATAGTTGTGTTTTGCAGTCTTATGTTTCCTGTGAAATGTGTTCGTGTGACACAGGTGGTCACCTTTCTACTAATTGATTTAATGTGTTTGGCTTTGGTGTTACTTGTCCATGCTTTTATTTCTGCCATCACATGGTGTGAATTTGGAGAAGTTATTTGGCCTTATGAAGCTCTTCTTTGAAGATATGAGCAACATCTATTTCATGATACAAATAACAAAATTCCTGCAAAGCTCTTAGCAGAGTATCTCACATTAAATGTAAGCTACGATGCTGCTGCTGACATTGATAATGGTGCTACTGTTGCTACAGAATTGTACATCTCAGAGTCAAGTTCAAAAAAAGAAAATAACATGGGGAGGCTTTAAGATTAGGGCTTCCTCTTTTGGTGAGAGTGATAGATGGCAAACTGAGACTTTCTGATCTCATAATTTGATTTTGTGAAATCTGATATGATTTAAGACCTACTAACCAAGCAATTATTATATGGAGACTTATCATTTTATCTCTTAAATGAGTCAGTAAAATGGCTTATTTCTACTTCACTATGAGAAAAAAGGAAGCTCAGAGATTAAATTTAAACTGTTCAAGCTTATTCAAGTTGGGAATGAAAGAATCAGGAATTGAACCCAGACATGTCTAATTCAAAAGTCCATGTTCTTAGGTAACATTTTATTAAACCACCCATTTGACCAATACTTGAAGGGAAGCTATAATAATAAACTATTTTTATCCCTTGAGCTCACATTTGCTTTTTCATTAAAAGATATTTAGACTTATTTTAACTAGACAAGAAGCCACAAGAGAATCACCCAGATAAAAGTTTGACTGCCTGATTATGCACGCGTGCAACATGCCATAACACTGGAATCTGGTCACCATTTCAAAGATGCAATCTGACACGGCATAGTAGCAGAGGGAATAAAAAATCCTTACCACTATGGAATAAACTCCCATCTTTTCTAAGGAGCCTGGGGGAGATGCATCTATAATTGATTATTCGAGTTCCAGCTGTTCTCGGAACTGTGTCATTGAAGTCATGAATTATTTGCTGAATCTAATATGTGGCTAACAGTTAAATCAGCAGAGTGAGTTTGTCTGTTGCATAATCTCTTTTATAAACATGCTTGTCCAAACAGAAGATATATATTCATCAAAGAAATTAGTCTAAAATTATTGAAAAAATATGAACAGTACAAAGCAAATATGTACAGATGTACATATGGGATAACATTATGAAATGGATGTCAAGACAGTTTCACAAAATTTTCAGAGACATTTGTTTGGAGGATACTTGTAAACATCTCTCAGATGACTTTCTTCACTTGGTTCACTTATCTTCTTAGGTGTTATTATTTTGAATCCAACTCCCTGAATTACAAATTAACTCTGAAAAAGTGAGTGGGGATTTGTATTCCCAACTGATGAGAGCAGTTCCCAACTTTCCCTAATAAGAATTTCCTGCAGGCCTCATTATATATCTCTTTAGAACAGTACTTCTCACCTTTAATGTGCATGTGAATCACCCAAAGATCTTTTTAAAATTTAGTAGGTTTGGGGTCAGGGCTGAGATTCCACAGTTCTCTCAGGCTTCCAACTGATGCTGATACTGTTGGTCCAAGAACCACTTTTGAAGTAGCAATGCATGGACCTACACTGTCCAATAATGTAGCCACTAGTCATATGGCTGGTGAGGTCTTGAAATGTAGTCAGAATAGAACTGTATGATAGTCTAAAATAGATTTTGAATGCATAGTATGTGGGGCGCCTGGGTGGCTCAGCGGTTGAGCATCTGCCTTTGGCTCAGGTTGTGATTCCGGGGTCCTGGAATCAAGTCCCACATTGGGCTCCCTAAGGGGAGTCTGCTTCTCCCTCTGCCTGTGTCTCTGCCTCTCTCTCTGTCTCTCATGAATAAATAAATAAAATCTTAAAAAAACAAACTGTAGTATGAAAAAAGAACATAAAATATATTGATGAAAAGGTCTTTTTTTTTTTTAAAGGTATTTTAAATAATGACTGAATGTTGAAGAGACAATATTTTGGATATGTTGGGTTAAATAAAATATATTATTAAAAGCAATATCAGGGGATCCCTGGGTGGCTCAGTGGTTTAGCGCCTGCCTTCGGCCCAGGGCCTGATGCTGGAGTCCTGGGATCGAGTCCCATATCGGGTTTCTTGCAAGGAGCCTGCTTCTCCCTCTGCCTGTGTCTCTGCCTCTCTCTCTCTCCCTCTCTGTGTCTCTCATGAATAAATAAATAAATTAAAAAAAAAAACTAATATCATTTGTGGATTTGTGGGTTGTTTTTTTTTAACTTGTCTTTGTAGCTAATAATTTTTAAATGAATATTTGCCTTGCATTAGGTTTCATTTGCAGACCACTGGTCTAAATAGAGGGCCAAGACTAAATTGTGATTCCTGTGACTGAGATGGGGTCACAGTATTGCCTCATGTTATTACTCATGTATTTAATGATATCAATGTATCAGTCTTTCCAACAAGATTGTGAATTTCCTAAACATAGGCAGTCTTTACTCTTATTATAACAAGCAATTAATAGTGTTACTGACAAAGAAAAAATTGTCATGTTGGTTAGATACTAAAACATACCATTTTGAAAGTACAGCCATGCTGTGATCATTACAGTAAGTGATGCAACGGAGGAAAAATATGTCTGGAACACTAGTCTCCTTAAATGTAATATCAGGTGACCTTAAACTAACTTTGTAAAAACTCATAAGGCTTCCTTTATTCTGGTGTTATTATGGGAACGTGTAAAGTCATGTCATAACCCCTGCTCAAACATATGATTATCTTACCTGAAACCCAAGGAAAGATAAAATGCAGTTTGTAGGAGTTTTACACAGGGAATCTTGAGATGATAAAATGTCTTGTAATTCTCAGTTATGAATGACTCCATTGCAATGGAAAGTTTACTTTCCACAAAGTAATACTCTTCAAACACACAGGGACTTCTTTTGCTTCTCCAATCTATCATGAAATATACTGTATTATCAGGACCTGTGTAGCATGCAACGGAGCATGTCTTTATGTGTGCACAGGAACAATAGATTTGAGATTGCCCTGGAATAGTATTATTGCTCATTTATCAGATATTAAGTGGTCTCCAAACTTAAGTTTACAAACATTAGAAATAAGGCACTGTGGCCCTTCCTGTGTGTGAGGCTATAGAACGTAGAGAGGAAGATCAAGGTCCCTAGAGCCAAAATGCCCTATGGAATTTATCACTTTCTTTACCAGTTTTCCCACCTCTAAAATGAGGCTAATGATAATACTTATCTCACAGCGTTGTGGTGAAGATCAAGTGAGTTGAAACCCCTAGACTATATAGCACGGTTTGGCATGTAATAAATGTTATTGCTAGATACTGAAATGTTCCTAATTATGTTTTGAGCTAGTGACTGACAGAAAAGATTTAATGGCTCAAAACAAGATCCACATTGTATTTTAGGTACAGGAAAAGTGCATTTCTTTAGTTTTGTTGCACTTCTATTGATGAAAAAACTTGAGGACAACTGATACAGTCTATTGTTTTTAAGCAAATAGCATCACAATATTTTCAAAATTTATTTGGAAACATTTCTTTTGAATGAAAACAATCTTAATGTTTATCATAGTTCAAGGTAAAGCATCGAGTATCATTTCCTCCTATAAAATTGAAAAACAGTATTCCGTGTGTAAAAACTACTTTATCCGAATTTAGAAATATATTATCTTTGGATTTTGGAAAGTGTATTTATATTCTTTTTCAGTTTTAGCCTTGATATTGTTCAATATATAGGATTTCCAATGTAATCTTAAAGATAGGGCTCATGCATTATTTATGTGTCCCAATGTGTTAACACTTTGATAATCCGTTTTCCACCTGTGTAACATGCTTATTTTGTTTCAATATTTTAGCAGTCCAGTGTGTGATGTATTCTCTTATATTCCGTATCTTAAAATTACTAAAATACACTTGGGAAGGAGACACAATAACTAAATGTGATATGGCGTATTGGGTGGGATCTGGGACTAGAAAAGGACATTCGGTAAAAATTAAGGAAATCTTAATAACATATGGACTTTGTTTAATTATACTGAATTAATACTGGCTCATTATTTGAGACAATAATATCGTAGTGAGGTAACATGTTAATAATAGGAAACAACTTGGGCATGGTATACTCTATAATATTATTGCAACTTTTCTGTCAGTTTAAAAGAAATCTGGCCAAGTTTATTAACTGTCAAAAATACATTTCGAACTTCATGAAATTTCTAAAACTAAAACTCTTCTGTCTTCATTCTCCAGCTCCCTAACCCTCCACCCCACCCTCTCCTGTCCCTTACTGTTTCAATTATTATTCACTGCAGTATTCTTCTGAAGGAATTAAAATTATAAAATCGTAGAAGCCTACATTGTATATCTATATGTCTGAGTAAAAGTTTGATAGTGCAAAAATATAGAAGAATTATATTTATTTATAAATATACAAGCAGGATCTTATTTAAAAATAAAATCTGTGTACTTACGCTTACTCTCCATACGGGTGATACCTATAATGTTAAGAAAACAAAGTTTAATGGTCCAGGTCTGTACATATCTACAAATATTTCTAAATCTATGTAAATGACAAAATGATCAATGAAGGTGGCTTCTGGAATAGAAAAATAACATCTAGTCACCATGCTCATCTACCTTCCTGCCTTCCTAGGAAAGATATTTGTATGAATTGGAATTATAAATAAAGAATTTTTATCATGAGTCTTATAAAAGCTACTTCATAAAATTTAAGTAATTACGTTTACTTTATCTCATAAATTCAGTTACTCAATTTAACTATTTTATTTTCTTCTAAAAACGTATTTATTAAACCATACTACTTTGAGGGGTTTTTGTTTGTTTGTTTGTTTTACTTTTTTTTTTTTTTTACTTTGAGGTTTTATAGTCTTTTCTGACACATGAGCAAATTTTGATTCAGATTAAGGTCAAACAAATGCATTTTTGCAATTTTTTTGAAGAAAACCTGTAGTATTTGTCTCCTTATGCCAGGACTCAAGTGTTCTAACCATTTCCAATATGACTTTAAGAGAGAGTGGGGACAGGGTGTGAATCAGTGTATCTCAGGGAAATCACAGCACATCTGTGTTACTATAATGCCTAAGTTCTATCATGAAATTTGTCCATTTAATTTTGTACCTTCTCAAAAAACACCCAATCCATATCAAAGATTGTAGCACTTACTAACATTTAACACCCAAATACCATTACAGTGTAGTACGTAATTTTATAAATTTTAAAGTTATTTAAAACTTATGTTTGCTAATTTTCATGTTTCATATGGAGTCACACGGTCAAATGACACATATCTTCAAAAACTATATGTGATTTTTAATTTTTATCATCATACACTACAAAATTATTCCCTAATGGAATCACAAATGTTAGCCAATTTTCAGTCTCATACCAAATGATGGGCTGCTGAGGTACATCAAAAAGGTAGCAGTGACCCGTGGAAGTCAAAATTAGACCCTTGTAGAAGGGGTCAGATGAGAGGTCAAAGAGTAAGCCTGAGACAGGAAGGCACAAACTGGTCAGGACTAGAGCGATGAGGAAAAGCAATAAAAAAAGCAAAGGGACTGTGCTTCAAGTTGTCTTTGACTAGGACTGTTTTAGAGTAAATACATATGGAGCCTTCAAGCTCCGGTTAGCATGGCTCCCATGAAGGCCCATTCCGGCATCAGATCCTACTCTTGGCTCTAGTTGTTCTGCATTGCCTCTGCCTTATTTTCCCAATCTAGCTCTTTCCTCTCAGATCCTCTGAGGGCGATGACCTCTCGTCATCACTCCCATCCCCAGAAAGTCAAGAAGGGTTTCTGTCATTGGAAAGTTCATCCCTATTTTGGCACCAGAGCCGTAAAGTACGCCTCAGGCAAATCCCAGAAATGAAAGACTGTGGGTGTAATTTGTACCACATTTTTAAACACTACTCTTTTGGTAAATCATGTAGATGTTTACTGTGAAACAAAATAATTACATTAGTTATTGACCCGTTCCCTTTTCTTTCTTGAGATGTGTGCACAAAACTATGCTTTCATACATAATGTATGTTACAAGATCACAGCTAAGAGTATCCTCCCCCTGCCCCCCAAAAAAGCCCTGGATCTAAAGACTTATTTGGATTTTCCTGGGAAGGAACATTCCACACAGAGCTTTGTAGCTCATTACCAGAAACGAAGTGCTCTTGTGTGACCTCAGAGAAAAAATGTCCTACATAGCCTGTGCTGACCTCTATGGACTCCTTTTGGACTCACATCCTTTTCCTGCTGCTTTTATTCGTCCTTTGCTGTAGTAAATCTTAACAGTGAGTTTTACCTTCTACCTCAAAAAGTCCAACTGAAATGGAAACTTTTCAGCCCCCCCCCCCCAAAAAAAAATCAGGCCAGAAGTGACTTCCTTTCATTAACTGCTTTGCTACAGTTTGAGACAAATATGCTGTAAAGTTAAAAAAAAAAAGTGAATGAATTATCAAGAATTCATCTCTACCTTTTCCCCCACAATTCAACTAAGGTTGTCTTCACCTGCCAATTTAAACACAGTATTGATAGTGCATAATTATCCTGCAGTACAGCATAAAGAATAACAAATGTGGTGATGTCATACATGTACAAAGCCTAAATACATCCTCCTATCTTTGGCATAGAACTTACGAACACTCCTGGATAAAATTAACCAAACTCAAACTGATGTTTGTCTCTTATGCTTTCACACACAGAGAAAAGAAAAAAACAAGACATCTCAGGAAAATTCCAGAACATAACTATCTTCAAGAACACACAATGAGTCGCCTCTGGGAAATGCAAATGTTTTTAAGCTTTTTAAAGACATGATATTAAATGTTGAGAAAATTAGTGCATTATCAATGTTGTGTTTGAAGCATTTAGATGATTCAGATGATTTATGTCTAAGATGTTTGCAGTATATCAAAAATGTGCAAGTCAAAGAGTGAAATACAAAAAAGGATAAGACTACGAGTTTTTTCACTGGGATTTTAAGTTTTTGGAAATGTTGACTGTTGATTCTCCACAAAGACTAAGGGATAATCCTGTTGATTCAAGCAAGGCTTAGTTAATTTAACCCAATGCCATAAAGAAGAACATCATTTTGTCCTTTTCTTAAAAGAAAGAAATTGAAAAAAGTTCATTATTAGAATTTGGGGTCTGGGCTGCAGTGTTCTGAGATGAGTCTTTCAAAGGGACTAGAAACTAGCTGGTATTAAAGCAAATGTTATAAAATCTATGATCAGTAGACAACAATGAGGCCAGGGTCCTGAAACCAGACTCACAAGGCAAATAAGTCCCAGATAAGCATGTGGTTTTCCTACAGAAGTTTCGTATGAAAATTTCCTGAACTAGCACCGTTACTTATTGGCTAACCATCCTATCTTTCTGAACAAGAATTTTCTGGAACACTTAACTCATGTTGTCATAGGAAGTTTAAGGTCTCACTAGAGATATATAATTCATAGTAAAGATGACCTCTTACAGTAGAAAGTACTACGAGTCTTCAACTCAAACTCAATCATTCACAGATTTTGACCATCTGGTACATGGCACAGGCTGAGTTAGGTGCTGTCTTCTGCGTGTTAACATTAGAGACATAGCCCCTCACTTCACACACCTTAGAGTCTGGTGAATGATGCAGGCAAATAAAAAGGCAATTTGGTGTGGGGTGACAAGTGTTTGACAGCATTATATACAGGGGTACAATGGTAGCACATTGGAGGGACACATAACTCAAATTTAGAAGGTTCTCAGAAGCCTCTTGGGGAAAGTAATGGCTTGAATAAAATTTTGTAATGGAAGATGAGGGACTTGATATAAGGAAAGAAAATATAAGAAATATGAGAACAGAACTTTGGAGAAGGGCAACTTGTGAAATAACAGCACTTAACCACCAAACATTGATTGCTTTAAAATATAAGGAAAGTTAAAGCTCCTCATCCAGAAAATTTATATAAATACATGCATGTTATATTAGAAATATTAGAAACCTCTGGGCTGCCTGGCTGGCTCAGTCAGAGAAGTAGGCAATTTCTGATCTCAGGCTTTTGAGTTCAAACCCCACGTTGGGTGTAGACAGTGATTAAAACATAAAATCTTTGAAAACAAATAGAAATTTATTCCTGTTTCTCCCACATGTCATAACATTTATATGTATCATTATATATTTTTTCTATTCCACTAAAATCAACCTTATGATCTATAGCTATCAAAATAGTACACATAAAACTAAATTTAATTCTGCTTTGATTTAATTTTAAGTGAAGGCTACTGTTGTTTAGTTTTAATTCGAAGTTGGCATTTCTGAAGGGTCATTGAAGTGGCAATGTGTATATCATCTTTTGAACCAATCAATTCATCTTTGATAGTCTGATAACACTAAAAATATATTAAATTCAAGAGATTCCCTTGCAATCCAGTGGATCAAACTTAAATTCAGGAATATTAAGATTCTCTAAGACAGAGTTAAATGCAAGTTGCATCTCTTTCTTTGTCCTCAATTCATTCAGATTATGCTTAGGATGGGCGGCATTTTTTATGCCATTGTGCCAACATGGAAACTAATAAGAATATGTTTCCTTATTGGTAATTTTTTCTAAGAACTCTCAGAAGAGTTTCTCAGTTTTTCTTAGTGATTATAGATTTTTTTTTGTAAAAACACAGACAAAGCTTTATTAATCTTAACCCAATTACATGGGGATACTTCCCCTAGCAATAGAAAATTCATATATTCATATATATCCATTCTTTCCTTATAGTTTAGTAGCTCTAATTTTAGAAAACTCTAATTTTTAGAAAATATTCCATATTAATGAGTCCCAGGCCTTTAATTAAACAAAATATCATCTTATCCTAATGTCCATAATACAGTCACCCCCTCCCCAGGCTGCCAAGAAATAAACTTATTTTTTGTCTAATTATATTGAATTTGAGTTTTTTTTTTCTTGCTCAAAGACACAACTCAAGAAAATTCATAATAATTTTATCTCAAGTTCAAAGACTGAAAGATTAATCTCTCTATAATCATATCTCTGTTGTATAGAACATGAATTCTGATTCATTATTTTGAACACTTTTTAAAATATTATTTTTCTGTTATAGATGACAATTTTTAGAAAAGAAGATGAGATTCTCTGAGGATCACCGATGATTTCTTAGATGTGGGATGAATGAATTTTGTTTGGAGCTTCTACCTTCACCAAAAGAGAAAAACTATCATCAAGAGTGTTCTGTGAGGAGAATACCAAGATTTTCTTTATTATTTTTAACTCAGTCTTCTTTTTTCTTCTTTTTTCTTGGCAGAGAAATGTGCCACCATATCAAGAGACATCTATGGCCTTTCAAGTATTTAAAAAGAACTCAAAATTTGAAATGTTTCTTTGATGCTGTCAGCATGCTCACAGTGGATGACAAGCAACTGGCTTCACTGAGAAATATCTATAAACTTCCACCCAAACGCAAGCCAGAAATGGCAGCAGTGATAATTGCTAATTCTTATGCACCTGTTTCAAAATATTAGTAGAAACAGTAAAGTTTCTGGAGTGGGACCCATTATCTGATGATAAAAATGGTTCTGTTTTTATTTTTTCCTCTCTTTTTATACCAAAACAACCAGGGCATATAATTTAATTATATGCCCTCAGATTGTGGTTGTTTATTTTTTTTTTCAGTAATATTAAGTAGTTGTCAATCTGCTTTATGAAGGAGAGTTTAGTTGGGATAGAAATGAAACTTCCTTTCCTGGTAAATGTATAGATTGTATAATATAAAGCATAAATGGTACATTAGGTCAAAGATAGAGGAAAGAAACATCAGACCACAGTTCGGAAAAAAAATTAAAAGCATTGCCAGCAGGGACTACACTATTAAAAGACTCCACTGAGCTTATCTACATGGTGGGCAGTTGAGATCTTTTTTTTTTTTTTTTTCCTTTCTTTCAAGTTTTTTTTTTTTTTAATTTTTATTTATTTATGATAGTCACACACACACAGAGAGAGAGAGAGGCAGAGACATAGGCAGAGGGAGAAGCAGGCTCCATGCACCAGGAGCCCGACGTGGGATTCCATCCCGGGTCTCCAGGATCGTGCCCTGGGTCAAAGGCAGGCGCCAAACCGCTGCGCCACCCAGGGATCCCTCTTTCAAGTTTTTATTTAAGTTCCAATTAGTTACATACAGTGTAATATTAATTTAAGTTGAGATCTCTTTATAATCAATTCCTATAATCTGAAGATGGTAAAGCAAGTCTTGTATGCTGAAGAGTGGATAGGAAGTGAAAAACAGAAAATTTTCAAGAAGCCAGGAGAGAGATAAAAGGAGCTTTATTTGATGGAAACAGGATGACAGAAAATGTAAACCTTTATGATGAAAGAGAGTCAAGCCAGTTTGCAATAAGGAAGAACCAATGAAGAAGGAGATAACTAGAGAGATTAATTGTTGGAGATTTAAGATCCCTGGGATAAGGTTAAAATTTTGTGGAGTGGAGATGGTTTGAAATAGCTAATAGAGCTTGAGAGGAAAAATTAACCACACAAATATACAAGGATGGCCATAAAGTGTTGAAGATTTAATTAAGAGAAAGGAGCATATATTTATCATGGCATCAAATTTTGAGACCATATGTTTCTCTAATGATTTTTCTTTCATCACATATAGCAGTGTAGATATTGATAGAGAATGTACAGATATACACCAATTAGTATATTTGGATTCTAAAAATATACAAGGCACTGCATGGAGTAGAAAAAAAAAAGTCCTTGCCTTTATAGAATTATAATTCAGTTGAGCATAATTAGCTAAAATTTGTTGTAAATACACGGAGTTCAAAACAGCAATGAATAATTGATCTCCATATTCTGTATCTAGATAAAAGGAAATTCTGTGATTTAGTTTAGTTTTTGGACAAACTCCCTCTCCCCTCACTAATTTTTCATAGATAATTCCCCACTCTCAATAATGTATAAATGTACCTTCAAGTTTTTCAAAAGAAAAAAAAATGCTTTCTTCACGTGTATGCAACAGTATTTACTGAAAACACTACTTTACCAAGAGGTTTTGTCTATCTGGCTTTAGTTGTGAGCCGGATCCTTTCTGGCTAAGATCCAGATATAACCAGGTTGAGAGGGAGAGAGAGAGAGAGAGAGAGAGAGAGAGAAAGAGAAAGAGAAAAGGAGAGCAGGCACTCATGCGTGTGTGTGCTGGTGGGCAGGAAAGGCTGAGGGAGAGGGAGAGAATCTTAAGCAGACTCCACACCCATCCCCAGCCCCAAGCAATGAGGAGAAATCTTGGTAACAAAGGGCTCCGAGGTGGAGTTCTAGGTTACTACCATAAGATGGTGGTAGTATTAGGTGCAGAGCATTTAATCTCTCAGACTAAATCCAACCTGATTTAATCAAACTGACTTTTGAAAATAACTCATAAAAAATTAAAATAGAGTCTCCATGACTGTTATAGTCAGTTACCTACACTCTAAGAGTTTTTTTTAAATTATTGAAATATAATTAACAAAGTATTATATTAGTTTCAGGCATATAGTGTGATGATCCAATGATTGTGTACATCACTTGTGCTCATCAAGACGGCCCTAAAGTATTAATGGAACAATGAAAATTCAGATTCTCTTATGCCTCTTATGCCTCTAAGTATTTCTTGCTGTTCTTGGTAACCACCATGGGTTGATTTATCTGGCGGTGCAAACAAGAATTTGGTCATCCCTACTTGCTCTATTATGGTTTTTCTTGAAAATTTGAGATTTGACTAAAGCCAGTCAAGTGTCAATGTGTTTCTGCTCTCCCAATGCCCTACTTAAACTGTTGGTTGTGTGTGTGTTTCTAAATAATGATCAGATCCTCTCTGTGTGACGGGAAGAATCTTTTTTAGAGCTCCAGTCAGATAATAGATAATGAAGTGGGTTTAACACTCTGTTTGCTTTTGTAAGACAGTCCTGTAAGGAAAATCCTGAAAACTGAATTAAATTCTCTTCACAAAAGGAGCCTTTAAGTTATGTACCTTTTTAATTCTTATAAAAACTTGTGTAATGCTATTATAATGATTTAATAAGTTAATTATATTAATAAAATATATTTTTGAACATTAAAATTCAATGCTAGTGTTCTCATACATATTTTGCATATATATGGGTGAATGCAAATATGTTTTGAAAATTACTACCTTAAAAAAAAAAAGAAAAGAAAATTACTACCTTATGTAATAGCAATAATAGTGAGCACTTACTATGTGTTTCACACTATAGTGTGTTTAAGTATTTAATTAAATCTAATTTATCATTTACATCTCACAGTAAATGGAAGGGGTCAGTTTTATAAGCCCCATTTTACAGATGATAAAATGGATGTTGAGCATGATTTTTGACGGTTATATAGCCATGAAGGCCTTTGCTGTGTTTCAAACCGAGGTTAATCTATTTATGCTTCTGTGGGTGCTACTATCCTATGAAAACATGGCCTCCTCAATCTTCATGACCCTTTTTTGTCTTCTTGGTGGAGATGGCAAAGCTAAATATTATTCCATTCCTCATTGATTCCATGTCATTGTCACACAATTGAAGATCTCCTTATTATCATCTATCATTTAGCACATACTATGTGTTCAATGTGAAAACAGTTGCTCACTGGGCCGCTCACTCCAAAATCTTCTCACTTTAAAGACTAATTTTAAATATAATTCAAGTTTCTTTTTTTTAATTTATTTTTATTGGTGTTCAATTTACTAACATACAGAATAACCCCCAGTGCCCGTCACCCATTCACTCCCACCCCCCCGCCCTCCTCCCCTTCTACCACCCCTAGTTCGTTTCCCAGAGTTAGCAGTCTTTACGTTCTGTCTCCCTTTCTGATATTTCCCACACATTTCTTCTCCCTTCCCTTATATTCCCTTTCACTATTATTTATATTCCCCAAATGAATGAGAACATATAATGTTTGTCCTTCTCCGACTGACTTACTTCACTCAGCATAATACCCTCCAGTTCCATCCACGTTGAAGCAAATGGTGGGTATTTGTCATTTCTAATAGCTGAGTAATATTCCATTGTATACATAAACCACATCTTCTTTATCCATTCATCTTTCGATGGACACTGAGGCTCCTTCCACAGTTTGGCTATTGTGGACATTGCTGCTAGAAACATCGAGGTGCAGGTGTCCCGGCATTTCATTGCATCTGAATCTTTGGGGTAAATCCCCAACAGTGCGATTGCTGGGTCGTAGGGCAGGTCTATTTTTAACTCTTTGAGGAACCTCCACACAGTTTTCCAGAGTGGCTGCACCAGTTCACATTCCCACCAACAGTGTAAGAGGGTTCCCTTTTCTCCACATCCTCTCCAACATTTGTGGTTTCCTGCCTTGTTAATTTTCCCTATTCTTACTGGGGTGAGGTGGGATCTCATTGTGGTTTTGATTTGTATTTCCCTGATGGCAAGTGATGCAGAGCATTTTCTCATGTGCTTGTTGGCCATGTCTATGTCTTCTGCTGTGAGATTTCTCTTCATGTCTTTTGCCCATTTCATGATTGGATTGTTTGTTTCTTTGCTGTTGAGTTTAAGAAGTTCTTTATAGATCTTGTAAACTAGCCCTTTATCTGATATGTCATTTGCAAATATCTTCTCCCATTCTGTAGGTTGTCTTTTAGTTTTGTTGACTGTATGCTTTGCTGTGCAAAAGCTTCTTATCTTGATGAAGTCCCAATAGTTCATTTTTGCTTTTGATTCTTTTGCCTTCGTGGATGTATCTTGCAAGAAGTTACTGTGGCCGAGTTCAAAAAGGGTGTTGCCTGTGTTCTTCTCTAGGATTTTGATGGAATCTTGTCTCACATTTAGATCTTTATCCATTTTGAGTTTATCTTTGTGTGCGGTGAAAGAGAGTGGTCTAGTTTCATTCTTCTGCATGTGGATGTCCAATTTTCCCAGCACCATTTATTGAAGATACTGTCTTTCTTCCAATGGATAGTCTTTCCTCCTTTATCGAATATTAGTTGACCATAAAGTTCAGGGTCCACTTCTGGGTTCTCTATTCTGTTCCATTGATCTATGTGTCTGTTTTTGTGCCAGTACCACACCGTCTTAATGACCACAGCTTTGTAGTACAACCTGAAATCTGGCATTGTGATGCCATCAGATATGGTTTTCTTTTTTAAAATTCCCCTGGCTATTCGGGGTCTTTTCTGATTCCACACAAATCTTAAAATACCAAGTAGGATTTATCCCCGGGATGCAAGGCTGGTTCAACACCCGTAAAACAATCAATGTGATTCATCATATCAGCAAGAGAAAAACCAAGAACCATATGATCCTCTCATTAGATGCAGAGAAAGCATTTGACAAAATACAGCATCCATTCCTGATCAAAACTCTTCAGAGTAGGGATAGAGGGAACATTCCTCAACAACTTAAAAGCCATCTATGAAAAGCCCACAGCAAATATCATTCTCAATGGGGAAGCACTGGGAGCCTTTCCCCTAAGATCAGGAACAAGACAGGGATGTCCACTCTCACCACTGCTGTTCAACATAGTACTGGAAGTCCTAGCCTCAGCAATCAGACAACAAAAAGACATTAAAGGCATTCAAATTGGCAAAGAAGAAGTCAAACTCTCCCTCTTCACCGATGACATGATACTCTACATAGAAAATCCAAAAGTCTCCACCCCAAGATTGCTAGAACTCATACAGCAATTCGGTAGCGTGGCAGGATACAAAATCAATGCCCAGAAGTCAGTGGCATTTCTATACACTAACAATGAGACTGAAGAAAGAGAAATTAAGGAGTCATTCCCATTTACAATTGCACCCAAAAGCATAAGATACCTAGGAATAAACCTAACCAAAGAGGTAAAGGATCTATACCCTCAAAACTATAGAACACTTCTGAAAGAAATTGAGGAAGACACAAAGAGATGGAAAAATATTCCATGCTCATGGATTGGCAGAATTAATATTGTGAAAATGTCAATGTTACCCAGGGCAATATACACGTTTAATGCAATCCCTATCAAAATACCATGGACTTTCTTCAGAGAGCTAATTCAAGTTTCTATATTTCAATAAATTAATATAGGGGCAGAGTATGATTTGATACATTTAAAAGCCATTTTGTTTGCTTTTAATTTAAGCTTTAATTCTCAAAGGACAGATGTTACAGAACCTCTGGGTACCATTTCTTAACACTGAACAATACAATATTGTTGGTGCAATAATCTCTATTAATCCTATAGATTAATATTAACAGGGTACAGTTTTATTAAAATATGTTTTGGTTTTCTATTTTTTTTAAAGATCTGTATGTTTATTTTAAAGAGAGAGAGAGAGCATGCACAAGCTGAGGGAAGGCCAGAGGGAGAGGGAGAGAGAATCTCAAGTAGACTTTTTGTTGCGCAGGGAGCTCCATGTGGGATTCGATCTTAAGAAACTGAGGTCATGACCTGAGCCTAAACGAAGAGTCTAACACTTAACTGACTAAGCCACCCAGGCACCCCAATGTGTTTAGTTTTCATAGTTTGGTTCAATATTTATATAATTTCAAATTTTATAACTATACCCTTTGGTCTCCTTTACCCATTTCACCACATGTCCCCAAAATGTTACTATATTGACTTCAACAGTTCCTTATAATTGTCATTTATAAATAGAAGTGTAGTTAAACCAGTTTAAATGCCTATTCAGCTTTAATTTTTGTTACTCTAAGCAGATCTAAATTGTGTAATTAGAGAGATTTCCAAGGTTAATATGTTGATTATAAATGTCATGTAATGAATAGAATGTGTTTTTATCTGATTCATGAGATAAAATTTCCTTGGGGAAGTCTAATTAGGAAAAGATTAATTGTTCAGATACATAAGAATACCAAAATTAAGCAATACAAATTGTTTCTAGGGAGGAGGCTTCTAGAGACTTAGATTCTTGGACATTCTAGCACATTCAAAGAAATGAGAAAAATGTGTATAGCTAAGGTTAGCATATTATGCATTATTTTAAAGTTATATGAAGCTCTTTTTAGCAGTACCTATGCTAAAATAAACTCTTGACAAGCCCTTCTTTTCTGATTCTAGGGACACAATAGTTTCAATGTGGGTATTTTGCAGATACAAATGTTATTCTGGATGAGGCATATTTTTTTAAGTTTATATTTATTTATTTGACTTAGAGCAGGAAAGAGCACAAGCAGGGAAGAGAGGGAGAAGCAGGCTCCTAAGCAGGGAACCCAATCTAGGGCTTGATTTTAGGACCCCAGGTTCATGACCTGAGCCGAAGGCAGACGCTTAACTGACTGAGCCACCCAGGCGCCCCAAGGCATATATATATATATATATATATATTTTATATGATGCCTCATGGGTGAACAGCATGGCTTCATTTATTGTTATGATTTTTTTCTTTTTCTGGAAAAAGCACATGCTCTGATAATACCTAGCCAAAAGATTGCTAGGCCAGCTAGCCAGCTAGATTGATAGATAGATACAGACAGATATATATGATACAGATATTAGTATCCCTCTCTGCGTGTAGGCCTACCTATGATGAGATGACCTGCTTACCCTGCTTTTTTTTCTCTTTCCTTTAAAAAAGCACTACTTTTGACACCCCAAGTGACACCTTCATATTAATATTCAGCAGGTATCATTCCTAACATTGTGTCTGAGTTTAATACCCATTTAAATTTAAATTTAAATTTATTTCCTACTGGCAATGTATATTTTCCTTCTTTTGCTCAAACAGAAATTCCTAAAAGTCATTTTACTCTCAAGACTTTGTCCCGTGTTTTCTGCCTCTTTCATTTGTTTGCCAATTACTTCTGTTAGAAACCCATTGGCTATTTCTACCTTTTTTTTTAATTTAAAATTTAATTATTTTAGAGAGTGCATGAGCAAGGAAGGTGGGGAGCAGATAGAGAGAGAGAATCCTGAAGCAGTGTCCCTGCTTATCGAGGAGCCAGATTCAAGACTTGATCCCAGGACCCCGAGATCAGGACCTGATATTGTCAAATTTGAAACTTTGAGATTGAGCTTTTTTTTTTCTTCTTATGAGGCAAAGTGTGTGCGATTTTGTCCACCACACTCCCCAACCAGTGGGTCTTGGAGACTTTCTGGGCTCCACATGATTTTATGACTCATCTTTATCTTTCCTACCTACTATCTTTACATATTTTTTTTAAAAAAAGATTTATCTATTTGCTTTAGAGAGAGGGAGTATAAATTGGGAGGAGGGGCAGAAGGAGGGAAAGAATCTTAAGCAGGCTCCACACTCAGCTTAGGGCCCGATCATAGGCTTAATCTCACATCCCTGAGATCATGACCTGAGCTGAAACCAAGAGTTGGACACTTAACTGACTGAGCCCCCCATGTGCCCCTCTTTTGCACATTCTATATTCAGTTTCCACAACACCTAATTTCATTTCCTCAATTAGAAATTAAAAGATCTGTTTCCAGCAGTCTTGTACCATTAACTCAGTGTCTTATAAATATGACTTGTTTATTGGCTTTCTTATATGTAAATAAACATTGGACTAGGTCATTTATAGGACTTTTTCCATTTTTTAAATTATAGTATATATATGTGTGTGTGTGTGAAATATATAAGATAATTAATTACAATTGACTTTGATCATCAACCGTAAATAATGCATATTAATAATCACCCTTAAAAGTATTATGCATATAGTTAAAATTTGATTTGAATAAAATATCTTTTCTTCAGTTATATAAGAAATTGAAGTCTCTTCCAGGAGTGTTTCTCTTGAGCCAAAGGGATGAGGTAAGATGATATTATTTTTACTGTGTTAAAAATAATCCTTGAGTCTTCTGTTTAGAGGAAAAGAAAGCTTTGGATTCATTTTCCAAACTTTTTCTAGGACATTCTTCATTAAAATACTACTATAGTGTTTGGCAATATTAACTAATATAAGAGACAATTACTACATATAGTATTTCTCTGTAGGTTATGTTTAAAGTGATAATTTGGCTACTACAATAAAATATTCAATTATTTAAAAATGTTGTGACTACTGGGAGGCAGTAATATGATAGAAATTCAAAATTCTATTTAGCAAATTTTTGACATTTTGCATTTTTTTTTCTGATACTTACAAGAATCCCCTGTGAAACAATCTCTAAACTAGATCTAGATTCTTCATTAAAACTTTACATAGGGATGCCTGGGTGGCTCAGCCAGTTAAGCATCTGTCTTTGGCTCAGGTCATGATCTCAGAGTTCTTGGATCTAGCCGGGCATCAGACTCCTTGCTGAGCAGTGAATCTGCTTCTTCCTCTCCTTCTGCTATTCCTCACTAAGGCATGCATGTGGGCTCTATCTCTTGCTCTCTCAGTCATTTCTCTCTCAAATATAAATAAAATAGTAAAAAAATAAAACTTTTCATGAATCTTATGAATATCTACAGCTTATTAACATGCATATGTAAAATAATTATGCTGCCCTTTTTAACATGTATTTATTTATCTCTAAATAGTTACAATGCACATTTGCCATGTGTAAATATTTTTAAATGAAAACTTCCCAAGCTGCCACATAAATATTACATGCTGGCCAAATATCTCAGAAAAACAAAAGGAATCATGAAATATGTGATTGGAATCAAAATTGTAATAATCCATTCATCTGTTATTGTTAAACATCTGTATGACTCTTCTCTGTACTGTTGGTTATGGATTAACAAAAACAGAATTGATTTTTTTTAAGTAAGAAATAGACATCTTGGAATGCAGACATAATGATATCCCAGAGATTTTTCATCATCTAGTATTAAAAGTAATACACAAAGTCCACGAAGACCCAAAAACTAAAGTGAATGACATCTTTTAAGTCATAAAAATGAAATTACTGACATAAGGAAAAAAATCAGTCAGCAATAATATATATCCAAGGACAGTGAACACATAGATAAACAGAAAGAAAACCTAGTAAAATGTGAACAGTAAAATTATAGCTCTCACAAAATAGAGATGCAATGTAAAATGCATGTGAACTGTAATCATGATCTAACCAAAATAGAAATCCTCCTAAAATATAAAAATGAGAGACATTTATGTCATAGTTTGTCACATAAAATCATCAGCTCAAAAAAAGCATAAGGATATTTAAAACTTTTTTTTTTGCAATTCCTTGGTTATAAATATAATTTGGTACATTTAAAATAAGTATTTGAAAGCCAGCAGGACAATTACACATGAAAAAAAAATGAGTCATATTAAAATGATTTGTAATGAAATAATACCACACCCATTGTGGAAGAAATGTGTTGCTATTTTAGAATCCTCAGGCAGGAGTGTTGCTATTTTAGGCTCCCCAAAAGGCAAAAGCGAGGTCATAGCACAGAAAGAATTAAAGGACAAACTGTATGATACCTGCATTTTCATGGCTATGCGGTGACGAGGTAGATGGCCTGCAGCTATGGCAGTGAAGCTAATCAAACATGTACATCTGATTAATTCTGATGTGTTAGAGGCATTTGACCTCCTGAAGAGAGAAGTCATGAATTCCATAATGAGACCCAAAATGGAACAAATATAGCCACAGCCCTGAGAATATTGTGCTCTGAAAATACTTTCCTTCTAGAAAAGTACTGTTTCTCTTACCTTTTGGCATTTATTTAAAATCATAGATTTGATAGACCCCACTCCATAAAAGATTTATCTCTTAAGTAATTTGAAGAAATAGAAGGAAATTTTTTCACCAAAAATGGAATATCAGTTGAAAGACTAATATATGACTTGCCCACTATAATTTACAACAATAAGATTGTTAATATATCATCCCTTCATGTCTAGGACAGTAATAGTTCTTGATGAATTGTCTGCTTAGGAATTCTTAATCAAATAGCTACATTCTCTATCTTTCCTCTTTCACAATTTTAGTTACTCAGAGAAAAAAAATACTCAAGTTGGTTATTATGAGAATTGTTAATCTATATAAAAACAAACATATAATTGTTAAAATTCCAGTATAGTTTTCATACATTATTAAGCAAATCTGAGATGTTTTAAATGTGCTGTTGTATTTACTACAGAAATTTACTTCATGGATGTTCTGGAATAAATGATGACCTCAACTGAAGACAGTTGTTTTTGCATTTTCCTGATAAGATAATTTTTTTAAAGTTTTGAGATACATTATTTAAACTTTTAGAGAAACATATTTATAGGACAAATGCATATGACAATTTTGTATTTACATAGTCCCATCTATATCAGTTCTGTGTATAAAACTATATATATAAATTTAGCAATATTATTTTTATCTATTCACAAATTTCATGTAAATATTTTATACAAACTCTTTACATGAATCTTTGATACTGCCTTCTATTTTTACAGCTAATTTTATATCATGAAGTATTTTTCCAAAGCTTATAATCTTACTGTCATCCAAATTTCTTAAGAAAATATATAAGATATTTCTGGAAATGTTATGCACAATATTATTGCAGGTTATTAAGATATATTATTGTTACTTATTTTATTTCTTTATTTTTTTAAGAGTTGTGGGGAGGAAGGGAGAAGAGAAAGAGAAAGAATCCCAAGCTGTCTCCATGCCCAGCATTGAGCCCAAAATGAGGCTCCAATCTCACAAACCTGAGATCGTGACCTGAGCCAAAATTAAGAATCAGACCCTTAACTGATTGAGCCACCCAGGCACCCCAAGATGTATTATATTTAAATTTTACTTTGAGGTACATATTTGTGGTTGCTAAACCTTAATCACTTTCAATGTAAGGTTTTACTCTCACATATAAATTTAACTTCGTCTAAATGTATTTTTTTACATATTTTTTTCTGTTTTATAATGGTTTGCTAAGTTATATCTAAAGTCCTAAATTTTTAAGATTTTCAGCCAATACAGTTTGTTGAAAATAAGATACTGATAAAGTTTCACATAAAATGAGAAACTTAATAAAATTAGAGTTTAAGAAGATGTCCTTGGTTATAGGGGCTACTCGTCTTTTATGAGGATAAATGGCCCGTAGAAGAAGAAGTATAATGTTAGAGATAGGATAGAAGAGGTTTTATTCTTTATTTTTAAAACTTTATTATTTTAACATTTGTTATTTTTTTCAAATTCATTTCTGTCAGACCAAAAAAAAAACACACTGAACTCTGTATTTTAATTTTGTTTAATTTTCAAACTTTCACAATAAATATTTTATTTAGTATATCCATATATTAGATTCGATAAGATAATTTTCCTAAGAACCTATAATTCGAAACTGGGTCCTCTGGGGAAAAAAAATTATCCAGGATAATTTTTTTTTTATGACGAATGTTTGAATCATTATCTGTAGAGTGAAAACTAAAATGTCACAGAAGTAAATTTTAACAGTCTTAAATGAATGGAAAGCTATCCCATGTCCACACATCAGCAGTCTCAATAATATCAAGACTTCCAAGTCTTCTCATACTCAACACAATCCTATTTATGATCATACCTGGTTGATCTAGAGAAACTTACAAGATACCTTGGGAAAAAAATTTACATGGAAAAGCAAAGGTACTAGAATAGCCAAAGGAAATCTTAGAAAGAACAACAATGTTAGAGAATTCATTCTACTGGGTTTCATGCTTACCCTAAAAACTTTAATGATCAAAACAATGCGATATTGGCAAAAGATGAATATGTTGGTAAATGAAACAATATAAACTCCAGAAACGACTCACACATATATATTCAGTTGATTTTCAACATGTGTCAAGGTACTTCAATAGAGACAGAAAGGTTTTTCCAAAGACGGTACTGAAAGGAAAGAAATCAGAGAGGGAGACAAACCACGAGAGGTTCTTAACTATGAGAAAGAAACAGTTGCTGAGGGCAGGTGGGTGGAGAAGTGGGGTAACTGGGTGATGGGCATTAAGGAGGGCACTGGGCGTTATACGCTAAATCTACATCTGAAAATAATGATGTACTATATGTTGGCTAATTAATTAAAATTTAAATAAATAAATAAATAAACAAATAAATAAATAAGTACTGAGACAATTGGATATCTATATAAAAAAGGACTTCAACTGTTTCTACATAATCTACAACTGTTAAATTGAAAATAAATAATTGCCAAAACATAAAAACTAAAACTATAAAACTTTTGAGGAAGATGCAAAGCAGGAGAAGAAAACCTTTCAATACTTGAGAAAAGCCAAGATTCTTAAACTGTACACAAAATATAGAAGCAATAAAAGAAAAAAAAAGTTACATTGAAACCTATCAAAATTAATTTTGTTTTGCTCTTCAATCATTTAAAAATGGAAAGGTTAATACCTTTCAATACTGGTTAATTTAAAAAATTTAATACCAAGTATTGGCTTTGGGGGTCACCTAGAATTCTCATTCTTTGCTCATGGGTGTGCAGAAATGTAATAGCCACACTATTACATATTTAGAGAGTTGCGCATAAAGTTAAACCTACACTTATATTACATTATAGAGATTACTTCTAAATAGTTATCCAAGAGAAATTAAAGCATATAACCCTATGGTGCACTTATTTGGAAAATATGATAGTAAATAAATGATATCTTAATAAATCTGACCTTAAAAAATCAAGAGAAACAATGGGAAATAAAAACATTCTTGAGAATAAATTTTAAAATGGAATGTAAGGCATGAATGTTAAAATAGCAATGTCACATGTGTTCAATGAATACAATTCTATATAGAGATTTATACAGAAGCTGGAAGATAGGAGAAGGAATAGCAGAGAGATTGTAATACTATTAGAAAAGAGTAAATAAAAAGCATGATAAAAGAACATGATGTAGAACACAGAAACATGTGGAAATGGAGTAGAAACTATGTTTAAGAGGTAATTTGGAGAATTTTCTATTACCAATGAAATAAATCAGGACATAGATTTATAAAATCCTATACATCCTAAAGTTATTTAACTACTTATCCTCTATCTTATAATAGTACAATTTTGTATAGCCACATGAAAAATAAGAATATTAAAATCAGAGAAAAAAATAATTTTATTTAACTGACAGCTGATCCTTCAAAAGGAACACTGGAATTGAAGACGATAGAATAGTATCTTTAAAATACTAAGAGAAAGTAATTACTGACACAGGATTCCATATTCTGTGTAAATATCCCTTAAGAATGAATGAGAAATGAAGATATTTCCTTTTTTTATAAATATTTTATTTATTTATTCTTGAGAAACACACACGCAAACAGAGAGAGAGAGAGAGAGAGACAAAGACACAGGCAGAGGGAGAAGCAGGCTCCATGCAGGGACTCGATCCTTGGTCTCCCAGATCAGGCCCTGGGCTGAAGGCGGCCCCAAACCGCTGGGCCACCTGGGCTGTCCGTGAAGAGATTTTCTAAAAAGAAAATTGAAATATTTCATCAGCATCAGACTTGCCAGTGCCCTTCAATACAAAAAAAAAAAAAAAAGCACTTAGAAGCTCATTAATTTATAATAATCTTTTATAAATCAAAGAACTATATAGAGACTAAGGCCTTCACTAAAAAGCTATTTTCAAAAACTGTAAATTATGTACCAACTTCCAGCTATAAAATAAGTAAGTCACAAGGATGAAAAGTACAGCATAGGGCATACAGTCCATGATATTGTAATAATGTTGTAGGGTGACAGACGTTCACTACACTTTCCAGGGTCGGCTTAGCATAATGTACAAGATTGTTGAGTCATCATGTCGCACATCTGAAACTAACATAACATTGTCAACTATAATTTTAAAAAGTACTTGGTTATCTGGATTTAAAAAATGCAAATTATCAAGCTAATAGTAACACAAAATAGTAAAATATAATCTAAAAGAAAGGCAAAATGTTAGAATTTATAAAAACATACTAATTCAAGGAAACAATTAGGAAACAAAATGATTCTTTTCAAAGCTAAGTAAAGCATTATTTTCCTCAAATGAAATAGACTAACTGTGCCAAACAAAAGAGAAAAACAAGTTTTCAGATTGGACATAAAACATGAACCTACTAATATTTTCCTTATAGATGAAACATAAAATAGCAGAGTACAAGACTGAAAAGAAAAGTGTGGAAAGAGACATAGCACACTAACATTACTTAAGCACAACTGGTGTGGCCAGATGCAAAGATATTGAAGTTTCTGTTAGATAAAGCATCTTTCACCGAAATAACAAATAGTGTTAAAGCCAGTGGTTTGCCAAAAGTTTATTTCTCGAGCTTGCTACGTGAATCTTTATAGTCCAGGGCAAAAGAGACCCCTGGTATATCTTATGTTGTCAATTTAAAGACTGAGATCAGAAGCGATGATCTGATTACGGCTCATTGGCCAGAATTATCCCAACTACATTACATGGAAACTGTGAAGTGAGTATCTCAGATATCTGGCTCACTAATAGCTAACACATAAAGATAAAAAAAAAAAAATGCATAGTGTAGAATTTCCATAAATCTTTTCATAAAGAGTTCAAAAAGAAGCAAAATAAAATATATAGTTAGAAGATCAGTATAATGGGAGCTTTGTGTAGAAGAAAGGAAAGAAAGGATCACCTGGGTGTTCATATTGTGGTACGTTATTGAGTTATAATTTTATATTTTGTTCCTTTTATATGCCATTATATTTCAATAAAACTGTAACAAAAGTTTCTTTTTTTTTTTTTTAAAGGAACAGAAGAAAAAAAAAAAAAAAACACTAATGAATCAGACTCCGGGAAGACTGGGAAGGGAGAATGAAAAAAGGAGTTTCAGCAAAAGTAAAGGATATAGCCTTGCAGAGGACAGATACTCTTCTTAAGCATCTAATAAAATTTTCTTTGGAATGTAAATTTTTATTTTTAGCAGGAATCATTTTAGTTTCATGCAAAGGGATGCAACCCCAGCTTGCTGAATCCCAATGTGAATGCTTTGGTTCGTGGACGGCAATCTAGAGATTGCTCTGCATTTGGGCTCTGCCAGATGTCAGTACCCCAATCCTGCTATTAGCCATGGATTGTTCATTTCTATCTCTCAACCTTCATTATGTATGTGTTTCTTTAAATCTGCAGTCTCCCCCCTGATGGTAGGAAAGATGAATTTTGGAAGACTCAGAGATTCATGGTTCTTCTACTAGCTAATTTCGTAGGAGAAAAATCAATCTATCCGAAGAGCCTATAAGGATTACCCTTAAAGGATATCCTAACTGACTTGCTTGGACTACACTGTCACCCATATGACCAATGTACCAGAACCACATAGGTGGGAGGAAGATGTGGGTCCATAATTAAGGGGATGGAAGGAGACAAATATATCCCATTACATTTCCCATATAGCGACCGTTTTAACCTGATTCCTATTTGATCAACCAAGCTTCTTAAGAGAGTTCATGGTTCTTGTTGCAAATACACCCTTATCTCGCACTCTCCTCGTCCCAGATGATCCAGCTTGTGTTATCGTGTCCTCGTAGGCACTTCATTGCCAAAGCAATCAATGGCTCCATGTAAGTGAACTCAGAGACATTTTATTGTTTACTTATTTGAGTCTTCTATATTTCCATTTTTTTTTTCTAGAGGAAAAGAATTCTCTTGATTTCCTCAAGGATTTTTGTTGCTATTTATCCTCACACATTTGTGTCACCTCTTAGTTCTTTAAACGTCCTGCCTTTGGTTAAGGAGATGTTCACAATCCTCAGGAATCTGTCGTATTTGTTGAAACCCAATCAGGCTGACCCTTGTGTCTGGATGTACTTACCACTTGGTATTAATCAGTATAACTCAAGTTTGCCATTAAAATTTAGATCAGGTGTGTTCCTGTGAATCAAAGTTAGAAAAAGCCTCTGGTGCATTTTGGCGTACCCCTAACATAACACATACATGCCACTGAACTGGGATTACCTTTTTGTGTCTCTCCTAAAGCACTTAAATTACTTTCGTTTGGGGTCTATAAATGTTTGTGCCAACTTCCTGGAGAATGGGAGGTGCTCAACACCCAAAGCAAGAAGGAAAGGTGGAAAATTAAGAGTGTGCTTCTGTTTGACAGGCCCAACTTCATTTGTGTAACAGGGAACTCAGTCATCGATTGATAGAAAAGTCTAGAGCTAATTTAGAGTGGAGAAGACTTAGCACTTTTAAAAAATTGATAAGGAACAAAATCTATTCCATTGGCTCCTCCAATGTTCTCATTCCTGGGTCCTAGGCAAGGGCACAATGACATGACCTTCACTGATACTCCTCACCGCAGGGGGAGAGGACCCCGGAGTGGGTTTGATCAGAGAGTGTTGAGCGGATGGACTGTTAGAGGATAAAGAACAAGATCGTGAGGGTTGAGGTGTCTTCCAAGAGAGTCATTGCACTGTAACAATGTAGAGTGGCTTGCTGAGAAAAACTGAACAGACGGAAGGGAAGGTAAAGACTGGACGACATGTTAATGAAGCCAAACCCTGTGAAAAAAAATGTAAGGGAAGAAAAAGACTAGGTTTGTTTTTCCTTTCATCTACCATGACATTTCTGAAAAATACATATATACTTGCTTCTCCATCTACCATTCTCCACCTACACTTATAAATTCTAATATTTTTTTGAGATTTCATTTATTTATTCATGAGAGACTCAGAGAGAGAGGCAGAGACACAGGCAGAGGGAGAAGCAGGCTCCATGCAGGGACCCCAATGTGAGACTCGATCTTGGGACCCCGAGATCACGACCTGAACTGAAGGCAGACGCTCAACCGCCTGAGCCACCCAGCTGCCCCTAAACTATAATATTGAATTTTTCCCTTGGAAATTTTCTCTCTTTTTCCATGCCTCGTTTTCCTTTCTGAATTGGTTCCACTCCAGTTACTTAAGAAAGGATCACAAGACTCCTGATAGCCGATCAGTGTGATTCTATCGTCTAGCCTATAGAAGTTACTCCAAGGAAGAGTATTTTTATCAAGTGGATGCAAGCTTAGGTGATGCTCAAGAGTTCATTAAAAAAAAAAAAAAAAAAAGACAAAAAAAACTTCTTTCTAATGTGCGTGGAGTAGATAAGAATTATGTGAGCCTGGAGCTACTGGCGGGGGGCGACTAATTATAATCTGAAAACAAGCCAACTTTATTAAAAATGCAGCAGAAAGTAGGGCTAGAAACATCATAATGATGTTGTTTGAACCCATCACCAAACCCTGTTTGAATTTGGCAATAACTGTGGACCGTGCACTTATGTGAGCCAACAAATCTCTTTTGTCATTTAGGGGAAGTATATGTGGGGCTTTTGTCACTTGCAGCAGAGAGTAGTAAACATGAGTCTGACACAACCAGGGTCTTAAACAATTTTACAGATCCTACCTTTCTCAAGTTTTCTGTGCTTTTCATATATGACGATGTTTTGTATTTTCCAAGCACTGCTCATCCCATCCTTCCTGCCATCTGTTGTCAGGTTAATGTATCCAAAACCTCTGTTTTGTTTTGTTTTTAGCATTAATCTGCACAAACCTTGATGGACTCCCAGTGGGATTTTTTTGTTGTTTTTTTGGAGTTTTTTATTTATTTATTTTTTTTTATTTTGAGAGAGGGTGTATGTGAGTAGGAGTGTGGGGGTGGGTGGGGAGGTAAGTAGAGGGAGAGAGAAAGAATCTGAAGCAGACTCCACGCTCTGTGCGGCACCTGAATCAGGCTCCATCTCATGGCCCTGAGATCATGGTCTGAGCCAAAATCAAGAATCCAACTTAACTGAGCCACCCAGGTTTCCGGGTCTCTTCCAGGTTTATACAGAATGAAGAAGACAGTTATTTAGAAACCAAGCTCATTTATCGTCTCCCTTCCTTTTTGTCCTTCCACTCTTCCTTTCTTCTTTCCTTCCTTCCTCGCTCCTTCTCCTTCTTTTCTTTCTTTCTTTCTTTCTTTCTTTCTTTCTTTCTTTCTTTCTTTCTTTCTTTCTTTCTTTTCTTTCTTTCTTTCTTTCTTCTTTCTTCTTTCTTTCTTTCTTTCTTTCTTTCTTTCTTTCTTTCTTTCTTTCTCTTTCTTTCTTTCTTTCTTTCTTTCTTTCTTTCTTTCTTTTCTTTTTCTTCTTTCCTTCTCTCTTTCTCAGAAATGTCCATCTTATCCTCTATAATAATCCTAAAGGAATGTTAATAGAATATATTCCCATTTTCCATACAGTCCACCCTCTGTCTTGGTGTTTAGGTATTCCCTGGAACATAAATGTCCTTTCTAGTTGTGCCATCTCCCCATTCATTTACTCAGAAATATTTAGAATTTACTCCATGTAAACTTTCTGTCATTTTTTTTTTTAATTCTTAATTTGTATGATGAGATTTTAACAATGAGGATCTGGGAAAAGTTGATGTTAGTTATAAGAAGCAGTTTCTTTAAAAAAAAAGAAATATGTTATTTGTTTATTTGAGAAAGATAGCAATAAAGGAACACGAGCAGGGGAGAGAGGGAGAAGCAGGCTCCTGATGAGCAGGGAACTGGGTGAGGGACTCAATCCCAGGACCCTAGGATCCTGACCTGAGCCATCCAGGTGCCCCCAGAAGCAGTTTCATTTGTTCTTGATGATAATTATACTTCAGGAAAAAGAGAGAAACACGTTTTACTACTGTTCAAATCTTTATTTTATTTTTCTGAACATAGTTAGAATCTTTGCAATTAGGCCTTACTTTCATCATCCTTAAATCTAATGATTATGATATTCAGCTTCTCCTTTTAGGAAGTCCTGTAATTCCTGCCCACGAATAAATTAAGACTAGGGTTTTAAATATGTTTTCATCTCAAACTATCTATCTTAATTAACTTGATACAATTAAAATAAGATTAGTTGGCCTCCATCTTATCTTAACCCAAAACCAAAATCAAACGCACAAATAAGATCACTGAAATTGCATACTAGCAGCATCTTATTATCTTTAATCAAATGTTCAAGGGCATGCTATTATTATTCTTCATACAAAGAAATGCAGAACGTTAAAACATTTAAAACATTTTTTCTGTGGTGTTGCCAACCTTGGTTTGAAAAAACAGAATCGGCTTAATACTGTTTCATATCATAATTTTAACTCCTAGATGTCATGAACCAATTTGATGAGATGGATTTTTATCTTTATGTAATAGGCCTGCTTTGTCTTTTTTTAAGTTTTTAAGTGAATTTTTGGAAAATTTGTGACTTTGGGCAAGTTTTTAAAAAAGAAGTTTGTGTTCTCTACATTTATATAGTGGTTGCTTGGAAATAGCAAAACAAATGTATCAGGTTGTCATAGATTCCAACTAACAGAAAAACTACCACGCAGATGATATAGCAAGAAAAACATTACTATCTCACTTAAAAAGAAGTATTTCTTTTCATCTTGCTGCTCTTTCATACCAAATGTTGACTGATTTTCAGGGCTGCTCACTTCACAATTTATTTTATATATTTTTTTGTATATTTTTTTAATTGGAGTTCGATTTGCCAACCTGTAGTATAACACCCAGGGCTCACTTCAAAATTTAAAGACGGCTTCCCCTGTAACCACCGCAAGTCGACAAAGCAGCCTAAGGCAAAATAGTCTTTCTGGAGCATCTTTTTTAAAATTTTAATTTCTCAGTAATATTCTAGAATGCATAAGGCTCGGCAATTAACAAAAAAGACAACCTAACTAGCTAAATTTCCGAACTCATTGCATTTATTTTCAACTTATGACTTTTTTCAGACCACGGGTTTAGGTATTCTCCTCATATTCAGACATAATAATTAAATAAGTGTTTAAGTAATTTTGTGATTTATCAAATGGCAGATGTAGACATAGAGGGGGAAAGTAATCATCCTTGATTATGGCAGTTCTGAGAATTCTTTCACTTCTTTGAATCTTTAGGCAAATGGTAAATCAGACCTTATGGGTCTAGGTTCACTGAATATAAGGGATAAGTGTGGGAATCAGACCATTGAGTCTTTTTCTCTGCACGTAGAGAAAAACTATTTCTAATAAGCCCTTCAGTGTAATGTCTCCTCTGCCGTATTATTTGCCTCTTGAGAGGAAGTTTCTTCTTTTTCCACGAGGAATCCAGATTCCTTATTCAGTAGTTCTCAACAACATAGTCTTGGCCTTAATTGCACTTCTCCTAAATTTCTTCCCATTATTCCTAATTGCACTTCCTTGATGAACACTGAGTAACTGCTGGCTTTCCTTAATGTTTCTTATAAACTTTTTCATCCTGTTACTTAAGCAGGAAATAAAATTACCTAATAATCCCACACTTATCCTATTTTAATAATATTTTCTTTGAATTCACTTTATTTAGATGGCAACTTTCAAATATAAATATTTTAATCACATCAAATACCTATAAAAAAGTCTTTTATAAATATAATGTCATTTGTTTCACTTACATTTTGCTAAAACATTGCTTCTATTCTGTAACAAACCCTACTTTTCTTCTATATTTTTCTGTTCCATCAATCTAAAGATAATTGATATCTGCAATTTAAGCCAAGAAGCTCAAAATGAATTATCAATTTAAGAAATGAATGTGTTTTCTCCCATTTCTTATACATTAGGAATGTTTCCTGTCACTTGTATAATAGCTTCTACTCTAATATGATTTAGAAATTACATTATAAATCTTTTTTTTTTTTTTTTACTTATAAAGCATCAGAAAATGTAAAAAAAAAAATCCAGAATATTATTCTGATATTACCACTCTGGATAAAAAAATTCATATTATTCCTTATATGTATGTGTATAAATACAATCATATTCAAATAAAATTTGTTTAAGGATTTATTGCCAACTTTACTTGGCTTAATTTCAGTGTCCAATTAATAAATTAGTTTTGTTGAAGTGCATATATACATTGTTTGGATTTTAGTCATGGAAGAGTTTTTTTTTTTTTTTTTTTTTTTTTTTATTTTATTTTTTTTTTTTTTTAGTCATGGAAGAGTTTTAATTCTACTTTTCCAATATGCAAGTTTTTTAAAATAATGTTGCCCAGTAATTCTGACTATGAATGTCTGGATGCATATTCTTGAAATTGGATCTCAGATACTCTTTCATTGACTTCTGTCCCATATATGTAATAATCCTCACCCCATCCCATGCTTACAATAGTCTGTGTATACTGTGTATTTGAGACATTGTTTCATTTAAACTACTGTATATTGAGGTAGGTTATGCTATCTACAGATTTCATTTCAGGATAATAAAATAACCAAAATAAATCTTTGGATCTACACCATTAGTGGGTATACTAATAATCATTGGACCTGCTTGCCAAATGTAGCAGTCCCAATTGTTAAACAGAGTCAAGAGTTTTATACGCTTACAGCTACTATCGATCAGAATGGTATCTATAATTCCTTAGTACATCTATTCTCAAGGTTATTACCTTGGAGGCTGGATAAACATAAGCTCAAATATTTTATTTTATTTGTGCTTCAAATGCATATTTCTAGGAGAGTAGTCCTAACTTGGACTCTCGTTACTTTAAAGTTTTAATTTACCCAGATTTTAGCTATAGAATAAATATAATAGTGTGCCAAAAATGTTCCTTTACAATCTGCTCTCAATTTCTCTTTCCAGATGCCTGACTACTTCCTACACCCACCCAATATTTCAATGACACTGGATTAGTTGACAGTCTTCAAATAGCTAAGCAATTTCAATCTCTACAATTCTGCTGCTTCTTTCTCTTGGAATATCTTTCACCACTTCCTTCAACTGGAGAAAAACTCTTTTTTAGATAGTTTTTAATGTGTCTGGCTTACAAATGAAAATGCAAGTTCCTCAGTCATTTGCAAGATATAAACACACAAAAAAATCCCCAAAATGTAGATATTTGGAATTGCTTACAAAAATAGGTACATATTTTTGACCCCCAAAAGACCCCCAAAATTGCTCTCTTATTTGAGCTTTCCAAATTCTCAGGAGTTATTATTTACTAAAAATAATTTTCTAAAATAATTATTTTGTTCAAAAAGATCTAAAAATTACTTTTGAGTTTGTTATAGATACAAAATAAAAAAAATTGCTGCAAACTTTGAGAAGCACAAGTGTAGGGGGGTACATTATTAAGGGAGATAACAGGAGGATTACTTAGAGAAACAGGTGCACACTTTATTCCCATCTACCATAGTGATCTCTGTGGCTTTATATGCCCATTCTGTCCCATGATAATACGCCTTTCCTCACGTGTAGAATTGCTTTCTTTAACTCTCATTCCAGAAATAAGAAGTATATATTCTGGAAAGTGCATCTTAATGTCACTTCTTCTGGGGAAGCTTTCCTGGGTCATTTTCTTGGCTAATTTAAGCGTTGCTCTTCTCTGTCCCTTGCTGCACCTCTTCTATAGCTTCCATCTGGTTTTTTAGTAGAAAAAAACTATTCATTGTCTTTTCCCTCCTACATTTTGACCTTCATAAGGAAAGTACTTTTAATTCACTTGAACGTTAGTAACATAACAAGTAAACACTTGTTTTGTGGTGGTGGTGGCTGAACAAGGAAAACAAATCCTACAACAGCTCAAATTCTGCTAGAATGTGAATTTCACAAGGGCAGGCTTTGTGTGTATTTTGCCAGCTATGTTTTGCACACACATACACACACACAGATTGCTTGGGATTCACTAATTGCTTTGAATGGATAATATTTTGAAGGATTGAGTAATATGATTTTATTCTCAAGATTTCGTACTATACTTATGCATTCTTCTAATCAATCATGGAGGTATTCTGCATATATTACCTCAAGTAGGACAGTGCACAGAAAGAAAAATTCAAAAAGAAAAACATATGAATTGAATAATTCTTTCTGAAACTTTTGTATTTCCATATCATTAAACCCCGAGAGAAGCCAAAGGCATCATACACCAACAACAAAAAAAAAGGTGGTTATAGAAACACATGTGAAATTTTTAAAAATAACACACTTTTAAGCCATATTGCCAAGATGAAACATGATTCCCAAGATCAGAAAAGAAAAAAGAATATACATGGATGGGAGAGGTCTACCATATACGTGATAGATCTTGGGAAGAAGATGTAGGTCTTGGTGAACTTCTGTTTTCACTTCTACATCACTAAGCAGAGTGCAGCCAAGATCCAGGAGCCATCAGGTCACCATGTTGCATCCATAGACTTTCCGTTCGAATACTTGAGTGGGCCTGCTTTGAGGAGTTGTCCCTGGCAGCATATTACATATTGACTTCCTGCATAATTAATGCCCAACTTGTTCCCTAAAAAATTAATATAGTTTCATCCAAATTCCACATGAACAAATTCCTTTTCAGAAATGGAGGATATGTATCCCAAATTTAGAGCTACAGAATTGATTTAGAAGAATGATTATGATACAAAAAAGGAGATCATCAAATTACAAATTTAGTTGGGAGGAAATCAATGGAACCAACTCAATATCTACTCCAGAACTAGAGAAAATGTAAAACACACCCAAGTCTACAGTAGAATAGACAAGTCAACAAGCCAACAAATGATTGTATTGTCTATGTGGTGTTCAGTGCTATGAGGACAGAAAAAAAAAAAAAAAAGTATGGAAAAAGCTAATCAGAAAGGCAAAGACAAAAAGAGTCAACCAGTCAGAGTTAATTTTAAATTTGAATGCACATTAATGTAGGACATAATCTAAAATGAACAGAACAGTGGGGAGTATGCTAACCACTCATTCCAAAAAAATGTGTTCTAGATAGAAGTAATAATGTGTCATATTAAGTTCCCCAAAAGTAATCTTTGCAAAAACACATGGGGTTTGCTGCACTGAAAGATGACTGCAACTTAAAATATCATCTTGAAATCTTAATAGAATGATTAAAAACAGATTAGCTTAATGAAGGTAAATAAAACTATAAAGTACACCCAGAGTTCACTTTGGTGCATTTTTGTGTTTCTTGTGTTACAAGTTATAAATTAATCTAAGAATCCAAACACACAATGTAATAAGCAGTTGTAAATTAGATTAAATATTTAAGGGTTAAAGAAAAGATGTACCTAATGAGAATTATAAGTGATCTCTAAAAATAGTGGTGGGGCACCTAGGTGGCTCAGGGCTAAGCATCTGACTCTTGATTTCTATGCTGGGCATAGAGCCTGGTTAAGATTCTCTCTCCTCTCTCTGCTCTTCCCTTGACTCATGCTTTCTCCATATAAAATGAATGAATGAATTAATTAATTAATTAATTTAAAAATCTTCTTAAGAAATAAGAAATATAGTAGTAATAGGGGCGCCTGGGTGGCTCAGTGGTTGAGTGTCTGCCTTTGGATCAGGTCATGATCCTGGGGTCCCGGGATCATGAGTCCCACATTGGGCTTTCCATGGGGAGCCTGCTTCTCCCTCTGCCTATGTCTCTGCCTCTCTCCATGTCTCTCATGAATGAATAAATAAAATCTTTAAAAAAAATAAACATAGGAGTAACAAAATCCTTTTTAGAATAGTAAAAGCCAAAATATGACTTGACTGCCAAAAATTTGCAATTTTTGTCACCTAAAGTCACCTTAAAAATCAGAATTTTATCACAACTCTAAAGTACTTTCCACATATATACAAAGAATATACATTATCAATACATAAAATAATTTGATAAATCAGTATTTGTGTCCTAACAGAAAAGGTCAACAAAGCCCATAAAACTCAATTCATTAAGAGTTTGATAGTGGTGATGGACCAACAAACAAAACAAAACAGACAAAAATCGTATTTACTCTACTAACAACCAGATAATTAAAATTTCACATAGTATGGTGGCATTTTTTTAACCTTCCAAACTGTCAAAAAATTAAAACATGGCACTCCATGTTATTGAGGCTTCTGAGAAATCACTATTAAAAATATTAAAAACATGTAATGAATTAGTAGTGATCAAATTTTAAAAATGTATTAAGAATATTTAATTGTCAGTCGGAGAAGGACAAACATTATATGTTCTCATTCATTTGGGGAATATAAATAATAGTGAAAGGGAAAATAAGGGAAGGGAGAAGAAATGCGTGGGAAATATCAGAAAGGGAGACAGAACGTAAAGACTGCTAACTCTGGGAAACGAACTAGGGGTGGTAGAAGGGGAGGAGGGCGGGGGGTGGGAGTGAATGGGTGACGGGCACTGGGTATTATTCTGTATGTTAGTAAATTGAACACCAATAAAAAAAAAAAAAAAAAAATTCCAGGAAGTAAATTGGAAAAAAAAAAAAAAAAAAAAAAGAATATTTAATTGTGGATACAAGGCAGCCCGGGTGGCTCAGAGATTTAGCGCCACCTTCAGTCCAGGGCATGATCCTGGAGACCCGGCATCCAGTCCCACTCCCTGCATGGAGCCTGCTTCTCCCTCTGCCTGTGTCTCTGCCTCTCTCTCTCTTTCTCTCGGTGTCTCTCATGAATAAATAAATAAATAAAATCTTTGTTTAAAAAAAGAATATTTAATTGTGGATGCAAAGGGAAAAAAATAAATCCTAGCAGATCCTCAAAATGTTTTCCATAATAACAAGAATGCAGAAACATAAGTGAAACATTAGGGTGGAAGTTAAATATATTAAAGTGCAATTTTTATGTGATGAATTATATCATTTAGTCATTCATCATCAATTTATTTGCTATAAGGTGATTACTATATGTCAAGCTCTGTGCCAGGCATTAGAGATACATCTTGAACTAGAGAATTACTGCTCACAGTCAACTGAGAAAACATTAGTAAACAAAAAAAAAAAAAAAAAAAGAAAGAAAGAATAAGATAAGCTGACATTGATTGGTGCTATAAAATAAAACACTTAAGTGCAAAAGGATGAGGAAGGAGAATATGAAAAAGAATTTCTCCATTGAGAAAAAAGGGGGAAAAAACTAGGTCAAGAGAAAAGACCTGTAGACAGTAGCCTTAAAATAATCCACTATAAGAAAGCCAGTTCACCTCCTTGTGACTCCACAATCATGGCCTCCTGTGAGTAGAGCTCCCCGACCCTTATACACAGAGCCTCCAATCAGTTCCAATCCATTTTTAAGGGCCTCGCTCTTTTGTTCTAACAAAAAAATGTACAAAATGTTCATTTTGAAGCAGGGGAAAGAGTGAATGTTCATCAAAAGAGGCTCTTTTTTCTTTGCAGAGGGCTATCGTGCACAGCTTGGGGCCTAACCACCCGTGCCTTACTGGAGTGGTCTACATTGCTCCATGGCCAATGCCTCTCTCCACGCATGCCACTGACATATTTACCCTGGACAACTCACTATGCTCCCAGCCACTGTCTCCTTGTCTGGGTTTCTTCTGCACCCATCTCCAAAAAGGCAGTCAGGGGGTTATTCTAAAACACCTATCTAATCATGTCACTGCTTGGCTCAGAACCCTCCAGTGGCTACCAGACTCCTATCCATGGCCTATGAAGCCCCGTGCCTAGCCTTCCAAGTACAGCTCCCACTCATATCCCTTTCACTGATTCTATTCCAGGTAAGGGGCATAGGCCTTTTTATATCTTGAAAAGCCTGTCTCAGAGATTGCACCCTTGTTGTTCCCTTCTCTTGCCTGGGCTTTTCCCCCAGTCCCCCCCAAATTGGGGCTCCTTTTCATCCTTCTCTCATCTTGTTAAAGTGGCTTTTTATTTTTCTTAAGATTTTATTTATTCATGAGAGACACACACACAGAGAGGCGGAGACAGAGAGAGGGGCGGGTTCCATGCAGGGAGCCCGATGCGGGACTCTATCCTGGGTCTCCAGGATCATGTCCTGGACCAAAGGCGGTGCTAAACCACTGAGCCACCCAGACTGCCCTTAAAGTAGCTTTTTAAAACTCGTCTATAGTAATTCTTCCTCGATGCTAAAGTTTCATCTTTTTGTCTTCACACTGACCATGATTTGCAATGACACATTTTTTTTTCCTTGAGTTACTGTCCATTCCCCCATTGACTGTAAGGACCATTGGAGCAGGATTCACTATGACATTCACTGCAGAATGCCCTGTGTCTGGTGCAAGGGCTGGTCAGAAAGGGCCTTCCAGAAATGGCTCTGAATGAAAGGGGATGGTGGCATCAGTATTAGGGTACAGAGTACTTGATGTACATACTGTGTGTCTATGTGTGTGGCTGGGGTGAGCAGGGGCAGGCTTATGGACAAATAAAATCTGAGTGTTTCTCTGCCCCACTGTCAACTCTTCTGCCTTCCCTCTGTAGCATTTCTATCCCCTTGCCCCACCTCTGAGTCTCTGGGCTGAGCACTACAGCAAAGGCAGAGAAACTGGATAAAAGGGAGAGGACTGTGTCCTGTGTATTGAGCAAGGTTCCTGGAGAAAGCAGGAGACCAAAGGGGCTACAGAGAAAGAATACCACCTCACACCAGTGAGAATGGTGAAAATTAACAAGGCAGGAAACCACAAATGTTGGAGAGGATGTGGAGAAAAGGGAACCCTCTTACACTGTTGGTGGGAATGTGAACTGGTGCAGCCACTCTGGAAAACTGTGTGGAGGTTCCTCAAAGAGTTACAAATAGACCTGCCCTACGACCCAGCAATTGCTCTGCTGGGGATTTACCCCAAAGATACAGATGCAGTGAAACGCCGGGACACCTGCCCCCCGATGTTTCTAGCAGCAATGGCCACAATAGCCACACTGTGGAAGGAGCCTCGGTGTCCATCGAAAGATGATGGATAAAGAAGCTGTGGTCTATGTATACAATGGAATATTCCTCAGCCATTAGAAACGACAAATACCCACCATTTGCTTCGACGTGGAGGGACCTGGAGGGTATTATTTTTTTTTTTTTTTTTTTTTTTTCTGATTTTTTTTTTTTTAATTTATTTTTTTATTGGTGTTCAATTTACTAACATACAGAATAACACCCAGTGCCCGTCACCCATTCACTCCCACCCCCCGCCCTCCTCCCCTTCTACCACCCCTAGTTCGTTTCCCAGAGTTAGCAGTCTTTATGTTCTGTCTCCCTTTCTGATATTTCCCACACATTTCTTCTCCCTTCCCTTATTTTCCCTTTCACTATTATTTATATTCCCCAAATGAATGAGAACATATAATGTTTGTCCTTCTCTGACTGACTTACTTCACTCAGCATAATACCCTCCTGGAGGGTATTATGCAGAGTGAAAGGAGTCAATCGGAGCAGGACAAACATTATATGGCCTCATTCATAAAAAAATAGTGAAAGGGAATAAAGGGAAAGAAGAGAAAATGAGTGAAAATATCAGTGAGGGTGACAAAACATGAGAGACATCTAACTCTGGGAAATGAACAAGGGGTAGTGGAAGGGAGGGTAGGCAGGGGGTTGGGGTGACTGGGTGATGGGCACTGAGGGAGACACTTGATGGGATGAGCACTGGGTGTTATGCTATATGTTGGCAAATTGAACTCCAATAAAAAGAATTTTTAAAGAAAAAAAAAACATTAGGAAGGATATAAACAAATATTTTCTACAAGAACAAGAGGAAGATGGCTTCTCAGACCTAAGACCATCAAAGGGAAATGATCTTGGCAACTTTTAAGCCTGCTAAAATCTTTCTATGACCTTGATCATATTTGAAATGAGGAGCCCACAAGAGATTTGGCATATAACCAGCAGGTGAACTATTACTCCCTATATAGTCATTAAAATGATGATAAAGAAAGTTCACAAAAGATTAATGCATTTAAAATTTAATGCAAACCATAACGTAAGGTATAGTTCTGTTCTAGAATAGAAGCTTTCTATTAAGTTTGTGTGCCATTATCTAAAGTGAGGTACATAACCTCTACACTAGCTTGCAAAATACATGACTAAAACAGAGGGTTTTTTCTTTTTATCTCTATCTGATCATCCAACTCCAGTCCAATACTGAGTTTGGGGAGATCAACAAAATATTGGGAAATTATAGGATACTTTGAGTTGGGGTGTTAAGGGAAAAGGTGGATAATCAGACCATTGAGAGAACAAAATAGGTTTCCTCTAGGGATTGAGGGGTGCAGAGGATTGTCCTGAGTGACACTTGAGGAGTCCAAAAGTGAAACTAGTTGTACTGATACCACACTGTCAGAGACATGGCTGACTGAGGGTGGAAAGGATGCTTGGGAATTTTTGCATGAGTAATTGGATTAGAGCTTCCCATTGATCATGTGTGGGCCATAATCAGGAAAAGAAAAGTGGTTTGGGGGTTGTTTCAGCTTCTGTTCCAGAAGCCCACTCACCTGTATGGGCAAAATGATGCCAATAGATATAAACTGGAGGTGCATCTAAATGACTAAGGTTGGAAAAAGAAGACGTGTATAAATGTAAGGCACAGTTAACCCCCTTAAAAGAATTTCACTGAAAGATCTTCAATAATAGGGACAAATTCCTTAAAAAAAAAAAAAAAACAACTATTCAAATATCTGATAAACATGCCAGCCTCCACCATCACAATGGTCCCACCAAACTTCTGTGAGTACATACTGAGTGAGCAATTCCATTAGTTCTCAGAAAACCTTCCATCTTTGGCTTGCCGTGAGGTCAAGGAAATGTATTCTTCTAGGAGGAGAGGGGAATGACCAGGAATTGTTATTGAATAAACAAAGCTTTAGTACCTATGTGTTTTTTATCAGTAAAATGTTCATTTTCCTTCATATAAGGCAAGCAGCAGTCTTTGGTTAAAAAAAAAAAAAAAAAAAATATATATATATATATATATATATATATATATTTCTTAGCTTTCCTGCTAGATATTTAGTACCTATTATCCTCAGCTGATTAAGCCCCCATAAAAAAAATCTTGAGCAGGAAAATTGTTATATATGTGCACACACATGCTAATGCACACGAACACACACATACTTCTTATTAAAATATATTCCCATGAGACATATTTTATTTTTGGTCTCTTTCCCTATATTACCAGTGTCCGGCTCATGGTATACTCAATAAATGCCTGTTGAATGAAGTTAGCCAAGGTTTGCTCCTAAAACATTCTCAACTAAATTAGGAACAATATAAGAAAACCCACAACTTTTACCAATATTGTTACTAATACGGTTAGGAATTTATGACAAATGTAACTAAACGAGAGAAAGGCAGAGCACATCTCTATTTCTAACTTCCTATTTATATTTTTATGGCAAAATGGCACACATTTAATTTTGCCAATTATATGTATACATACTTAGAAAAAACAAAGGAATCAACTAAAATATGAGAAATAAAAAAACTCATCAAGGTGATGGATTAAAAAAGATATTTATGTATAGTTATAAATATAAATATATATAAATAATATAAATATAAATATAAATATAAACATAAATATGAATATGAATATAAATATAAATAAATATATTAATCCTGTTAGTGGGGCACCTGGGTGGCTCAGTCAGTTAGGTGTCTGACTTCGGCTCAGTTCATGATCTCAGGGTCCTGGGATTGAGCCGGATGTTGGGCTCCCTGCTCAGCTTACCCCTCTCCTTCTGCTCCTCCACCCTTCTCAGTTCTCTCTCTTAAGTAAATAAATAAAATCTTTTTAAAAATCTTGTTAGAAATAATATTGGCATTCAAAAATAAGCTACGTAGTTAGCCTTCTTAGTAGTAAACAGCACAAGAATCAGGACATCACTGGGGTCCCCTGACCCCCTCTACTCCACTTCATGCCAATCTCCTCATCTCCCTCAGGCTCCTAAAATCAGTGAATTCATCTCCAGGATCTTTGTAGGGACCTATCCTTCTGTTACAAAGGTGTTTTATATTTCCTTTCATCCATTCACCCATGTTTCATTGAGTTATTGTCTGCTTAACTTTCACATTTCAAGGAGGGCTTTCCTGATTCTCTTAGGCCATATCAGGTCAAACTGTTGGATGGTTTTTTTTTGTTCTTATTGTTTTTCTCAACATGAGAATTCCTTTCATATTAATGGGTCTTCACATTCGTTATGAAATGTAAATTTGCATTTATGTGATTATTTGACCAGGTTATCTCTACAACTGGAAGCAGACCACAAGAACAGAACTATCTGTAAGTAAACAAATGAGAGCCCAGGGCTTAGCATAGCACCTACTGTATACTGCACAATAGAGATTTAATAAATATTGGGAGAATGAATGAACACATGAACTGATACCAATGAATAAATAAATGAATCAATGACAAACCATAGTAGATAGAAGACCAGGAGTGAGAGTCCTTCCAGAGCATCAAGAATACCAACTGAGACAGAGGGGGTACATCAGTGGTCACATGGGAGGATCATTAGTTCCATACCCTGGCTAGGAATATACATGGCTTGAATGGCCACCAAGTCTATGACCGATAAAATTTTATTTTATTTTTTTAAAAGATTTTTTAAAACTTATTTGTTCATAGAGACAGAGAGAGAGAGGCAGAGACACAGGTAGAGGGAGAAGCAGGCATCTACAGAGAGCCTGACGTGGGACTCGATCCAGGGTCTCCAGGATCACGCCCTGGGCTGCAGGCGGTGCTAAACCACTGCGCCACCGGGGCTGCCCAAAATTTTAAACACTTAAGCCAACTTTCATGTGAAATATTTCTATTGATCCAAAATGAAAATGATACAAAAGATTTGCTGTGAAAAGCCAACCAAAAGGAAAACAAGCATAGTACTTGGATGTTTTTATTTCTGCACTGCATGAGAACTGAGTATCTTTGTCTTTCATAGTAAGTTTCTAATTCAGTTATTCTGTTGTATGATATTTTATGGTTGGACTAATTGAGATAAAACATAGACCTCATGCTGTATGTCCAAATGATATATAATTTGAATGGTTCAGAATAGCTTGTCTTTTAATGGCAACATTAAATGCAATTCTTATGAGGCTTATAATAATTATCTAATTTAGAAATTGCTGAAAATGTAAAAAAAATAACAATTTCTTCATCTACTTTTTTTAAGACTGATTTTTAGAAACTTTAACAATTTTTTCCCAGAAATTTCCAAGTTATTTTATTTACTTCCCAGAAAGGCTGCCTTTACCAGAATAAAAGTTGACTGGTATTAATCACTAGGGATCATTCAGTTTCATAATTCTCACTATGCCTTACTAGAAATTTCTCAACTTAAAAATAATTTATTTTTCAGATAGTTCCTTGAGAGCTGACATTTTCTTCATTTTAATTTGTTATGGTACATCACTTTTATTGACTGTCTTTATATGGATTACAGGTGAAACATAAAATGGAATTATATTTTACTTATTTTTGAATGAGAAAAAAATATTGTTTTGTAATTAGAAAAAAAACCCTACGATTTTTGTTAGGATTAAAAGAAAATCTCAGCCTGTCCTCTTTCATCTTCTTACACCAAGCAAACTCAGATAAATTGACTTAAAGTACAAAAGAATGAATAATGTGCAGCTGGAATAATCCTCTATAAGATGAATGAAAGCTGACAACTTCAGTTACAATTTGAACTGTCTCTTTGTGTATGAATGTGATTTAATGGAAATCTGATATTCAATAAACCTGACTTTCTTTATGATTTATAATAGCTAGCCTTAGGTTACCTGGATACATTTTATAGTGTAAAATGGCACAATGCCCTCTTCCAGTGATATGCAAAATTTTCTATCAACCAAGAATCAAAGTATATTTTTTTTATCAAAAAGAGGCATATGGGTGACTCTATTGAACTGAAATTTTACTACACACTCTGATCCCCACCCCAGAACCCTCTCTTTTATTTATTGAAGCAACACAAAGAATCTGTTGACATCTTGTCCAATGATTCTTCTGCATCCCATTTAGTGCCTTCCACCTCAAAGTGTTTAAGGCAGAATGAAGAGAAATATATCCTAAGAAACATTTTCCTGAAACCTGATATCTGTACAGATGACCCAACCTGGAAGTCATAAGTATTTTTCTATCCTACTTAAGGAAGCTTATTACAGATTAAGCCTTCTCCAAAAGCCTAATTAAAGCGTAATGCAGGTTAAGGATGTATTGGAACCATAACTCTAGAAGTATTTATATGCATATTTTTCTCTGAAAAAAAACTATTAGAAAATATTACAACATGTTATGACTTTATCTAGCTCCAAGATAAGTACCATACTCTGAATCTATATCCAAAAAAAAAAAATCCATTCTCATTTGATTTAAAAAATATAAAAGAAGATAAATGATAAGTGTTCCAAGAAGGACATTCAGAGATTAACATGATTCATCTCATGACTTTTAAGAGCAATGATGTTGGCACTTACTATTACCACCATTTTAAAAATGAAGATTTTTAGATTTACAGAGGGTAAATAACTTCCCCAATTTATATAATTAGTGAGTGATACTATCAGGATGCAAACTAACATCTCCATAATAAAAGATGGCTATATACATATTATATTTGGAGGACAAAATTCTGAGTTTGTATAAGATCTTGATTTAATTCAACTTGGTTACTGAGTATTTGCTGAATAAGTATCTGGCTGTCTATGATTACAGGTTGTTTTCTGGAATTTGACTGTGACACTTAGATTAGCATGCAGAATGTTTATCGGGGTATGCTTTTAGGAACAAAACACATGGAGAGGAAAAGAAAGAAGTGTGACAGTACCCTGATATCTACGGTGTGGGAGTATCCTATCCCTGGTGTGAATAAGGAGAAAATAACTCAACAGTGGTGGTTGAGATGGAGAACTATCACTGCTTTGGCACTGCCTGGACCTCTCACAACCATTATTCTGAAGGTTGGTGGCAATGACAAGCCTACTTTCATATCACTTTCATGATTAAATATACCTTACAGAGGGGCTGAAAATCAGAAACACCAGAGATGTTGACAGATGCTACAGAAGGAAAAACAAACAGCTTATGCTGTGTAACTACACCGCATACACAAGAATTCTCAGAAATTACAATGACTTATAAATACACGCAGGCAGTCTACAATGTACTTCCAGGTAGATAATAGTGCGCCTCCAGCCTCCTCCTCCTCCTCCTCCTCCTCCTCCTCCCCAAAAAAGACATATAAAAAGAAATCCTGGATCAGTCTAACCTTTCTTGCCCGTTCTCCCCATTTGCCTCCGTTCAAGTCATCACCATCACTTCCCGTTCAGTGGTGTAATTTTTTCTTCCATTAACTTTAATAGGCTTTATACCAATGTTAAGCAATGGGATCATTTTACACTGACTGGGTTGATGAGAAATACCTCCACTCAATTAGTTTCTCAATACTGGAATATTTTGAAATGAAGAAGGAATAGGCAATCTGAAAACCCTAAGCTGAAAATGAGGTAAAAGTTTCTCTCTCCTTACATTCCATGAGGTTTGAAAAAGTTGCTATATTTCTACGGTAACAATGGGGAAAATGTATTCTGTAAACTCCGGAGAATAGTAGATCATGAACTGTCTTTCACACATGGACTATTTGTGAAAATGCACAAGCAATTTAAAAATGTTTCACTTTGCCTCGGATAAAGTTCCATATATTTGGAATTTTGTATTTTACCGTAATGGTTTCTCTCACACTCAGGGAAAATATTTTATCTAATGTAAAATTGAGATCAGAATATCATTTAGATGTATTAGTTTACAGGAATTGTGCTCATTCTTGCTAAAATGTAAGCTTCAGGTATTTCTTACCTCTAATATATTAAAATATTGTTTGAACATCAGTTGTATTCCAATGTTTATGAAAATCGATCACATTAGAAAGAGTTGAATGGGGAAAAACAAAGCCTATTTTTAGCCATTGTAGTCCAAAGCTATATATTAACCTTCAACTTCTCAAGTAGGTAGAGGTTTGTAATATTGCAAGAAAAAAGAATATGCAGTAAATTTTACTGGAGACAAAAGTGCTCATTTAATATAAAGTATATTAATTTCCATGTCACCAATTAAAAACATTTGTTATTCCTATCTATCTATGTACACTGCATATTTATGCTCACATACCCACATGCACACAAACACAATTACAAAGTTGGATGCATTCAATAAATTTGCCCAAGTTTCAGTGAATCACTCTGAATATCTGTATGCTCCCACTTGATTCAAGTGAATCAAAATGCCAAAGAATTCTTCTTGAAAAGCTGGGGATGAGGGAGATTGCTCCATGTTATATTACTTCCCCATGAATAGGATGAAAGTATAATCATCTATACAGGTTTCCTGTAGGTAATAGAAACGTGTTTTTTAAAATTCCACTTTGTATGGTATTCTCATCTTTCTATGTGTAATAGGTAAATGGTAGAAAAACGGAGTAGAGAATATTAATGTCTTATCTTGGTTGTTCAGAAATTATAAAACATAATTTTTTATTCTTGTGCCTTACTTCACATGGTTTTAGAGAAATGATTCTACATCTACAAATCTACAGGTAATGGGTCTGACAGTTGAAGGAAGACTTCATATCAACTATTTATAAAGAAGAAGAAATCCCAAAAGCAAGGTGAAAGAACAACAAAAACTTAAGAAGAGAAGTTGCAAAAGAGAATGATGAGTTTCTAAAGGGGGAAACTATTAGAAGCTATAGTATCAAAAGAGAATCATCCTGTATAACCTCATGGCCCTCACCGTCTCATTTACCACACAAGGGTCAGACTACACGATCCCTAAAGTCAGTTCAGAATCTGGTACCCCATTCTCTGTCTAATCATTTCAATATCCACAAAACTCTTTTTTTTCCTCTTTAGTGAAAGACACTTGTTGAATAAAAATCACAATTCTTTACCAAGTAGTTATGGTTAAGTCAAAAGAGACTTTACATATTTAATTTCATAGACTTTCCTTCCCATATCTGTGTGTCATAGAAAGCGCAGAGAGGCCAATCTGTGACCATGATTTATGATCACAAGATAACACCCAGTGGAGCACCTGCATAGCTCAGTGGTTGAGCACCTGCCTTCAGCTCAAGGAGTCCCACATCGGGGTCCTTGTAGGGAGCCTGCTTCTCCCTCTGCCTGTGTCTCTGCCTCTCTTTCTGTGTCCCTCACTAATAAAAAAAAAAAAAAAAAAAAAGGATAACATCTACTGGAGGCGCTAATCCCTGACACCACAGGTCAGCAGGTCCTTTACATTTTAAGGGTTATAGTTTGCTTCTGAAGATACTTTCCCAGGGCTGTTACACATAAGTGCTGTCTCATACTGTAGGTTCACATAGCCTGAGAAGACACAAAGCAGAAAGGAGTAATGTACTGGGGGCGGTATAGGGCACTGTACCTATTATATAGGCTTTGAAAACCATGGTCACATTGCTCCCCAAATATTCTGGTGTGACTTATCCTAGAATTTAAAATGGAATCTGAAATATCTCTGTTATGATGTAATCTCTTCAATAAATGAAGAAGGAAACTTCTGATGGGAAGTTTCCATTCTGCAGCAAAGCGATGGTCAAAGCATGCATTTCTCTCAGTGCATTAGTAAAGTTCTTTCCCAGGTTTGAACAGCAATCGTTACTAGAAAAGCTAAGCTAAATAAATATTTTAATGTATACTATGGTTATCAAATTTATGGCTGACATTTTATATGTCGTTCAGAATTAAATTTAGAAATACCATATATTCTAACTAAATGTTAGACATACTATATGCGATTTTAAAAATGGCACAAAAGAATTAAAAACTAGAGATGGCATTGTTCAAAGTATAATATCAATGAGAAAAATTGTAGGAAAAAATTTCTAAAATAAAAAAATGCATCATAACACATACAAAAAATATTATGTTCACATTTTTAAATATATACATAATAACATCAAAAACTTTAATGACTGCTAACTGACAGACTAATTAAACTAGAAAACTTCAGGATTATTTGCTTTTACCTAACTAATATCACCTTTTGTTTGTTGGGAAAAGGAAGTTCCAGATTGAAATATATAGATATTAGGCTTTATTGGCCAGGTTGCAGAGAAATGGACTCTTTAATGTATTGCAAAAGTAAATGCAATTTGGTATAAACTTTCTGTAATGCAATTTGGAAAATATAGTGCAAAAGTCTAGAAAAAGGTCTAAATCTAATGATTCCAGTTCTAAGACTCCAGGACTAAGGAGTGATTTAATTACATTTTAAAAATATTTTATTTATTTATTTGAGAGAGAGAGACCAACCAAGATAGCAGGAGTAGGGGAAAGGACAGAGGGAGAGAGAGAAAGAAAAGTAAATCCCCCATGAGCAGGGAGCCCAATGCTGGGCTGGATCCCAGGACCCTGGAATCCTGACCTAAGCCAAAGGCAGATGCTTCACTGAATGAGCCACCTAGGTACCCCTTAATAACATTTTATAAGCACTCGTTGTCTTTAACCTACTATTTTTAGTAAAATTTTGTTTGTAAAGGCCAGAACTAAAAACTTAATTAAAATCGGAAAAAAAAAAAAAAAACCTTAAATATCCTGCAAGATATAGCCAAATGCACTCATCCACTAAAATCTAAGTATTTGAATAGCATTTAATGTTATGGAACAATATCCATGAAATATATAGCTAAATAAAAATCAACAAAAATAGCAGGCCAATCACACACATATAGTCAAAATTTTATCTTGTATATATTTGCATATGCTTACATGTCTCTATATTTATTGATAATCTGAACACAATTAAAAGTGAAATTGTGTTAAACATGCAGATTAATATTAAGCTACATGTTACATGATCTTCTCCATTTTCCCTGTTTTTCATATTATAATGTGTCTGGATGGATTTTGTAGGGACTGCTGAACTCTCCAACCAGCATTGCAGGGGGACCTTTCTCTGGATGTCCCTGATCCTTCCTGTGAAATCCTGGATATTTCTGGGAAAAAAGCATGCAGATGGGTGGCATGCCCCATTACTGCAGTCCCTGGGAGCTACAGACTCTCATACAAACTCATATTTAACCTCCTCAAATTCATCACATCCTGTAGTTTAATGTTCCCACCGACTATTATGGTGTCTGGCACTTTGTGACCAAGATAAGCAAATGATTTTGTCCTTTGACTTCTGTACTCTTATGAGTTCTTGCAAAGTAATTCATTTGCTGCTTGAACAATATTTTTCTTGTAGCTAAGTATAGTTGCTTCTTGTTCAGTTCTTTAGAACGTTCAAGATAGAATCAGAAGTGATTGTTATATTATACAATAAGCAAGCCATACCATAGTAAGTTGCTTAATATTATTCTAGAGAAAGACATCTTTCATGTAACCAAATTAAATTGAGAAAATTGAAAGTACTAATTTCCAAAGCTAAAAATGATAATGAACTATTTTTAAATAATAATTACTTACTTTATTTAAATACATGTGTGCACAGCTTCTAGTTAATTGAGTGTATTTTATCTTTCTTAGCCCTTTGACCCCATGGAATAATTAAAGTAAGAAAATGAAGCATATGCAAAGGAAACTGTAATCTAAGGCTGGAATGTATTGTTTCAAACATGAGTGTTCTTTTTGAAGTTAAAAAAAATAGGAATAAGATTAACTGGGAGTGGAGGATTGCTCCCCCCTCAGAAAAAGTGCTTTGTGTGTTTAAGAAAATTCCTTGCATGAATTGGTTTGCTAGGTCTGGTCAAAAGTATAAAATTTGAAGTAAAGATAACAATGCTGATAACGTTGAAGATGATGGTAATGATAATGATGATAATTCTAGTGATAGTGGTGACTCGAGTTCCAACCCTCTGAAAAGAAAATATTCCATGAGATTTCCTTACCATGAGGTATTTCAATTTATATGTTTCTCTCTTTTTTTTAAGATTTTATTTATTTATTCATGAGAGGCAGAGAGATTGAGAGAGAGAGAGAGAGAAAGAGAGAGAGGCAGAGACACAGGCAGAGGAAGAAGCACGTTCCATGCAGAGAGACTGATGCGAGACTCGAGCCCAGGACCCTGGGATCACACCCTGAGCCGAAGGCAGATGCTCAACCGCTGAGCCACTCAGGCATCCCTATATGTTTCTCAAATAAAAATCATCATCATTGTCATCATCACAGATTCTTATACCATTTTACTAGAAACTTTGCATGCATTCACTTATTTAATGTTCTCCAAACTCCTGCAAAGTCTCCATAATTATTCCCCACTTGGAGATACTGAGCAAGGACTTATAGATATTAGCTCATTTCCTTTAAGTTACAAATCTAAGAAGCAGATCAAACTTTGGCCCAGCAACTGCAAAACTCTATTATTTTACAGTTTTCCTCCTTAAAATCTGCAACCATAGAAAAAATATTATATACTGAATATATGCCAGACACTGTTTGAAACCTTCAAAATATTTAATCGACGTAAATATGTATTATGTACTATCATTATCACCTCCATTTCATAAATGAGAAAATAAAGGAACAGGGTAGTCATAGCTAGTATGAGAGAATTCAAACACAGGGTGTCCTTCACAGGATGTGCTGCCATGGGAACCAGTATTTGCTTGGGGAGTATAACTAGATTTAGATATAGACACCTATGTCTGTCTGTCTGTCTGTCTATCTATCTATCTATCTATCTATCTATCTATCTATCTATCTTATCCACCTATCTATCATCATAATCATCTATCATCGTAATCATAATCATCATCATATCTATGGAAAATCTATCTACATATTTGCAAAACTCTTAAATGTTCACAAATAATGATATAAAATCATCATTCCAATATTCCAAAATCTCACCTTTTACCTTTTAAAGACAAACATAGTAAATATTTTCATGGCATTTTTTTTTCTTGACACATATCTTGTTTTATGCAACTAACATCATACCTTGAGTTGTCTTATAATATCCTTTAAGTCATTATATTTTAACTCCTAAATGGTGTAGACCATGCTATCCAATTTTGCTGCTTATAGGTGTTTTGTTGTTGTTTTTGTTTGTTTGTTTCTGAAAAAGAAGCACAGAAACCATGAGAATAAAAGTCCTAACAAAATCTGATGTAAGTCCACTGAATTTGGTGGGGGGTTGGGGGGGCTGCAACTAAACATACGGGAGATGTGTGCTTCAGATACCCCTTCAGGAAAGAACTTGGATGAGTGGGGTTAGCGACAGCTTTGAGCATTATTCCTTCAAATGCATCTCAGTTTTTGAGCCAAATCATGCTCTTTTTGACGAGGCCTCACATAATGTCTAAGAGTCTAAGGCCTTCACCACATTTCCTCAAGTGGAGACTCCCCTTTGGAGCAAAGTTTAGTCTGTAATTCCCTGTTGGCTGATAAAGTCCTTATCATTCCTGCCTCATGCTTTGACTGTTGCCATGCTTAATCCTGCTTTCTCCATTTTCATTTTCAGGTGTTAATCCTCACAATATTGTCTACCTCCAACTTGGTCTCAGAGACTATTTCCCTAAAGAGCTGACTGGCATAATGGTCATGGAGTGATGCCTAAATGAGCAGGTGGTAAGAAGAGGTTTTGGAACCACTTCACTCAGGACACGGATAGTCCTCTGACACAAGACGGGTGCCCAATTGCTAGTTTTTTCACTAGTGCTCACTTGGGAAAATGTTCTGGTAGGGAGACATCCTAACCAGTGTGACAATTCAGACATTTGAAAAACATGGGGGAATAAAACATGCTGGGAAATGGAATTGGCTAGTTACTGTAAAGTCGCATTGCCACTATTCTGAGGGATAGTGAAAAACCTAATGGCCTAGGAAAGTAAGTGTGTTGGTTAGGGGACGGCTTTAGTAGCTTACAAAGAGAACCCTTATCTCCAATAGAAGGAGAGGAAAAAACTGAAAGGTAATTGAATACTCAACTGAGGAAGACTTATTATTCCAAAGTTAGAATGCTGTTTTGGAGAAACCCGAGATCCTGGCATATCTTGTGGGGACATTTCACTCCTCAAACACCTATGAACCCTCAGAGACTGCAGAGGTGGCCCATCCCTGCTTATTTAAGAGCTAGGACAATCCACCATGAAGGAAGACCTTTTAGAAGAAAGAAGATTCCCCCTAAACATTTGTACCCACCTCCTCTCCTGTCTTCCTTCTTAATAACTGGAGTTAAGTCTCAGGATCCCTCAGGATACCTGGGATGGGCTGTGCCCAAGAACGATGTATTGGTAGGAGCCAGTGAGTCAGAACCACAGACCCGTGGGTGTGGATTATAATTACACGGTCAAGGGGGCCAGAATATAAGATTGATGAAGGGTAAATCTGCCAATTTGGGAATGCATAATAAAGAATTTCATTTACCCAAAAAAAGGTATGGCCTTTGCCCTTGGCTACTATTAGATAATCTGTAGGTCCATGGAGTTTCCTGCCTGAGAGGAGTGTCTGTGTCTTTCTGGGAGCTTTAGCCTTAGGACAATCTAACAACGTCATGTTCAATGGCTTTGAACCAAACCTTATGAGTTCAGACCTTCAGAGGAAGTGGCTCACCTCTCAGGGGAGGGTCAAGAGAGGTGGAGCTGGAGACTAGAGTTTAGCCACAGAGGTAGTCTGCAACTGAATACTAGTTGGTGATATTCTTTCAGTATCACCACATTTTAATCTTGAAAGTGTAATAGGTCCCTGAGCATGATAAAAGCTTCAAGCTTGGGTCCTCACAGATTCCACCCTACCTCGCTCTTCATTTGGCTACTTTTACTGTGTGTCCTTTGCCTTGGCCTGTTGTGAAAATGAGGCTCTGAGAACAATAGCTCTCAGAGAGTTCTGTGACTCATTATAGTGAATTATTGAATCTGAGGGAGTCTGTGGAGACCCATGAATTTATGGCCAGCTAGTCAGAAGTGAGGGTGGCCATAGGGACCCCAAAAATGATGGCTAGTATCTGAAGTGAGAGTAATCTTGTGGGGACTATTCTCTCCTACTGTGCAGTTTGCCCAACATATTTGTAAGAGAATTCTCTCAGCATATAGAATTTAATACACTAGCAAAGAGTCCAGTGATGGATCCAGACTCACTGCCAGATTGGCTTCTAGAAGCTTGGAGAAAACAAGAGCCCAGCCTGAGTGAAGCTAAAAAGCTTTAATTGCCATAGCAGATGGCAAAGACAGAAAAAAAAAAAACAAAAAAAAAAACAAATGAGAGGAATATACATGTTAGAATGGATATATTATATGAAGCCACAAATCCCACCAGCTAATTTTGTTTCATGGGAAGGCCCAGAGGACACACCATCTACCTAGGTCATCATGGATTAACTGGTAAGAGGGGCACAAGCATCATTAACAAGCTCCATGACAACTCTTGGCAGGCTAAAGCTGAGGGTGAGGAAGGTCACGGAGCTCATCTGATTAATAGCAAAATGGAGGATAGTTTATTTAAGGACCACCAGAAGCCTCAGGAAGAGGCAATTTTGTAAAGACTGTCAAGATCAGAATGATAGTCAGGAGGAGTTTAAGCTTCAAGGTGCTATGGAAACTGATAATGAAACACGACATCTCCAGGAGAAAAAGGTAGAGGTACTGTCTAACCCCATCATATTATGCCATATTATTAACTAAAGTAATAATGAAAGGATAGGAGGCTAAGAGAAGTAACCCAGTAATTGTCATAATACAGTTCCCTTAGTTTTTATCTTGGGAACATATGCCTGGAGAGATTTCCAGATCCATAGAAAGAAGGACCCAACAGCATCATGGCAAGAATATGCTCGATAATTGTACAAGTTCTTTTCCAAACCACTCATAGCTGTTTGCTTGGATGACAGTACAATGTTCCAAGCAAATTATGTGATATTTCAAAAGCTACTGAATGCAGGGTCTGAGTTGATAAAGATTCTCAGATACATGAAATATTATGCCCCTGCCTCCCCATAATTCTTTTGGTTCAAGTAAAAAAAAAAAAAAAAAAAAGGAAACCTTGTCAATGTCCAGAATATATTGGATCCATTGGATTAGAGAATCTACCTGGTGAACATTACAGCAATGTCTGAATCTATAACTGGGACTGGCACACTGTGTATTAATCTCCTCTTTGGGAACTTGGCTTGGGGAGTAAGTGTTACCAATAGTATAGAAGGACAAGGGGAAGTTTCTAAGACTTCCCCCAGCCAAGATAGTAAAGGAAAAAAAGATTATATTGTGAGGTGTAGCAAGATGGTACAGTTTAGTGTAACACTGAAGACGTAAAGAATGCAGGGGCGAGGGTCCCTATGCTATCTCCACTTAATTCACAATTCTGACCCTGAAGAAACCAGTTGGATTTAGTAAACTACTGCAAGACCACCAGTAGTGGCTCCAAAGGCTTATGCTGCGTCAACCATGGAATCTTTTATGTAGAAGGTGACATTGACCAAATGTATTGATGTTTTCATGATGAATGAGCAGTGTGATGAACAGATGGCTAGCATGAAGAATATCCCGACAAAATATATGAATTCCAGAGTGTAGGAAATAAACTCTACCATCTATATCAATGATTTGCCATCTCAGTAAAATCTCTAGGATTCCAAATGGTTAGGATACCCCCTTGAAAATAAAAAGCAAATCTTTGTGTCACGCATTCCCTTCACAAAGAGACAAGCTTGGCACCTCATAGACATAACCTTCTGGAGCCAATATGTTCCGCCCTTGAAGAATACTTAACATATTCTTAATACCGGACACTATGGCAGTCGATTTGGAAGGCTACTTGCTTTGAGTGTGGCCCAGAGCAAGGAAGAACTCTGCAGTAGGTCTAGGCAGTGGTACGAGCAGCACTTTCGGTGGTATTTAAGGTGTTGGAAGGATTAGTGCTAGCAAAAGAGGCACTGTGAAGTTTATGGCAAGCCCTATTATAGGATCACAGCATAAGGCCATAGGATTCTAGACAGAGACCATGCTCTTTGGAACAGAAAGTTACACTTCTTAAAACAACAACAACGACGACCACAACAAGAAAAAACAAAACAAAACAAAACCCCCAGCTATGAGTATGCAACTGTTCCTTGATAAAGTCAGAAAGTTTTACAATGGGACTACACATCAGCAGCTGTGTCCTATGTCTGGGACTACACATCAGCAGCTGAGTCCTGTCAGGCATCCCAAGTCCAGAAGATCTAATAGAAAATTTATTGGAAGATAAAGATAAATATAATAAGTACAATAAAAATAAAATATAACAAATAATAAATAAAAATAAATTTAGGACTGAGCACAAGCAGGACTAAAGACAGAAGCAAGCAAGAGGACACGGGCAGGTCACCAGGACTCCCATGTTACCTAGAGCTACTGCACCAGCATTCCTCCCTCGTACCACACCAGTGACTATGCACAACATCCCATAAACCACCTGAAGATGGATACAAAGCACAAGCTGCTTTGTCTGTGGGTTAGCTAAACATGTAATTGGAGAGTGGCTGTGTTGCAGCCTTATCCGTAGGCAGGTTGGGAAGAAGAAAGGGAAAGTCTTTCCAATGGGTGAAGCTTTGAGTGGGGAACCTGATTATCCACCGTGTTTGAAGAAGTGGCTGAGGTTTAAAGTAGTGGGTAATGAGCTGGCTAGCTGCTCGGGAGACTAGGTAAAAAAGAGATTGGAAAACCCGAGACAAGGAGGTCTGGGATAGGGACATACTGATGAATAGATGGGAATGAGCGCAGAGCGTGAAGATCTCTGTACAACATTTTAAGGTGCAGCAAGCAAACATCCACCACGGCAAAAGCCCTACACGACCAGAGAGATACTAATGACTTAGGCAGTTGACACTAATCAGGTCTTATCAGCAGCCCCTTAGTACTGGCCAAATGAGCATTCAAGTGTAGTGTGCACTGTAGCAGGGGTGAAGGATATGCACGGACTCCTTCTCATCACGGCTGATCTAGCCATTGCCACCTCTAAACGTACGACAGAGATCACAGCGTGCCTGGTACCACGCTAGGCTCCAAGGAGATCAAATTGCTCTTAATGCCTTGGAAAGGCTATTGATTTGTTCTCATAGGAACAGATGTTTATGTCAAGTATGGGTTCGCTTTGTTTATTGCTGGAGTCTCAGCCAACACCATTATTTAGGAGCTTACGGAGCATGTGCCCATAGCCATGAAATCCCATACAACCGAATACTAAAACAAAGAACTTCATTTATGGTAAAGAAAACAGAGGATTGGACCCACACCATTTAACACCAGTTGGACTAATAAAGAGATGGAGAAGCCTACTAGAGGTACATCTGAACGGCTAGGGCGGAGGCCATACTCTGAGGATGGTATTCCATCCACACTGAATCATAGATTCTATATGTTACTGCCTCTTCAACAGGAAAATTATATGAGTCCAGGAAATATGAGGTGGAGGCATCACTCCCAAAGGCCCATTTGGTTAATTATGTTTCCCATTTCTAGAACTCTGAGTTCCGTTGGGATAAAGTCCTAATCCCTGAAGAATACCCCCCTCTTTTAGACTCTTCTTAGGGAGCTGACTCTGGCTAGCAGAGAATGATAGGGCTATTGATATGGTATCAGGGAAGTGGAGACTACATGCAAGATGCAGGTGATGCACTTGGCTGTCCATTAGTTTCCCCATGTCCGTTCGGATTGCGAGTGGAGGGGGTAAACTATGCCTGCTTGAGAAGGGTACGACTATTAAGGGATCTGACCCTTATATGAAGATTTTTAAAAGGAAGATTTGTGTTTCAGCCCTAGGTCAGTCAAAAGAACAGCAGGGGTGATAGCTGAGGGTACATGGAGTTTGGAATACACAGAGGAGGGGGAACACGATGAGTTAAGGTCTCAAAAGCAATTGCAAGAGAGAGCTGTCAAGTGTCTCATGGCTCTCTTCTAAATTTACACCTTGGAGGGGCCAACCAGTCTGACCGTGAGTAGAGGAGTGGACTACCTGGGGCAAATGGGGGGGCCAGGTAGTGCCCAGCACTTCCTTCAAGAAAGAACCACACTGCCAGGGTGGTTAGCTGACAGCCCGTGGCTATTAATTCCTCAACATTTGAGCTGAGATCATGCTTCTCAAGATGGCCCCAGGCAATCACAAGGTAAATCAGTCCTAAAAGAGGGTCTTCGAATCTCCACCCAATATGGGACTCCCCCAGTGGGTAATCTTTGCTCTAGAGCTCTTGGGTTTAGCTGGTAGAGACCATCAGACTGTATCACAGGCTGTTGCCCGCCCCCCTTGCACATTCTTACAACCTCCCTTTTCTTTTCACCGGTGCTGCTCCCCCATAAATATTTCCTCCTAACTTAATCTATACATGTTTTCTGGAAGACCTAACAGATGCTTATGAATTAACATGTTTTCTATGCTGGTAGCTCAGATGAGTCCTATTGGAAATGAGCACAGGCTTCTTTGACGGGACAAAAGATGATCCAATGCTCAACAGAGTAAAAGATCAAAGTAAGGAGTGAGTCCTCTGGCTCCAAAGGCCACACTTTGGGAAACTGCCAGCGTTCACACTGAAGCCACAGCCTCCTGGGACAGCCATTGAGTGAGCAAGGCAGAGGTCCTGGGGCCCGGGCCTGTCTCCCCAAATGCAACCCCTGCACTGATTCTTCTAACAGACTCCCCTGGGCTCCCCCTGAGCGTGGCTGAGATCTACAACTTACAGGGCACCGGGAGGCTTCTCCTTCTCGGGTCTCCTTCTTTGTCCTTCTTTCAGGGGAGTCAGACCCGCAGGATGGTTTGCTGATGCTTCCCGTTTCACTCCCCATTATCTTGCATGGACACTTTCCCCATGAAATCTCTTGCTTTCTCATTACAACTTAGAGTGTGCTTTCCAAAAGCCCAAACTAACACAGAACCGATTCCATATCATCGTAAATATTAAAAAAAATTCTATATTTATGTGAAATCTCTACCCCTATTGTCTCTTTAGGCACTTACTTTTTTTCCTGAAATTGTGTAATATACATGCAATATTTGCCATTCTAGAGTAAAGCATTTTAAAATACTCGCAAAAGCTTCCTTTTCCTTACTTTATTTATTTATTTATTTATTCATACATTTATGTATCTATTATAGTAAAGGATTCTCTGAAACTGGCCATTTTCTTCTCAGTATATTCAGATGACATTTCTTTAAAAATCAAGCATGGATATTGTAATTTTTATCCTAACTGCATTTTGAGTCTGAGGTTACAATGAGACCATCAAATTCCCGACTCTCTATTCTGTATTTATGTTAATAAGGTCTAAGATCAAATTTGCATTTTTCACACCATACAATAGAATTACATAAAAGCTGCAGTCACCTAGAACTCATATATCTTTTTCACATAGGCTGGTGTAAAGACTTATTTTCTTCATTCCATGTTTCCGCAATTGTTCCTTGGAAACTAAGCATGATATTTTACATTTATTCTCATTATATTTCATTTAATTTGCTTTGGTCCATCTAACTCATCAATACTCTTTCACATCCTGATTCTGTCATCTAATATACTTACTAATACATCCTAGATTAGTTTCACCTTCAAATCCACTCCTCATGCCATTTCCGTTCTAAGAACTGGCAGAAAGGTAGGATAAGCTCTGTAAGCAAGCACTTAAACACTTTCCTGCAGATTGAGATCAATCTATTTATCAACAGGTTTTGGATTTGGTCATTCAACCAAGTATGGACCCAAGTAAATGTATATTTACTATCATTCAACCCATAATTCACTCTGTTTTCTACAAGATTCATATTAGCTGTATTAGCAAATATATCTCTATCTTACTATACTAAATATGTGTTTGACCAAGATTCATCATAATCAGTTCTGTATTTAACTGTTGGGAAAAAGAAGGTGTAGGATAGGCAGGGTTGTAAAATGCTGCTAACTCTCTTTGAATTTGGTTCTTAGTTTCCTGTCACTTCAAATTTCTTTTTTTTTTTAATTTTTATTTATTTATGATAGTCACAGAGAGAGAGAGAGGCAGAGACACAGGCAGAGGGAGAAACAGGCTCCATGAACCGGGAGCCCGACGTGGGATTCGATCCTGGGTCTCCAGGATCGCGCCCTGGGCCAAAGGCAGGCGCCAAACCGCTGCGCCACCCAGGGATCCCTCAAATTTCTGAGGCAGATATGGGCACAACAAATAATGGAATACACAACTAATACTGACTTAAGTTCAAACCAAAAAATGGGCCTTCTCCCCTAAATCCAAAACACTGGTGACCTAGGTCAAGAAATCCCTTTTCCAAGGCTAGAAGTAAGCCTAGAAGTAGAACAGATGCAGTATAATTTAATTCATCTGTCCCCTTTCTCACCTGGCTCCAAACCCAGTCCCCAACTTTCCACAATATTTTCCATTCAGGAAAAACAAGTTCTTAGTGAGTACAAGAATTGCTTCCAATGTCCAGGGCACAGCATGTTTGACTGTCCACCCAGGCCTTCCTGGAATGGGAAAAGATAAGACACTTGGCAACTCTTACCTCTGCAACCTTTATAGCAAGACATGCATCAAAGTTTCAGACTCAAACTTTATTTCCCTTCACAGAAGTCTTCCAACTCTCATACCTAACTTGTATTACTCTGTTATCCTTTGCATTGACTCTGATCCATTGAAAGAATAGGTAAAGAGAAACAATGATAAAAAATAGGCATAAAATAGGCCATGAATTCTCCCTGTAAGCCAATACTGCTCTTCCTTTAATATACACTTTATATTTTAAGTCATACATTCACTGAGACATTTTTCTCTTATATCTCTTCTGTGTACAATTGACTATGATTTTGTCACATTTTTAAGATACAATATTTGGTCTAATAGTTAAAATAATTTTGGGTATAAATAATGGAATAGCTAACTCATGGTTTCATAAAAATGACAGTCCAGTGCAATCATTCATTTTTAATTATTTTTCTTAAGTAAAACTTAGGAATTATGGTTCCATTTCAACCAGGTAATGGCTATTTGTCTAAAATTTTATTGTAATTGATCAGTTATTATTGATTGGTATTCATCATAAAACTTCTGCTCATAGAACTTTGCATAATAACATCACTTAATGGGGCCCCTGGGTGGCTCAGTGAGTTATGCCTCTGACTGTTGATTTGGCTCAGGTCACAATCTCAGGATCATGAGATTGAGCCTCACGTCTGGAATCCACACTGGGCATGGAGCCTGCTTAAGATTCTTTCTCTCTTCTGTCCCTCTCCCTCCTTCTAAAAAACTTAAAAAAAAAAAATAGTAACATTATTTAAAATAGCAACTTACGTAGTATAGGAACCTTTACAAGATAAATGGACAGGGTATTTCTGTATATTTTTAAAATTGTATCTCCTTTTTGCCAGAGGTCCTCACATGAAAACATAGAAATTAACCAGAATCTATTACAGTGTTTATATGGCCAGAACTTATTTTTACATATTTATCAACATTTCTCTGTATCTAGAGGGAAAAATATGCTTTTCTAGCATTAGTTTAGTGATTTAAAATTTTCTGCTTTAGACCTGCCCTACGACCCAGCAATTGCACTGTTGGGGATTTACCCCAAAGATACAAATGCAATGAAACGCCGGGACACCTGCACCCCGATGTTTCTAGCAGCAATGGCCACTATAGCCAAACTGTGGAAGGAGCCTCGGTGTCCAACGAAAGATGAATGGATAAAGAAGATGTGGTTTATGTATACAATGGAATATTACTCAGCTATTAGAAATGACAAATACCCACCATTTGCTTCAACGTGGATGGAACTGGAGGGTATTATGCTGAGTGAAGTAAGTCAGTCGGAGAAGGACAAACATTATATGTTCTCATTCATTTGGGGAATATAAATAATAGTGAAAGGGAAAATAAGGGAAGGGAGAAGAAATGTGTGGGAAATATCAGAAAGGGAGACAGAACGTAAAGACTGCTAACTCTGGGAAACGAACTAGGGGTGGTAGAAGGGGAGGAGGGCGGGGGGTGGGAGTGAATGGGTGACGGGCACTGGGTGTTATTCTGTATGTTAGTAAATTGAACACCAATAAAAAAAAAAATAAATAAATAAATAAATAAATAAATAAATAAATAAATGGAAATATGTTTATCCCTTATATATTTCTCAGGTGTAAACAAAGAAAATGCTTACTCGTATCTGTTAAGAAAACGTTCACCGCAATGTTTATGAAGAACCTAACCTGATATAGTATCAGATGAAATGTGGACAATTTAATACAATTTATAAATATGATTTTTGTTTTGAAGTAAAGAATAAAGAAGGAATTAATTCAGGAGAAAGTCTAGGTAGGAACTAATTAAAGATAAGAAGAATTAGTCAAATTGAAATTTAAGCATACTGACACTTAAATGGAAAACAATTTTCACAACTCAGGGGAAATTTTCCTTGTCACTTTCAAATTAAGTCAATCTCTACTTTCAGGTGTTTTACAAGCTTACCAACATTCTGTCCTTCTTATGAGCTCAGATAATACCCAATACACTTCCGTACTCTCTATTATGCTTACTACCCTAACGGGATGATTTATTGATTTATTGCATGTTTTTATTTTAATATCTGGTTTATCTGACTATGCTGTATTAAAATACTATAAATTAGTCTGAATGTAGTATTTATCACACAGGCATTAATAATACATGTTCCTAGTACTTCAAAAATGGGAACACCACACTGGAAAATAAAATTTAAATGTTAAGATAGTAGGAATAAAAAAGGAAATTAAAGTTAAATGATTCAATGCAATATTTATTCCAGTACATTTTTTAATTAATGAGAAATTTGAATTTCAAAAAATAGTGGTATATATTTTCCAACATTCTGTATATTATTCACAAGCCAAATTAGAATATGGAATGGAAATGAAGTTTCTTAGTATTAGCAGAATGACCTCAGAATAGTGTGAAAGCAGTAGGTTTAAAAGATAAAAAACAAAACAAAACAAAACAAAACAAAAGCTAAAAAAATAATAATAACCTATCTTACCAATAGCAAGACTATTATCAAGGTTCATTTACTAATTCTATTAAAGTCTCATTTACAATTAAATTTTATTGTTTTAATAAAAAAGACCATCTAAAACAAAACACCTAAGACACTCTCAAACTTAACACTGTTGCTATTTTGGACTGCATAATTCTTGTGGGGACTATCCTCTGCATTGTAGGATGCTTAGTTGTATCCTTTGCATTTGCAGGCTAGATTCCAGCAGCACCCATCCCATTTGTGGTAATTTGAAACATCTCCAGCTATTGCCACACGTCTTTTGACATGTTTGTGTGTGGTATGTGTGGGTACATGAATGAGTGTGTACACACGTGGGATTTGCCTTAGTTGAGAACCACTAATCTAAAGTGTTAAATTTAAAATAATTAAGTTTAAATACTACTATAAAAGCAATTAGGTTTTATGACTTTCATAGGTCACATTTCCAAATATTCAACAAATTTTTATACTATACACTCAATGTAAAGAAATCTACATTCACAGTTGAATCAATTTTGCTAGATTTTATGGAGGGAATAGTAGCTTATAATGAGTGTAATGTGTACTAAGGATCAAGTTTCAGAACACGGAAGTAGAAACCATAAAAACGGTATGAGTATTATATGATCAAATGGTAGTATTATCTCAAATGTAGTAGAAAGAAAAATAGTTATGGATGGCATCCATAAGACTGCGCTTTCATAGACACCTTCCATAATTTATTATTTGGAAAGTTGACAAAGATAAAACAAACAGAAACAGAAAAGCTATCATTTTTATATCATCAAGATTATAGGAGGTATGCAAATTACAAACAATAAGTATCAATACCAAAAAACTATTTTCCAAAGAGGATACAATTTTCCTCTAAAGAGATTACATAAAAGTGGAGAAATAATAAACTACCCCTTATATCATGGCTGAGCAGCCATAATTATACTTCATCACATCAAATTAAAACTTCAAAATTTCTTTTTTTTTAATATGAAGAAATAATAAACTATCCCTTATGGCTGGGCAGCCGTAATTATATTTCATCACATCAAATTAAAAATTTAAAAATTTTTAAAAAATATTTTATTTATTCATGAGAGACACAGAGAGAGAGGGAGAGAAAGACAGAGACACAGGCAGAGGGAGAAGCAGGCTCCCTGCAGGGAGCCAGCCAATGTGGGACTCGATCCCAGGACCCTGGGATCACGACCTGAGCCAAAGCCAGATCCTCAACCGCTGAGCCACCCAGGCAACCCAAAATTCAAAATTTCTTGTAGTTTGTTTCCCTGTTCAGTCACCAACCTGCTTGAGAAAGACATATGGCAAAAATAAAAAAAAAAAAAAAGTCAACAGAGTGGGTGGAGAACACAGTTTTCTATAACAACAGAAATGTATAATTCCTGACACCACCTGGTACATACTGAAATTTTCTTTTTTTGAAAGTATATTTCTCTCCAACAGAAAAAAAGATTACTCTTATCAACATAAGTTATATATAGGTTACTCATTATCAATTCTTCACCTTTCTTACTGCCTGACACACAGAGAAGTCTCAGCAACTCATATTGAGACTTTTCTCTATATTCTCCATATTGTCTCCCATATCTTTGACCCAACACCTTTATCAGTTGTTTCTTTTTGTCTCCATTTAATACTTTAGGGTTCTAAGCAGAATTTTTCTTCCTTCCTTCTTTTCTTTTTTTTTTTCTTTTCTTTTCTTTTCTTTTCTTTTCTTTTCTTTTCTTTCTTTTGTTTTCTTTTCTTCTTTCTTTTCTTTTCTTTCTTTTCTTTTCCTTTCTTTCTTTCTTTCTTTCTTTCTTTCTTTCTTTCTTTCTTTCTTTCTTTCTTCTTTCTTTTCATCTATCTTCTGTGTCTACATTTCAGGATAGTTCTGGCATTGACTCCAGGACCCTGGCCCCATGTGCTAAGCACTTTCTTGTTATACCATATAATTGTCTCTTCGAGGTTGGCACATTGGAAGATCACTGACATAATTCCTGAGAAAGAGACATGTATAGGTAATGAACATGCACTACAAAGATCTCTGTATCATGCTTGAAGCTATTAGGGAGTATCCACAACTAAACAATCAGGTGGATACGATGACTTAGTCCACTGACTCCAATCACTGCTGTCACTGGCCAGCCCAGGGATGAAACAATGGGCACACGAATGGGGAATATTTGGTGGCCAAGATAGATACTATGCCAAGACATAATGTATGGGTTGCCAGTTGGCTAATCTAATGCCCCATGTCTTATCCATCAGCAACAGGGACCAGTATCAAGCTTCCATTATGAGACCATCCTTCAATGAAAATTTACAGTCATTTTAATATATTTCACTTCTTCCACTCTAAAAGCAGCATCAATTCACCTTGACTGGAATTGGCATATATTCCCAGAATAGGTTTTCTTTCTTACCATAGGGCCATGGCCAGAAGAACCACAAGAATATTTAAAGTCTTGAATCCACTGACAAAAATCTCACAATAACATTGCCTAGAAACAAGAGATCCAGTTTACATTAAAGGAGCAGGGGCAGCTGGCCAGGAACGTGGGATCCACAAGTTTCACCCTATTGATCCACCCAGAAATTGCCTGATGGAATAGAGGCTTAAAGATACAGTTGAAGTAGGTGATAGAAATGGATCGCTGGTACCATGAGTACCATCTTCCAGGATGTTGAATATACCCTAAGTCAACACATAGCATATGTCTCGGTACTTGTGAGAGGTGTAATATAGAGATCTGGGAACCAAAGGATGAAAGTAATAGAGGCTACATGTACCATAACTTCCAGTTACCCATTTGAGTTATTTGTGCTTTTCACTCCTTAGTTTTGGGCTCTGCGAAACAAGTATCTTGGTTCCCAAAAGGCTAATGCCTTATACGGGATATACGGTAGGAGTTCCACAGAGTTTCAAGTTGCATCTCATGCCCTATCACTTCAGCCTCTTCACTCCAAAAGACCAGCAGATAGATAAAAAGTTGTCTTAGTGACGTGGGTAATTTATCCTGGTCATAAGGAGAAGGTAACATCGATATTAAATAACAGGAGCAAAGAAGAATAGGTTTGGGTCTCAGGTGATGTTCCAAATCAGTGAATCTCTTGGTGATCCCAATTTTAAAGATAAATGGATATGACAGGAGATACTATTTGAGAAAGGCTTGGTATCAAGTAAGCTGGGACTCTTACAAGTAAATCCTGGGTGTTCTCCACCAGGAAAACTGCATAGATAAGCAAAAGTGCTGGCAAAGTTTGAGGATCCTTGAGAAAAGGAGTGAGGAGGAGTGGTCCAACTCAGTTATGCTCCTGAGTTCAGCTATAGAAGTAGAGGCTGTAGTTCCATCCTATTATCCTGATCTTACTAGTGCTCCGGGAACAAGCATAATCAAAATTCTGGAGATGAGATTCCCAGATGGAACACAATTATTAAAAAATAACCATACAGAGCTCAGTGGTCCAGGTATTCACACTATTGGGCACAATGGTTTTCCATCCGTACCCCCTCTGTGAATATAACAAACTCATGCCCATGAACCTGGAGATATGGCTGCAAATGGTTCAAAGCTGTCTTTTCACTAGTAATTGCCTCCTCCCACAAGGAACTGCCTTGTAAAAGTTTAAGCTCTCCCCTGTCGCATGCTGGGGGTCCTGAGGACCACCCCCAAGTTTGATGATTCATTAAGAAGATTCACACGACTCTGGGTGGAGTCGTACTCACAACTACAACTTATCACACACACACACACACACACACACATACAATACAAAGCAAAATCAGCAAATGGAAAAGGCACATGGGGTAAAGTGCAGAGGTAACCAGACACTTTTAAAAGTCTTTTGCCAGAGGTGCTCACTTAATTACCCCAGCAAGGAATTATGACAACATGTATAAAATGTTGTCTCCTAGGGAAGATTATCAAAAATCAGAGGCCCAGCAGGGTTTTTACTGGGGATTGGTCATGTAGGCACCCTCTGCATGGCACATGGTAAAATTTCAGACTCCCTAAGGAAAAGCTGGTGTTCAGCATAAACCATATGGTCTGCAGAGTTTGGGCTCAGTGAACCGCTTGTGTCACTTGGGATGATGGAACCTGCCCTGATATCCAGGTTCCGAGATGTCACCCCAAAGCTGACCTTGAAAGCAGGCCCTCGTAGGAAAACCAGCCTTCTAGGCTAATGCTTTCCCCCAAGTTGGAGAAGCCTGCTGCCAGTGATTAGCTGACGTAGGGATGCCAAGGGCTTGCCTCCTTGCCTCAATTTAGCACATCTTAGAAAAGCCACCTCAGCACCAGGTCTTCCGGCTTCACAGGTGAGCTTCTTGCTCTGTCAGCCTCATTTCATGCCTTCCTCACTTCTGTAGAGGCACTCCGAGCTCTTGTCAGTAAAACTGGGCACACGGGCCCCCTATCTCAGCATCAGTTTTGAGCCAAACTAATATAGAGTAACAACCAGTAGTTATGACCCAAGATGCTACTATCTGAATAGTAGATGAGGCCTACTGGCTCTCATATATTAAGGAAGTCATAAGAATATTGGGAGGGCACCTGGGTGGCTGAGTCAGGTGTCTGACTCTTGGCTTTGGCTCAAGTTGTGACTTCAGGTCATGGGAAAGTGAGACCCCAATGGGCTCCATGCTCAGCAGGAAGTCTGTGGTTTTCTATGTCTCTCCCTCCCCCCACTTGTTATCTCTCTCTCTCTCTCTCTTTCTTTCTCTCTCTCTCTCTCAAAAAAAAAAAGAATATTTGGGATATTGTTAATTTTCAAAATGTGTAGATATTCAAGTGAAAATTAAACAAATATAAGATGTTAAGAATAACGGGACTTATGATATATTAAATTATACGTTTCACTAAAAGAGCAAGCCAGAGGCTCCAATTTTAAGCACAAATTTATGCTTGGAATGTAAGATGGAAATAGCTACAATATCAATAGGTGTTGAAAGTAAATAAGACAATTTGTTCTAGTCTCAGGAGTCTTAACAGCAGAGGAGTAGAGGGAGGAGTTGGCAGACAGTAACGCAAGCCCGGGTACAAACACACTTGCATTCACACACACATGTGCAATCACACACATACACACGCATTCCTGTTATGCTCTATGTATTGCCCTTGAGGGTGAATGAATTAAATGAACATGCATAGCGTCTGTGGCCTCTGGAACATCACCGCCGCCGTGTAAAATTCTGGTTGACCCTGATTCTAAATGAGCGTCTCTACTTCGTGCAGAGTAACAATAATAATACATCTGTGGGTGAATAAGAAATATTTAGTCTGTCTTCCTAGGTAAGGCCAGTGAAAGGATTTGAGTTCTTATACCACCTGATAAGGAATAATAAATAAAGGAATAATCAACAAAATTGTTTCCCACATTCCTGATTTTTTTAAAGTTTTTTATTTATTTATTCATGAGAGACACAGAGAGAGAGAGAGAGAGAGAGAGAGAGAAAGGCAGAGACACAGGCAGAGGGAGAAGCAGGCCCCATGCAGGGAGCCCGACGTGGGACTCGATCCCAGGACCCCAGGATCACGTCCTGAGCCAAAGGCAGGTGCTAAACTGCTGAGCCACCCAGTGATCCCCCATTCCTGATTTTCTTATCCCAAAAGTGTATCTCATTGAATACGGATTGAGGCTGGCCAGGTGCTTCCAAGTCCTGCAGGTACAAATCAGACAGATCATTACGGAGCTGAATGTAATGGGAACTAATTCTCACTTGGCTTCTTAATTCTCTTAATTCTTCTTAATTCTCACTGGGCAAACTCAGCCTCAGTGTCGGAATCATATTTGAACCATTACTCATTTGGTGGACGTTCCATACGGCCGCTTGCACGCTGTCCTGGAGACCTGTGGGATGGTCCCTTAACACACATTCCTCTTCCCTACCTCCAGGTAGTGTCGAGGCCCCTGCATTCTCAATCTTGTGATGTATCCTGCCATTTACGAAGAGTTTTGTTGTGAGCTCATAAAATAACTGTTCGTTCCTCAACTATCAATCAAATGGGCAATTTAGGGAAGTTGAGGGACAATCTAAGGTTGTGTTTTACTGTTTTGAAGGCTCAGGAAAGGGTTTTTAGATCTCAACTCTGAGGTGCCTTCCTCTTCTAGTTCTCTTAGAAAGATACTCCCTGCATGTCCTTTACTAATTCCGTATTTTCTTTTTTTTTTTTTTTTTTTTATTTATTTTTTTTTTTTATGGAGCCTGCTTCTCCCTCTGCCTATGTCTCTGCCTCTCTCTCTCTCTCTCTGTGACTATCATAAATAAATAATTAAAAAAAAAAAAAAAAAAAAAAAAAAAGAAAACCCAAAAGTCTCCACCCCAGGATTGCTAGAACTCATACAGCAATTCGGTAGCGTGGCAGGATACAAAATCAATGCCCAGAAGTCAGTGGCATTTCTATACACTAACAATGAGACTGAAGAAAGAGAAATTAAGGAGTCAATCCCATTTACAATTGCACCCAAAAGCATAAGATACCTAGGAATAAACCTCACCAAAGATGTAAAGGATCTATACCCTCAAAACTATAGAACACTTCTGAAAGAAATTGAGGAAGACACAAAGAGATGGAAAAATAATTCCGTATTTTCTACATTCATTCTTTTATCTTCGCGGAGAAGCTCGGCTCTAAATGTCTCAGAGTGCCTAACTTTGCAAGGTTCCAGTTTCGATTCTATTGAGAAAGTGTCATGTAAGATTTGGAAGTTGGAAGAGAATCCTAAGCAATCATTCAACAGCAGAAGCTGAGAACAGGCCCCTGCACGTTGTTGACAGCCAACTTGGGGCTTTACCAAAATTCCCTGCTGTCCTCAGCAAAAACACTCATTTCACTGTGTCAGGAAACCGAAATCCTAAAAGACAGGTTATCTGTACCTCCTGTACTTCAGTATTGCTCACAGCCTCCCTGACCTTTACTACTCCAGGCCTTCTACCGACTGCATAAGCCACTACCTACCGTCATCTATGATTTGCGTAAAACTACTGAACAATGAGAAAGGAGCTCCTCGTTATAATTATGGTTTATGAAAAACAATGTTTAGTTATGCAGGGGTACACTTACCCTTAGGAAGAGCGAGATATCGAAGTTTCTAAAGTGAAATTGAAAATAGAGGTGTTGTATTTTACAGGTTAAAAATACAAAAGTTATACTGTAGAATAAAGGGAAACAAAAAAGATCAAGAATTTATTTTTAAAACTTGGAATTTCAGGCCAGACACTAAAAGTTACCAAGTTATCGCATACTAAATATACATTACACATACGTATATACCCATGTAAGCCTATGAAAACTGGCATTTTGTAATTCTTATTTCATCAATAACAGCCAAAGATTCAAAAAACTTTGAAATTATATATACTGATTTTTATTTTAAAATTTTATATGTGTCTTGGCAGCACTTCACCTTGAAGTAGAAACCATCTGCAGAAAGAATGAGTCATTTCATACATTTTGTTTGAAATTTTTGAATTTTTTCTATAATTAATATTTATGTATGAAACCTAAATTGTAAGGTGTTATGTTATTTCTGATCATATCTGTATAATCGCTACTTTTGCCAGTGGTGCAATGGTCGTTCCAAAAAAATATATCTATTTTCAGCTACTTTATCATAATGGTAGGGTTAGCTCTGGTTGATTGTTAGGACGATTTAAGGCTTAAAGTGTGAGGGGCTATTCTTATAAAAATTTAAGATATTTTTCTTATCTCTCTGCCTCTCAAAAAAGGTTAAGTAGGTCAATGAACTTTTGAATTTATTCACTTAAAATCTCTATCCCAGTATTGAAGATGGATGGTAATGACGACTGCACAACAATGTCAATGTACTTAATATCACAGAATTTATGCTTAAAAAGTTTAAAAGAGTAAATTTTATATTATATTTTGCCACAATAAAAACAAAATCAGATAAATACTCTAGCATGTATTGTCAGCTAAGATTCAGGCCTTATCCTTCATTCCCTCCTCTTTAGCAGTACTTAAATTTTTTTTAAAAGATTTTATTTACTTATTCATGAGTGACACAGAGAGAGGCAGAGACACAGGCTGAGGGAGAAGCAAGCTCCCTACTGGGAGCCCAATGTGGGTCTCGATCCCAGGACCCCAGGATCATGACCTGAGCCGAAGGCAGATGCTCAACCACTGAGCCACTCGAGCATCCCAGCAGTACTTAAACTATATTTGCTTTCAGATAGGCAGGGTTGAAACACAAAAGAGAATATATATATATCTGGTAGGTGAAACTGAAAATTATAGAGAAACCACTATAAATATTTTATGTAGAATAAAAGTCAACTGATTCATGACAGGCCACTTTTTATTTTAATTTACACAAAGAATGACCTGATTTTAGACATTAGCTGCAAGAAAAGTGGATTGACTTAACCATTTAAAGAGGAAGAAAGGGAATTATAAGAATTTATAACAGAGGTCAGTTCTGTCCAGAAGAGTAGTTGGGAAAAGGAGGATGGAGCTCAATTCAGTAGTGACAACCGTAGGTGGTTCTACGGACTGAATCTTTCCTTGGCTTCATGGTTTTGGGGCATCCAAGCCAGATATGCCTATTGCCAATCTATGTGTCCTAAGGCACAGTATTTCTATACACTCCACCCCTCAGTTTTCACAGGGGTTCCAGTCAGGCTTCCAACAGAGACCAGGGAAGCCACGGGAAGCAATCCAATGTATGCAAATACTAACAACTGCTGAGCCCAGGATGCCATGAGCAACCAGTGAAACCAGTGCCATACCATGTACTCCACCGATTGGGATTTGTTATCCTGAGAGAGAGAAAGAGAAAGAGGGTACAAGTAGGGGAGATTGGGATTGGGAGAGGGAGAAGCAGACTCCTCACTGAGCAGGGAGCCCGAGGCAGGGCTGGGGTGGTGCTGGGATCATGACCAGAGCCAAAGGCAGATGCCCAACCGACTGAGCCACCCAGGCGCCCTGGAAAATTGTTATTTTAATGTATTTTCTAAAGAGTGAATAATCTTGTCCAAGGAGCTAACTTCCACAAAGACATTTCTTCCCGTGGGCATTGGCTCTCTCCCACCAGAGTTCCAAGAAAGTGGTAGGCCTGCTCCTGAGACAGCTAAACTCGGTGGCTCTCCCTTCCAAACTAATCCCAACACTCCTTCCTTTCGGTGTGGGTTTGTTTTAGCTGATTTTGAAATACACTTTTGTAACCCTGTCCCGGGAACTACCAGGTGGCGAGAACTATAATTATGAAAGGACTCTGCTTGTAGCTTTGGCAATTAGAAGCTCTTCTCAAAGGAAATGCGTGTTGTCTTAACAAAGAGAGAAAGAAAGAAAACATGGCAGGTACCGTCAATCCACCTGGCCCTTTGCTAAAATTAGTAAGCGTTTGAAGAAGGTCAAGAATGTGGAAAGAAAAATTCTGTTAACTCCTTAAAAAGGGAGGTTGGTGAAATTGACAGAGGGAGCCTTTTTTTTTTTTTCCTTTCTGTTTGGAAACATTTAAATTAACACTAGAAATATTTATAACTTGAAGGTTTGATAGAAGCACTTGTGAAAAATCAGTCTTGTTTTATTTTGGAGAGGAGCTGTGTGACAGCTTTCTCAAATGCTACCATGATAATTGGTTTGTTTACATTTTATGTTCTCCTGGTAATTTATATTTTCTGAGAATTTGAAGTCAATTTTCAAATTTATTTGAATAGAGTTGAGTAAAATATTATCCTATAATTAGTTCCCTCATATGCTTATGTGATTATTCCCTTGTTTGATCAGATTAGCTGGTGGTTTGTCTACTTAATTGGTTTCTTTCCAAGTACCACCGATTGGATTTATTTATCGATCCTAGTATTTTTATATTCCAATTGGTCATCTACATTCTAATTTATTAATTATTTATTAATGTCCTTTGGTGTCTTGTTTTGCTCTTTTCCCAAATTCCTGAGTTTGGCCCATTTATTTATTTAAACTCTCTATTCTTTAATTTACATGAGTACTTGAAAATGAGAACTAAATGTTCAGTTTTAAATACATCTCCAAGGACCTCTTAAATTTTTAATCCAGTGTCTTGACGAATAATTTATGTACAATAAACTGCAAACCTTAAAAACATACCATTCAACGAGCAATGCCAAAATTTGAGCTGCAAAACTAGCAATGCAAATAATATGCAGACTATTTCACTCACCCAGGGGTATTAGAGTCGTTTCCATTTGGGGCTTTTACAAACAAAGCTTCTATGATTTATTTACAGGCACCTTTTTTATGGGTATATGCTTTTATGTGTCTTAGGTGAATACTGAGATGTAAAGAGTTTAGGATTGTGTAGGTATGCTTCACTCCTTAGAAACTGCTAACTGTGTTTCAAAGTGGTTGTATCTTTTTACATTCCCACCAGCAGATTGCGAGATATGGATTTAGTGAGATGTCGTGACCAATTTTGGCATCCTAAGTTTATATGTTTATCTGTTTTTAAGGATAGGTAACGCGGTTTCAGATGTGTTTTTAATTTACCCTTTCCTCATGACTATCTCAAATGTCCTTCCAAGTGTTTATTTGCTATCTGTACATATCTTAATGCTGAAATATCTTTTCAAATCTCTTTTTTTTTCTAATGTGGGTTTACTTTTATCTTACTGAGTTATGACAGTCCTTGGCACATTCTAAAACCCAAGTTTTTGACAAATATACATTATCACAACTATTTCTTCCATTTTTGTTTATCTTTTGATTTTATAGCCTCGAAGAACAAAAGTTGTGATTTTGATGGATTTTATCATTTGTTGGCTTTATGAGCCGTAATTTTTGCATCCTACGAATGAAATGTTCACTTATGTAGATTCTATATATTGTTTCATATGCTATTTTCCCAGAAATTTTATAGTTTTAGTATTTATATTTAAGTTGATGATTCAATTTGAGTTCATTTTTGTCTCTTGTGAGGTAAGAGACGTTTGTGCTTTTTCCTGTACAGATATTCAGTTGATCCTGCAAAATTTGTTTAAATTTTGTTTCCCTTTGAGTTATCTTGGCACATTTGTCATAGATCAATTTATCATTAATATACAAGTTTATTACTGGACTCTCCATTGACCTATTTATCTATCCTTATGGGAGTTGTGCCCTTATGCTAACTTTTCATTCACCTAAAAATGTCTGTTTGCTCTTCATCCTTGAATGATATTTTTGCTTTATATAGTATTCTCAGTTGATTTTCTTTTCTTATGGCTATTTACAATTTTTGTTTCATTGTTGTCTTTCTTCTGTAAACTCCAACAAGAAATCTATGGTCATTCAAATTATCATTCATTTTATACTTTCCTTGTGGATTTCCATATTTTCTTTTTTCTTTGTTTTTCAGCCATTCGACTACGAAGAGCTTGGGATTTTTGTCTCTTTTGTATTTAATATGTTTGTGGTTTATTAAGTTTCTTAAACCTATAAACATGTGTCACTTCATTTGAGGTAATTTCAGCCATTTTTTTTTAAATTTCAGCCATTCTATTTTTATATTTATCACCTCCTCTTTTCTCTCTGAGATTTTGATTTTTTGTATGTTAGACATATCATGCACTATTGCCACATATGTCTCTGAGGGTTTGGTCCCCCCCTCCAAGTTTTTCATTGTCTTCTTCATATTGCATAATGTATCTTCAAGTTCTTGGACTCATTCCTCTTCTACCTTCATTTTGCTTTTATATAATACAGGGATAATTATTATTAATAAGATGGTGTGTTTTCAACAATGTTAGAATTATTTGGCTCTTTTCTATAATTATCCATTGTAAATGTCTTATTTTTTTCATTTGTCATAAAATGTTTTCCTTTAATTCATTGCAAATTCCTGTTTTAAAATTCTTGTTTTACAAGGCACCTGGGTGGCTCACTGGTTGAGTGTCTACCTTCAGCTCACATCATGATCCTGGGGTCCTGGGATCAAGTCCCCATTAGGTTCCCTGTAGGGAGCCTGCTTCACCTTCTGCCTATGTCCCTGCCTCTCTGTGTCTCTCATGAATAAATAAATATCTTTTTTTAAAACTCTTGTTTTACGATTTTAACATCAGAATTATTTTGGACTAGTCACTTGCTGAGTGTTCCATTGGGAATGAGTTGCATTGTCTTAGCTTTCTCATGGTGCAACATTTTGGATTGTGTCTTGGACTTTGTCAGTACTTGTGGAAATCCTAGATTCTGTTATATATTTTCAAAGAGTATTGATATTTTTATTGTAGGATCCAGTTTTCTTGCTTATATTTACATTTCAAACACTGGCACAACTATGTTGGACTGAATCTTACATCTCAACTCAAAACAACATTTAGTCTGCCTTATTCATGTGTGGTCAATGGATCAGCCTACTATGGGCATAGTGTCAAGACAAACTTTAGGTTCTCATTCCCTATTTCCCATCTGGTTTACTCTCTTTCTCTTCAGTGGTCCTTTAGCAGAAAAGATGGAGGCTTTCTAACACAATCCTAGGAGCATTATAGTACCATGACAGCTGTGGCTCTCCCCAGGGCATACCTCCAAAAAAAACAGAAAACTACCTTTGTGCTGGTCACCTCCTCAATATTTCAAAACCTACCCAAAATCTGCCTGCATTTATATAGTTCTCAAGTAGTTGTTTCTTATGTTCTCACCAGAGCTTTTCATTATTTGTGAGACAGTTACTTGGAATTTGTTCCTTTATACAAGAAGTAGAACTCCTATATGAACAAATTTTGACTATTTTTTTTTAAAGATTGTCTGTAGAGTAGGTTATAATTTCTGTCTTTATTTTCTTTTCTGGTATTTGGGGGGAGAGTACAAAGTATTAGACTAATAAGAAACATAAGAATCAGAGATCTGACCTAGTATCAAATTCTACTAATAACCTTAAAGATACCAGCGAAGCAAACGAGACCAGGACCACCAATTCAGTGTTTAAGGTCCTTTCTTATAACTTCCAAACATACTATAACCCAGATTAATAATGAGGTCTCTATAGTATGAATGAGGTCGTATCACTTACAAAGAAGAGGTCATCATAGTCATGAAACATTGCCATTGCATAATCAGATACTTACATATCATATGGGGCATTCTCCAAGGAGTCAGATACCAGGTTTCCCTACTATAAATAATTGTGGATGGAGTAGATACATCGTACTGAAAGCAATATATAAATACTGTCCAAAATTCTATTAATTGGTCTTCTAGGGTTTATTTCATTAGTGAACTGTTTTATAAGATTTAAAGATTATTTTAGTGGTGAGACATAACACAGTAACAGTTGGATAGATGTTAAAAAGTAAAGAAGGCTGTCTGGTAGGGCCATGCATTGGGTTGTACCCAGGGAACAGTGTAAAGCAAACTGGAGCCATAGTGGGCAGCATATGTATGGCAAGCGGAGTGGAGTTAGCTATATTTCATGGGGTTCCTAATAGATTGACTAATTTGAGTAATGTCCTTGCCTCTGGGATGTAGGGGCTGTCCAGAGTTGTTTAGTACCTGGCCCTCAGGAGATTAAGGCAAGAAAATAAAGACCCTGGATTATGAGAGCCCAGTTAAAAAAAAGTGGTTATGTGTGAGCTTACCTGTAGAAGGGGATCTGATCAGCTCTTGGCCAAGGTCTCAAAATTAGGTCAAGATGGCATTTTTAAAAGAACTATATTACATATCCCTAGGAGGAAATTTTACCTGGGTCATCTTTATTTCCTGAGAGTGTCCACTCAAGAAAGAGGAAATTGCAGACCCTTTGTGTTTCCATCAGGCATTGCAAAGTTGGTTGAGGGGAATTCCAAAAGTGAACAGGGAGTCCAATTCCCTTATCCATTCATGATATTTGGAGAATACCACCTCCAGGGTCTCCTGAACCAATATGGACTGGCTCTGCAAGGTTTTAATAATTCTTAGCTAGAGAGAGTAGGCCAGAGATCACTTTTTACAACTCTATTTCCATTTGCTTATTCCTGGCATGGAGAAGACCCTGAATATTTTGAATGCCCCAATGAAAGTGAAATTCAGAGAGTTCAGAATAGTTTGAACATCTTGGTGAGTAGTGCAGACATTCAATCCTGAAGCTGCATGCACAATGGACCATTTATGCCGGCGACCGGAAAGTAATATAACGTGTGGTTGAAACTCATAAAAACAATGCCATTAGGAGACCAGTAGGGGGAAAAAAAAAAGAATCCAGTGAGTTTGAGTAAGTAGGTTCTACTAACAGTCAAACCCTCACTGGGTCAGGAGACAAATTGCAAGTTTGGCATGTAAAACTGGATACTGGGTCTTGCATCACTGTAATGGAAGTTTTTGCCTCTTCCTTTAAGAATCTCCCTTTGTTTCCCGATACTGGCCCTTTCAACTAAAAGTATTCAGCAGTAAGCACAGGCTAACTTAACAGTGAATGAGGATAAGCACTGGGTAGCTCTTAACAGCTGATGAAGAATTGATGTAGAGTAGGGGAGGTGACTCATGCCAATTTTTCTTTTAAATAAAGCAAGAAATGAAGACCAGTATTTTAACCCCAATCTCCCTGTGGCCTTGTGTTAATCAGGGTTCTGTAGAAAAATAGAACCAATAAGATACATGTAAATAGATAACTCTATCTACCTATCTGTACACACATAGAGAGAGAGAGAGATTGAGAGAGAGAAATTGATTTTAAGGAATTGACTCATGCGGTTGTGGAGGCTGGAGAGTCTTAAATCTGCCAAGCAGGTTACATACCCAGAGAAGAGTTAATATTTCTATCTCAAGTCCAAAGGCAAGCCGGCAACAGAATTTCTACTTTTTCTGGAGGACTTTGTATTTTTCTCTTACATCTTGGAACTGATTGAACGAGGCCTACCAGCATTATGAGGTTTTACTCAAAGTCTGATGATATAAATGTTAATCATTTCTAGAAAATACCTTCCCAATATCTAGACTGGTATTTGACCAACATTTAGGCACCACGGCCTAGCCAAGATGATACATCACAGAATCCTACTCCAACCCAGTCATTGGCCTCTACTCACCACTTCAAAAGAGAAATGTGAGTCATTTGAGCCTAATGTCTGAGAAGCCAGAGTGGTTCCACTCTGTGGCTTCCTAGGTGTTTCACTAATCTTAGCATTGCCTTAGCAGAGGTTCTTTTTCAAGACCACATTCTTTTTCTAAAAAGTCCCTCTGTTTCTGAGCCAAGTCTTTCCATTAATGGCCTGGGGTCTAACTGCTGGAATTAGCCTTTCAAAGGAGTTTTACTTTGAAATTTCAAAGGCATTTCAACATGCCAATTATTTTTTATTCAAACGTTATAAATATTATTTTACTATTAAAGCCCACATGATGTTTGGATCTTGATTTGCTTTTGTGTATGGGTTGTTTTCTGATAATAATGGTGATAACTTATGAGCAAGTACAGTTAGTAAAAGATTTATTTTGTATCTATACATTGAAATCGTGAAATTATAATCCAGTGGAACCTTAAAGCCATGGTCTAGCTCCATGAAGGAAGCTATACAAGAAGAAACCCAAACTACCTATATTTGTGTTGAACTGCCAATGATGGTTTACATATTAATCAACTCGTTCGGGAAGCCCATAGTTTTAAAAACATGCTAAGACAACTTATTTGATTTTTTAGTAGCTATCTCTGTTATCAAAGATTTTTTAAAGATTTTATTTACATTTATAATTGAGAAAGAGAGTGTGTGTGCACCTGTACAAGTTGGTCAGAGAGGGGCAGGAGGGAGAGGAGAAGGAGAGAGAATCTCAAGCAGACTCTGCTGAGCTGGGAACACTATGTGGGACTCTATCTCACGACCCTGAGATCATGACCTCAGTGGAAACCAAGAGTCAGATGTTTCACCAACCGGTCACCCAGGTGCCCCTGTGTTATTAAAGACTTTGAACACAGAATGCAATCCAGTTGTCTAATGGACATACATGTGCATTATAGTGATTATTAAATGATTGCCACCTTAATTTGCCTACCAGAGCATAATAGCTTTCCTCCTTGCTAGAAAGATGTATGTCCCAATGATAAACCCTGAGTACAACTTGAGGCTTTGAAGATATTTATTGACTCATCTAAGAAATAGTATTCATAAACATCAATTTTGCATGTTGGCAAACTTTATCCAGATTCCCAATAGTATCTGCTAAAGAGATACTTTCATTCTATGGGCCATTTTTCTCCTCTTTGTTACCTTTCCATAATATGTCTACTATTAAAATTTAGCTCTTTCTAGGTCAAAAAAAAAAAAAACTATCTTACTGCTGTACATATACAGACTCTTTGACACCACAGACAGTATACAAAGCTTAATAAAATTCGACAAGAAGAGTCATCTCCTCTCTAAATTTATGCATATCTGTCAAAAGCAAAGGATATTAGGGCTCGAAGAGGACAAATAGGTTATTTAGACCAGGGTTAGCAAAGTTTTGTCTAAAGTGTCAAATAGTGGATGTGGCTAGGTTTTGTGGGTTGAATGTGATCTCTCTTACCTATTCGTCATTTTATTTTCAAGAAACACTCTAAAAATGTAAAAACCAAACCAAACAAAATGCAAAGTTCTTAGTTCAAAGGCCATTTTTAAAAAAAGGCAGCAATTTGCTCATCCCTAAATCTTCATTTTACATGTGAATAAACTGAGGCTTAGAAATTATTTTCCTCTAGAAAATAAGCAACTCTTTAGCCTGGACTAGAAGTTGAGCTGCTACAATTCCCAGATCCAGCACCTTGTGTGGTTCCCCTGAGAACACCACCACTCATCCCCAAGATGGGACTCCTCCTGGCAAGCCTTGTGTGCACAAATTGGCGAATCCACTAGACGGGCCTGCCTCTGAGCAACAGCTCAATCCTTTTTCTCTTTGTTTATTGTTTCCCAGGACATCCCAAAGGACAATGTGTTTCATCTATTATAACCTAAAATCAGATTTTTTAAAAAAATTTATCCCTCACATGTGTTGTTTAGCCAGTGAGACATTTGGCTTTGTGAGCACTCACTGCATATTCATTGAGGTCCTACCTTCTGTCACTGTTCCAGGTGAAGCCACACTATTCAGAGGATAATTTTAAAATGACAGAATTCTCTGGTGTTGTAGGCTGATAGTCTAGGGCACTCAAGGGAGTTTGAAATTAAAGCAACAAGCACAATAAAAAGCATATTACATATGATGTTAAAATATGAAAAATGCTACAGTGAGAAGGAAAAAAAGCAATGTAAGGGAAGCCGAAATTCCTGAGCAGTGCCAATAAATAAATAAATAATCAAACAAACAAACAAACTGAGGCATATTAAAGCTTTTAAGAATTTATATGAGAAAAACCTTTTTTCTGGGGCAGGACCAAACCTGAAGTGATTAGGGGCGCTCCACTGGCAGAAGCTCAAGGGAGAGATTTTTACAAAGAGGCAGAAGCAAAGTAAGGACATCCTGCGTGGCAATAGTTTAAAGCCTAACTAGTTATGATTGACTGTCCTTAGACGTCAATTTAAGGGCTTAGATTTTGGTTTGCATAGGCAGGCTGCCTCAGCATTATCGTCACCTTGGTCTAATGCACTCCTTGCTTAATTAGGCAGCACACATGCGCATTTACTTCCAGGACATCTTAAGTATCTACACTGGATATTTAAGAAGAGATTATGAATGTTTTGTGTAACAAAATAAAATCTACCAATACGCTAACTTGCTTGTATATTAATTGTTGCTCAATTAGCGTCATATTTACCTAAATGCCTGGTTTGATGTGCAGAAGCAAAATCATTGCAAATATAAGTGAAATTTAAATTAAGAAATACAGTTATTCCTCATTAAACTTGGTTCTGAGTCATATAATTTTTAAGACATGGCAATCTACTTTAGAAGACAGTGACAAACATGCCTATCAAAACTTAGAGTTTTACTCAATAATGAAAATGATTTTCATTCAAAGGTTAAAAAAAAAAAAAAAGAAATGTAATAGGCACCTGGACGGCTTTTAATTGATCTAAGACTAAGTATTTTCTTTGATTCTCAAACTTTGGTCATAGAAAATACAGTAAATGGAGGGATCTACACTTTAAGTACTTGCTAATGTTAAAGACAATTTTATGTGGAAAATAACATTTTGGTGTTTGAGAATGTATCACTTACTTAACATATACTTCTTGATTAATATTGAGGGGATGCTTATTCCTTTGCTCCCAGAAATCATTTCTTTAAAAGACCTATGTCTTCGTCGTCTTGGGCTGCTAAACAAAATGCCACAGACAAGATGGCTTAACAGTCATATTTCTGACAGTTCTGGAAGCTGAGAAGTCCATTATCAAGGTGTGGGCCTGCTTCCTGGTACATAGACAATCTCTTCTCATTGTGGGATCACATGGCCTTTCCTCCATGGCATAGAGAGAAAGCTCTCCTGTCTCTTCCTCCTCTTATACAGGCATTAATCTCATCATAGAACCCTACCTTCATGACCTCTTCTAATCTTTATTAGTTCCCCAAGGCCCTATTTCCAAATGACATCACATGGGGGGTTAGGGTTTATTTATATATATTATATAAATTTATTATAAATAAATTTACATTTATAAATATAAAAAATATATATTTATATATATAAATTAGGAGGAGGAGGGGGCAATTAATCTCTAATCTCTAACAGTCTGTCATCATTTTTAATATGATGCGTTCCTTCTTTCTAAAGTTTACACTTATTTCACTTTATCTATGGCTGATATTAAATGATAAATCCTGGGCCTCACTTAGCTTAGCTTTTTTCTAGATCTCCTTAGAAGCTTTGGGACATGTTGTGGGATTTCGTTTTGTTTTGTTTTTTGTTTGTTTGTTTGTTTTCCTATGAGACAATTTGCCTTTGGCTCACTCATAATGATGTTCAATTATTTGACATGAGAAATAAAAAATAAAAATTTTCACGAAATGCTAAACCTGACATTTCTTGTATGAACAGAATAAATAGTAATATCTTAAGGAACTAAAAATTCAATAAATGAACTCCACATCAGTTTTCTTTCCATAGGTAATCTAATAACTTTCTTAAAATTGCTATCATCTCATATGGCTGTGTGGGGTAGCTTACCGAAGAGAAAACTAAAACTGATGGAGGTTAAGTTCTTGCCTAAAGACATAAAGCCAATGTGGATTTGTGGGGCAACAAATAAAATTAAATTTCTCAGTGGCTTAACCTAGCAAATTTAATTTTCACTTGGGCAAAGTAATCTGTAGATCTGGAGGGCACCCTTTGACGATTCTTATCTATCTAGTATTTGTTCATCTTATTTTTAGGCTTCCTCTACCATCTTGGCAACAGAGAAAAAGAGACAGGAGACTCCACAAGCAATTACATCATGTACATTGTCCTCACATGGCGCGACTCAAAAGAAAGGAAGCTGAGTCTGAATCTACCATGTACTTGGAAGAAGGAGGAGGGGTTAAGGGTGTGAGCAAGCACTGGGTTTATACACATAGATAGCAGGAGATAAAATGCAATTGGAACTCAAGCCTGCTAATTCTAGAGCTTACTGTATTGCAATACCATGCCTAAGAGTATTAAGGAAGTGTTAGCAGCCAAATTCCTCATGCACATTCACCACAATTTGTTAAAAACAGAACAAACACTCATCTCTAAAGCACATGGATGTTTATATGAGGTCTATGCTTGGAACTCATAATCATTTAGAAATAAGTTGTTTTGTTCTACCTAAGTACTAGTCAGATGCCTATTAATTGGAATTATTCCCATCATTTCTGCTTCTTGTTGTTGTTTTGTTGTTTTGCTTTGTTGTGTTTTTTGATTCTCTGCACAGGTTCTTATGCTGGATATGTTCTTGACATTTAATGAACATGTTCCAAAAGAGGGTTCCATATTTTGTTTTCTTGGAAGAATTTAAGCTTAGTTGACAATATGTTGGTCACATATTCATATTGATGTGAGATTTCATTTTTCTCTAAGGCTGAAGATAGCAATTTATTTTTTATTTTTTTTAGATTTTATTTATTTATTCATGAGAGACACAGAGAGAGAGGTGGAGACACAAGCAGGCAGAGAAGCAGGCTTCCTGCAAGGAGCTTGATGTGGGACTCGATCCCAGATCCCAGGATCATGCCCTGAGCCCAAGGTAGATGCTCAAGCACTGAGCCATCCAGGCATCCCATAAGAATAGCAAATTCAAATTGAATCTTTTCACAACAGTATTTCAAGAGAAAAATATTCACCATCATAATATTTTTTTTATTATGGCGATTATCTTCCTGACAACAACAATAATGATGTCAATTGACAGCAATCTATGTACCTAGGGAATAAAAATTCTTGTGTTGCATGTACAGGTTAAAATCTTAACTATGTTGATAAAATGCAAATTATGTCATGTTTTATTTTTTCAGATTTTCTTACAACAATAGAAACTCAAATACTGACTTGGAATTTTTTTTTTTTAGTTCATTGTTTTATCACATTTTATTATCACAAATTTATTTCTAGATATGTCAAATCATTTTTATGTCAAAAAATTTGTAGATTTTGAATGGAGATGAGAGAGCTTACCTAATTCAACTACTAAATTTTTTTAAATAATGGGATGCCTGGGTGGCTCAGTTGGTTAAATGTCCAACTCTTGATTTTGGTTCAGGTCATGATCTCAGAGTTGTGGATGAAATCCTACGTCAAGCTCCACACTCAGTGGGGAGTCTGCTTGAGATCCTCTCTCCCCCTATCCCCCTCCCTCTGCTCACTCTGTCTCTCTCTCAAATAAATGATCTTTAAAAAACAATAATACATTTCCCTTTTCATATTCTGCCAAAATCAAACATCCCAATCATTTATTTCTCAAGTCAAAAATAGAACATGTAATCTCTTTGTAAACCCGCAGTATTTCCTTGTGCATTATATCTGATACTGCTAGTTTTAAATGATCACGCAGTAACACCTGAATTTCCATTACCAAAAACCATCCATAATATGGTGTGTAAGTGCATTCTGGTTGAATTTCTTTCATTGTCTGAATTCTGTTACTCCCTGCTACCAAGTCTCTTCCATAGATGACTGCGTCGGTTGCTATCACAGTTAGAATATTTATTTGAGAGAACATTTTAGAGCCTCAGTGAAAATGAGAATATCATTTCTTTGTCAGAAGCCAATTCTGTTCTTAGGGCTTCAGAAGCAAACAAGCTGCTGCCTCATCGTTTGGCAGACGCGCAGTCTTTCATAGACCCAAGATAGAGAGGCTGGTCTGAAACAAATTATATGGTGTTTGTTCTCCAAAACTTGAAGATTTAATAAAATTATGATAGGATTCATAGAATTATTGTGCTTAGTCCTAGTTTATTTCAATCTCTCTATCATCTATCTTATCTCTATCTTCTCTTACTACTAGTTTTCCAATATTAATATTTTACTTAAAAATCCATTTTATTGTATTTTAAAGTTCCATTTCTCTCCTCTATGGCCAAACTGAAAAAGGACAACTTCAAAAATCAAGAATAAACTCTGGCAAAGAAGTTTATTTTTTTGAATTTGAGAAGACTCTCAAATTCTCACCATTAACTTTATTCTTTTAAAGATTTTATTTATTTTAAAGATTTTATTTATTCATGAGACAGAGAGAGAGAGAGAGATTGAGAGAGAGAGGCAGAGACACAGGCAGAGGGAGAAGCAGGCTCCCTGAAGGGAACCAAATGTGGGACTTGATCCCTGGTCTCCAGGATCACGAGCTGGGCCAAAGGCAAGTGCTAAACCACTGAGCCACCCAGGCATCCCACACCACACTACCTTTCTTATCTTTACTAATTCTTTGACACCACCACCATTAGAAGCACCATCCATTGATCTTGTGACTTTTTTATTGTGCCTCACCCACATCCCATCCTCACTTTTATCCATTCCAAGCTTAACTTTCATAATCAACAATTCTAATTTCCCCCTTTCTCTCACCTTTTGCCCTTAAATTACATCATTGTGTATTTTCATGAAAATCTGAGCCTTGATTAAATCCAAGTATCTACTTCTAAGAGCTTGCTCTGCATAGATAAACCTACCTGCACACGATCTTTCCATCACACTAACTTCTCTCCCTGTCACTCCTCTCAGGTACCCTATGCTGTTCAGCAGTTGTGCTATGTTACCCTAGTCCATCTACTCTTCCACCTTCCTGGACCAATATTTCACATGTTACCATGTCCTCAGACCTCCTCCACTCTCCTCACTCTCAGCTTTGATCTTGCTTCTTATTTCATTGCAAAAACTGAAATGAATAGATAAGATTTTTCACAAGCTTTAATAATCATGTGCAACTTATTAGCTAAGATTCCAGTCTCTCTGTCTACACATTCTATCTTTTCGACAGTTACTTTACATGATTCAGTCACCCTTACACTAAAATAGTCCCCTGAAATACAAATTAACAAGGTAACCAAACAAAGCTAATTGCATATGGAACAACCTTAATAACAATAACTGGGTAGATTTATATCGAAATGGGTATTTCATCCATTTCATCCTGCTACTCAGAAATTTTCCCTGGCTCTTTTTATCACTGATACCCTGCCTCTTTTCTTGAGCTTTCCTTTTGACATATTATTTTACTAATCTAAACAAAACAAAGGACCTCAACATCTCTTCACCTTTCTTTCATCACTCCCTGGTCTCTCTTTCACTTTATAGTTTTGATTAATGAAAGAACTAGAATCCTTTTAATAACGGGACTAGACATATATTAATATTTCTTAAAATACAATAAAAAATAAAATTTTCAATCACATAAAACTTAGATTCATTTAAGTCAATAAGATCATCCTGCAAATAGAATTTTTAGCAAGTTTTCATGCAGAATTTTAATATTCTAACCAATGCACATGCCACACTACCACTATACCTATGCACACAGTATAATAAAAATTACATTCTTCAAAATGCATATTTTTGAATCACTGTGTATATGGAGTGTATGCATTCAGAATTTTATGGAATAAGAAAAATAATGCTTATCACATTTTGCAAAATTGGCAGTACAATGTTCTTAATATATTTTATCTAATTTTATTTTATTTGGATTTATTGATTAAACATAATTGAACTAAAATTGAAATGGTAATTTGAAACTATGACTGTGTTACTCTTAGTGTTGATTAAAAAAACAATGCACAAGGATCCAATTAAGTCCTGTGCACCATGACAATAACTTTTTTTCATTCTACCTATGTGTCTTTGTGGCATATTTGAACAGTTGCTGTGGCTATAAATTGTTTTTAAAGTCTTACATCTGGATCCAAATTAACTATCTGTTTCTTATCACAGGAATAGGGAACAGTAGGCAGTCACAAAGTTCTCTATAGGAAATATGAAAAAAAAAAAAACGTATTTCCAAACCAATTCTACATAAAAAACTCATTAAAAAATACTCCAACAGAAAGCCAATAAAAAATGAAATAAAAGTTGTATTTGTGTCACCTGACTCTTTCCTTTGATTTTTAAATTTTAAATGTATTTCTTTAAAACGTTTTGAATAGTTAATTTGTGGAAAAATATAAAATACTCTGTATTCTTTAATAATTATTTTCTTATTATTTTAATTATACATGAAATTAGTTACACATGAAATATAGGGCGTATTTCTAAATTGCTATGATACAAATTTAGAAGTATGAGACATATAATATTGCTAGGAAATATTGCTTGATTTCATTAAATTAAGAAGGCAAACATGAATATATCATGGGTTAACAAAGAAAATTGTCAAAAGACATATCTTTTGAGAAGTTTTTCCTTTAGTAAACACCAAAACCATCTGGAAAGAATATCAATATTCTAAAACTATATAGAATCATTTGCTACCTATATATCTTCTCAGTTATTACACTACAAAGAACTTGTTAAGAAGTGAATTGTTTTATGTCTTAAGACTTTATCTTATCAGTCAAGTTGAAAGAATCCATACCCAAAGTTAGTCAACAAGTATATTTACCTCAAAATTTCACTCTTTCCAGTGAAATGTTAAAAATGTTTTGTATAATAAATGATTGAAAATAATTTATGCTTATGAAATCAACACCTGAATTTCCAAGATACATGATAGGAAAAAGTTGATCAAAAATATTGGATTCTTATTCAAGACTGGGGAATTCTGGGTCCAATCCCATTTGATAGATTTATTAGATTTATAATAGCCAAGAAATTTTAGAATCTGTATTACTGGTATTGTAGAATAATTTTCTCAAATTTTTTAAGTCTTAGTTTCTTCATCTGTTAAATAAATAAATGAGAAGAGATCCACACTCTATAAACTAGAACCCAGAGGGTACAAATCCAGCCCTCTTTTCTTTTTATGAATAAAAGGAAAAAATAAAGGTTTTATTGGAACCAGCTTCATTCATTCTTCTATGCATTGTTTAAGGCCATGTTCATACTACCACTGCTAAGCTGAATACTTGTGATAGAGATCATATGGCCCATTAAACTTAGATATTTAGTTTCTAGCCTTTGACGGAAAACAACTTGCTGATCCCTTGACTAAATAATTTTTTTAGATTCCTCTTAGCTGTTACATTCCATAATAAATGCAATGTGATGTGGCCAGGTACACAAGTTGGAAAAAAAAAAAAAAAAAAAACCTGTCACATTTCCTAAGAATTCATTGGTTCATTTTGCCAATCACATATCATAGTACTATATTTGTCTCAAATACTTAAAATAACTACTCAAAACGTTGTAATCGGGTGTGTCAACACACATAATATTTCCCAATTTTATTTAATAACAAAATAATAATTAAGTAACCAAATAAATTCAAAATAATTAGAGAGGCAGATAGTTAACAAGGTTACCACAATTAGAGTTTGATAATAGAGGGAAGAGAGTACATTTCCTGGGAAGGCATCAATGTGCTGTAATAAGATTGTGTTTGATAATTTTGTTTGTATTTATTTATCTGGACCTCAGTCAGGATTAGGTGTTAATATATAAAATGATACACAAGAAGCAGAGCTTGTTTCTGATAATACTGCATATTAGCCAATGAAAATTATTTACAAGTTCAGCAAGGTTTATTCCAATATGGAAAATATAATCTTGTGCAGCTATAGAAAAAGAGATGGGCTTTATGAATAACTTTCTATGGAAAAACAGTAATTGTAATAAAATTAGAGTTATGGACAACAATAAGTCTATAATGGGAACTTCACTTTTCAAAAATAATAAGATAGTAATATCGTACGACTAAGAGGAAAAATAAGCCTACATTTGTGCATATACATGACAGTAAAACTATTTCTGTCTTCAGCTGATTCAGCAAAGGTTAGCTGAATATCTAATATGTTCCTGTAACTTTACTTTTTTAAAAAATATTTTATTTATTTATTTGAGAAAGAAAGAGCATGAAGCGGAGGGAGAGGCAGAAGGAAAGAGAGAAAGAGAAGCAGACTTCCCAGTGAGCAGGGAGCCTAGCGTGGGCTCAATTCCAGGACCCTGGGATCATGACCTGAGCTGCTGACACTTTACCAATTGAACCACCCAGGCGCCCCTTGTATATTTACTTAAAAGCAGTGTTTCAGTCCTATTTGGCCTTGATTGATTGCATTATTGTTCAGTTTCTAATCACTCTGCCCATCACCACTCCTGCCTCACTGGTGTTGGACTCAATCTAGTGACATGCTTTCACTAATGGAATATAAAGAGCTGCAATGCCTCCTCTATTTGATCAGTGGCTCTAAATGTGCCTAAATGTTTGACTTAACCTCTTATATTCCCCTCCTCCAACAAAAGAAAACTGATACTCTATACCCACTGTTTATTTACCTGTTCTCCAGAATTAAAATAAATGTGGAACATACCTGAATCTAGCCCTCAGATTGAAGTGGAGCCACCATGAGCTCTCAGTCTTGTAAGAAACAATAAAAGTTGTGTGTGTGTTTTGTTGTTTTTTTAGTCTACTTAGATTTAGGAGCTGTTTGTTACAGAGCACATTAACTGAAAAATTGGTTAATAAAGCAGTCATGGAAAAGCTCACAGTACTCTTTCTATTTCTACAGGAAAAGTTCCAGTATCACTTACAGAGTTTGGAATGTTTCATGATTATATAGAAATAATAAAGTAATCATCATCATATGGAGTTACATTTAATATATTCCTGGAATAGTAGACTTTCATTGACTCACAGTGATAATTCAAAGTATAAAGAAAATGCCATTCAGTTTTTATACAAGCTATATTTATTTAGTTTTATCAGAATTTATTTATTCATTATTTATTTGTTTGTTTATTTATTTATTTTTGAGAGAGAGAGCACATGTGCAAGTGAGGAGGAGGGGCAGAGGGACAGAGAGAAATAATTTTTTTTGAGAGAGAGAGAGAGAGAATTTTAATCAGACTCTATGCTTTGTGCAGAGCCCAACAGAGGGCTTGATCTCACAACCCCGACATCATGATCTGAGCCAAAATCAAGAGTCAGACACTTAATTGACTGAGCCACCCAGGTGCCCCTATTTTGTTTTTTTATTAAAATACTGATAACCTATAATGCTGCATTAGTTTCAGGCAGACAATATAGTAACTCAAGAAATCCATACATCAAGCTATGCTAACCCAATAAGTGGTCACTCTATTTAACCTCCATTCTTTAACATCCATTTTTTTCCAAAATAAATATGTAGGTACTATTTTCAGTCCTAGTTCAAACTAGAGGTCCTGCAACTTTGTTTGTGATCCAGAAATTTACATATCCAGTTTTTTTTTTTTAATGCTTACCATGTCTTCACTGCAAAGGCAACATGTCTAAAACCAAAATAATAAACTATTTCCCTACCTTTATATGTCTCACCTATTTGGTCAACTGATTTAGTAAAAGAGCCAAGAATACTCAACAGAGAAAGGATGGTCTGTTCAAAAAGTGGTGCTGGAAAAACTGGGCATTTGCATGCAAAAGAGTTAAGCTGGACTTAGGTTAGATCACTCACAAAAATTTACTTGAAGTGCATTAAGGTCTTAACCAGAAACTATAACATTTCTAGAAGAAAGCATAGTGAAAACATATCTGACATTGATCTTGGCAATGATTTTTTGGATATGACATCAAAAGCACAAGCAACAAAAGCACAAAAATCAACAAGTGAGATTATAAGAAACTGAAAGGCTTCTACACAGCAAAGCAAACAATCAACAAAATGAAGAGACAATCTATGAAATAGGATAAAATATTGGCAAACCATTTTATCTGATCAAGGGTTAATGTGTAAAATATATAAGAAACTCATACAACTAAGTAGCAAAATCATCATTATCATCTTCATCATCATCATCATCATCATCATCATCATCAGATTAAAAAAATGAGCAAAGGACCTGGATAGACTTTTTCCAAAGAAGACATATAAATGGCCAACAAATATGTCAAAAGGTGTTGAACATCACTAATCATCAGGGTATTGCAAATCAAAACCACAATGACATAGCTCCTCACACCTATTAAAATAACTATTCTTGCAGAGACAAGTAATAGCAACTACCAGTGAGGCTATGCAGAAAGGGGATCGTTGGGCACGGTGAATGGCAATGTAACTTGGTAGGCCCACACCAATTAAAACAGTCTGTGGGTCCTCAAAAACCAAAAATAGAGCTACCACATGATCCAGCAATTCCACTTCTGAGTGTACACCCAAAGGAAACAAAATCACCATATAGAAGAGATATCTGTGGCCCCATGTTTATTGCAACACTTTTTTTTTTTTTTTACAATAGCTGAGATGTGAAAACATTATCTGTCAACAGATAGGTAAATACAAAATGTCATGTATAAATACAATGGGATATTTTTCATCCCTAAAAAATGCAGGGTGGGGGTGCAGAAATTCTGTAATTCCTGGGTAAGTTTTGAGGATATTAAGCCACGTGAAAGAAGCCAGTCACAGAAAAACAAATACTGGCTGATTCCACTCTATGAGGTCCTTAGAGCAATCAAAATCACAAAGTCAGAAAGTACAGGGCTGGTTGCCAGTGGCTGAGGGAGGGGACGTGGAGAGCTACTGTTTGATAGTTATAGAGTCGCAGTTTTACAAGATTTAAGAGTTATGGGGATGCATGTGGTGATGGTTGCATGACAGCGAGCATGTCCTCAATACCACTAAGCTGTACACTTAAAAATGGATAAGATGGAACATTTTATATGTATTTTATCACAATAAAAAAGGAAACAAAAAAGCAATTTAATTCCTCTGTGATTTGTGAAAACATTAAAAGAGTTAAAAAAAAAAGACCAAAACAAAAAAGAAAAAAAAAAAAACATGTTTTTGTTAAAAAATTATTTGAGAATGAAAATTTATATTTGCAAAGTAAAAGCAAAGTGCGAGACACATAATGAATAATGAATTAGAGCCATTCCATTTATCGACAGCACATTTGTGATTGTCTTCACCTTATAATAACAGAAAAAAATTTACTTTGAACAACACTGAGAAAACGGTGACCCTTAAACCAACAATTCTTTTACTGGATGTCTGGGAACTGCAGTATATCTCACATTTAGAAATTATCTTGTAACATGATTTCACATTTCTTATCTGATTCTTACAAGTGTGCAAGGCACGAAAATGACAGTAGTATCTAAATTTTGAAAATATAAAACCAAACGCCAAAAGATTAGAAAACAGTGAGAAGTGTAGCATCTGCTTTTGGATGCTCAGTTTTATTTCATTGTTTCATGTAATCCTTATGGCTATCATAAATAAATTATAGATTTTACCACAACATTAAATTTTCCCCATTTAATGTACACAACCATCAGTACAAAATTTGAGCCATGGAAACAATCAAGGAAGCTTGCTATGAGTATTTTTTTTAAATTACACATTTAAAAAAATGTAAAAGTGGTAAGATTTAATGCCTAAAAGCTTTCAGGAAATATGTTGAGGTTCCACTTTTACTTAATTTTTATTTTATTCTGTGTCTTCAGATTTCTAAATTATAAATTTGAATTTATCAAGACATATACACACTTAGGACTTCTAACAGTAACAATTGCAAATGCAAATATAGTTTTGTTTCATGAGTGTAAGAAAAAGCAAATAGCAAAAAGTTGAATTTACTTTTTCTGAATCTTAAAGATCACTTGACTGAAGCTGTTTTCTAAGCTGTGATGCTACCTGTGTACATGAATCGATCATGATTAGCAAATAGATAATTATAAATATGACATATTGCAGTGGGTTCTAGCTTTAATGAAGTGAAGACTGAAGACATATAGCTTCATCTCTTACTAATAAAGATATATCAGGAAATATGAACTCGGGGAGCTGGTAATAACTCTAAATTAACTTATCTCATCAGATTTTCCTAACAAATGTAGACTGTGCCAAAAGAAGCGATCACACACACACACGCTTATAACAATTTTAACCTAAGTCCTAGCAATTAAGATTTTCAAAGAAATTAACTGCATTTCATATGTTCATCTTTAGTTTTTTTTCCTTTTTATTTATATAGCCTAACAATAGGATGGATGGAGAGTGGGGAGAGAGAAGGTTTATACAATTTAATGTGCAAAGCCTCTCAGTAATAATTATGGTCAAAGTTGGAATAACACGAGTATATTAAATAAATAAATACTAGGGATTTTGGAAATATAAAGCTCACGTTTTGCTCACTCTACCCCAATTTACAAGTTTATAGTAATAAAAATGTTTAAAAATTAAGACTGAGAATGTATTAATGAAATATTCATCATAGTACACAGAAAATCTTGAAAAGCACTTATATAATTGAGGTCATACAACCTTCTTGGCTAAATATTTGTACTTTGTATTTAAGTATAAATATTTAAACTGTACAATATTAATAAATCTGATATTCTTAGAAACATTGTAAACACAAAAGCAGTTTATTATATCTTAACATATTACAGGCTAATAAAACTAAGTTTATTTTTGTTGTTAGTGACAAGCCAACCATTACCTTTGAGGCAATACCATTATGAATATCATATTCATAGATATGAAAATAAATACTGCTAACGGGAAATATTTTATCGTTGAACCTTTTTCCACATTCCACCTATACAGGTTTAGAAATTGCATTTCTATCATTCTATGAAGATTAAATTTTAAAAATGTACATCATTTTAACCTGATAAATTTTAGCTGATTAGCACTTAGAATCACATACTGATTGGTCTCACGTTTCAGCTGTATCTGAAAAATAATTCCATGATATTTCTACATCGGTGTGTGTTTGTTTAGATACAGTCATGGAAATAAGTGCAGTAAATACATTCTTATTGACTCATAACAAAACATATTTTTACCTAAGTATTTTTAATGAGGCAGATATTATATTATGCAAACCTTTTTAAGAGTCTCTCTGTAACTTCCCTTTTGTAATTTACATGCAGAACAAGTTATTAAGATTTGGGGTATTGGAGATAAACTGACTGGCTCAAACTCCTCCATATTCTATCTCACTTAATTGGGAGCATTTTATTGTTCCTTTGTGATGCATTCTCCTTTTCATAAAATTGAATAATTATAGCTTTTATAGGATGAAATAAGTCATCACCTTCTATGGGCCATTTTTCTTAATTGGCAAAAACAATATATTGTACCTAGGTGAGCAGAAAGTGATTTATTTAGAGGTACAGATAGAATGTTGAGTCTGACTTTGCAGAAACAACACTCAAAATGAAAAGGTGGAAATACACTGCTGAGGGCAACGAGCACCTGTACCTTAGCTGTTTCACGTATTTATAAGTTTTGGAATAAAGTCTTCTGAGGATGTTACTGATTGAAGTCACCCAAATCAGCTCTGTGAAGCACGGGAAGTGTGCTTAGTACATATTAACCCCACAATAAATAGTAGCCATCCGCACTTTTATCATCTAATAATTATGTCCTTATGAGCTTCAGCTGTAAATGTTGGCAGCTTACATATTTCAAAACTGGACTCTAACATCTCCTCTTTCTATCACCTTCGTTTATTCAACATGAGAGGCTGAGTTCTGTGGTTTCCTCTTTTTTGATATAGAGGCTGATTTTTAAAATTTATTTAGTTAGAATTGAAGTAAAATAAACTACAAATATTTAAATTGTACAATCTGATAAGTTTTGTCACATTTGTATTCCTCTGAAGCCATCGCCACAAACAAGATAAAGAGCATTTCCATCACCCACAAAAGAGATTCCTCATGCCTCTTAGAAATCCACTTTCCCCCAGCCCCTTCCCTAGGCAACCATTGACTTGAATTCTACTGCTGTGACTAAGTTTGCATGATCTAGATTTGACCATAAAAGGAATCATACAAAATCCACTCTTTTGCCTGATTTATTTCCCTCAGGATAACGATTTTTGCAATTGATCCATGTTGTGCATATCAATAGTTCATTTCTTTTTATTGCTGAGAAGCTTTCTATTTTATGAATACACTGTAATTTGCTTATCCATTCATCTGTTGATGCACATTTGGGTTTTTAAACAGTTTTTGACTATCCCAGAAAACGCTGATATGAACATTCACATACAATTGTTTTTGTGAATATATGTTTTAATTTCATTCAGGTAAAAAAGAGCAAATTGACTGGATTTTACGATACATTTATCTTAAGAGACTGCCAAACAGCTTTGCAAACTGGTCGTGCCATTTTACATTCCCACTAGCAGTCAAGATGAATTCTAGTTTCTCCAAAGCCTTGTCAATACTTGATATCACTTCGTAAGACTCGTCAGTTGCAGCTAACCTAATGGGTGTATAGAAGTAGCACATAACGGTATTCACTTTTATTTCTGTGATGATCAATAAAGGTTAGCAATTTTTCATGTGTTTTTCTATTTTGAGAAGTGTCTTTCAGTCTTCTACCCATATATTATTTGTTTGTCTTCTTAGTCTCAAAATGTAAAAGGTTTTTATATATATATGGACATCTCCCAGTTTATCATTTGCATTTTGGATTTCTTAACAATGCCTTTGAAATTGAAAAGTCTTCAATTTTGATGAATTCCAACTAATCATCTTCTATGTTGCATACATTTGTGATAAAAAATAAACATTTTCCCAGATGGTAAATATTTTCTTAATTATATCATTGCAGTTTCTTTTGCTTTCCATTTTGCATTTACATCCATCATCCACTTTGAGTTAATTTCATATTTGATGTGAAGTAAAATTTTATGTTTTGTGTTTTCCACATATGGATATATTCAATCCAGCCCAATCTGCTAAAAAGACTTTCCTTCAACACTGAATTTCCTTAGCACTTTGGTTAAAAATCAGCTGGCTATATATTTGAGTGTTTACCTTTTTAATCATTCCATTCCATTGATCTATATTTGAAGCTTTTTTGTAACCACATAAATGCCTTGATGAATAGTACTCAAGACAGGTTGAATCCATCAACTTTCTTTTGCAAAATTGGTTTGACTAATTCTAGATCTTTTGCATTTCTGTTTTTAGAATACCAACCAAATTTTAGAGGCAACTTATCAATTAGCATAAAAATACCTACTGGAATTTGAACTGATATTATGATCACATTGAATATAGGGACAGATGAGTTTAGAAAGAACTGATATCTTGACATACTGAGTTCTACAATCTGCATATATGACGTTTTTCTCTAAGCGTTCTTTAAATTTTCTCAATGATGTTTTTTTTTTAATGTTCAAAATATTGGTGTTAGTTGTCTTAAATTTATCCTCAGGTATTTTAGGGAAGGTTCTGGCATAATCATAAATTAAGATGATTGAATATCACTGTTGTAGAGAAGCACCAGTTTTCCCTTGTTATCTAAAAGAATATAATTTTATATTATTTTATTTTTTAACTTGCTAAATTATTTGTTAGTTATGATAGTTACTATGAAGTTCACATTTTTTATAAATTATCATGTCTTCCATAAAGACCCTATTTCTAAATAAATTCACATTCCTGGGTACTATAGGCTAATACTTCAACATGAATTTTGGAGGAACACAATTCAACCCAAAACATAAATTCAATGTTACTTGAAGTCAACTTACTCCAAAAAAATTAATATTACGTCTCTTAATGAATTGGGATAATACTTTTCCAAATGAAATTACATATTATATATGTTCAATAAAATACACTCATCCAAAAGAACCATAATGTTTGCATAACTTCACTTCTTTCTGAGTTTTCTTAAGGCCTTAACTTCTGGAAACAAATATTCTGGGCTAGTAAAAGATGCAAAATGATACATTTTTAAAATTCAGTTTGTATGGAATAATTTTATGCTCTGATAGGCTTAAAGCATTTCACATTTTTTTATTCAGAAACACAATTTTAGCAAATCAAAAATCTTGACTAATGGAACTATAAAGCATTTCTTCTACTTTTCTGACATAAATGGACTCCCTGGGTTGATGAATCTCTATTAACTGATAAAGGCCTCAAAAGGTGGGGGAGAGCCTGAGGTAAAACAAATAATAACAATTGTTATGATCTGGGGCTGTATGTTATGTAGTATTGTTTCTCTAAGGGAATATGGTTGGCAGTATTATATCATTAAGGTTTCAAATTTCCTATCAGTAAGTTTTGTGAATAGAATTCTGTTCTTAAATATATTATTATTCAAGCACTATTAAGCACCATGCTTTCGTATCTTATCTTCTATTTTAGTCAAGATGACGTTTTACTGGGGTAGGTGAGTCCTTAATCTATTGACTGGTGTCCTTGTAACCGGGAATTTGGAGAAGTAGAAACACCGGGAGATGCTATGTGGAGAGGAGATAACGCAGCCACAAGTGAAGGAACTAGGAGAGAGGCTTGGGACAGACTCTTCTCTGTAACTCCAGAGTCTGGCCCCTCAACACCTTGTTGTAGGATTTGGGGGTCCCAGAACTGTGAGAAAACACAGTTTTGTTGTTTAAGCCACTCAGTTTGCGGTGCATTGTTGTAGCAGCCCTAGCAAAATGATAACAATGCTCAAACATTAATTTTTACTTAAAACATTGTGCAAGGGAAATGAAAACACCTGATTCTGTGTATCTAAAAATCTCCCCATTTCCCTCTCACTTGATTGTCAAATTGGATAAATATGAATTAAATGCTCAAACCCATTTTTATTTCTCATCCATCATCTCCCAAGAATGCAGCTCTGTGGATCAGAAGCATTAGCCAATGCAACCCAGTTCCTTTATCATAACACTTTTTCCTCCTTTTCAACTCTTCATTTTTATGATTGGCTCATGAGTTTGAAACTCTATTTTTTCTCCAGAATCTTCATTTAGCCTGTTGATGCTCTGACGATTCTTGTCTTGTCATCTTCCCTATTGCTCCATTCTAGAATTTGTATCTGATATATGTAACCCCTGCCGGATTGGTTTTCTGAGGGTGTTGAATTTTCTCTCATCGTTTTCATAACCTTTCCTGTCTCTTCCATGGTATGTGAAACTCCCACGCCTTGACTCCTACATCATCAACTTGGCTTCCATGTCTTCTTCCCTTGCTAAATCCTTCAAGCAAATACACACAAACACGTGTATGTGCACATAAACATGCACACTTTCAAGAAATCTATTTTCTTAGTAGTACATTTAGAATATATATATATTTTTTCTCAGATATGCCTGAGTATATGAGTAGTAATGAGGAGTTTCAATTTATCTCTACTACAGCTCTGTGCCTATGATTATTTGCTTTCTCGAGGTAAATTGATCTGTTGTTCATCTTGACCTTTTCCTTGTGTGTGGTTGATGGTATTCAGGGGTTCTCTAGTCATAGGTAAAAGATTAAACAGAATAGTTAATAGTTGGAGAGGCTTGTCTCTGTGGTTTTAAAATTATTTAAACCAAAGAACCTCTCCTTCTGAATGTATGGCCTCACAAAATTATCTGGTTAAGTTATCAGCTTATTTATATTGGCAGGACATGCTTTCGTGTTAATGGGTATAGGATAAGGCAACTGGGCTCCAATCAGATGTCGCTATAAGGTATATAAATTGTGTGTGAAGCAGTTGCCTCCTAGAGGTATCAATATTTGCTTTTCCTATTTTACAATTAGGTATGCAGTATGGAGGTTTAGAATCCTCTCCCTTCCCACTCTTCTCTATTGGGTTCCAACAAATCATGAATCCCATTCTTCTCCGATTAGCCAAACAATTTATTTATAGAGATGATTCATAATTTTACTCTCGCCTAAATGTCACTATAGGGGAAATGGTTCTGAACAAGGTCAAGCCTAACTGATGGAGAGAGAAAGATAAAGCATTGCAGGTAAGACATATGTTGATGTGAACATCTCTCTCTCTCTCTCTCTCTGCCCTCCCCTCATCCCCCCCCCCAAACAACCAACAAAACTGTTGCTCATGTGGGCAATATTTTAGAAGATTCTGTGTCCAAGGGGCTCTGTAGACACAGAGCTGCAGCAGAAGATGCTTCTCTATGTGTGACCTCTCCATTCCCTTGGGTTTCTACCCAAGGTACTAAAAGGAGCCACGTGTCTCAGTCTACACACTATGGTTCTGCCAGATTTGAGACAGAAAGCACGTTCTTGAGATGTTAGTGTTTTTCTATTCATGAAATACCCATCTTTACTATGGAAGAACTTACACTAATAATATTTGTGTTTCTAAACAGAAAAACCATGGGGACTATAGGTCCTTTACTAGAGGCAGCCTGGTAAAGTCACACGTCAGCCAGGATCCTCATCACCTTTGGGGACGCTCTCCACTTTTCAGCTCTCAGAATCCAGGTATTCTCTATACCTTTTCTCTGCCTACAGCTTCCTCTGTGGTATCAGCTCTCCTCGGGATAATTGGATTTGCATATTAAGATTTCTAAATAACATTTAAATGACTAAAATTAATGGTTATTTGGGAAAGGAAACTTGAACTAATGGGGATAAGGAAGATTTAGTATCAATCTGGCACATAAACCGAGTTGCACACATACGATATCTGTGCAGCTAAAACATCATTTTTATTTGAGTTAATGCCATTTGATTTAGGTGTAAAGAGCTATCCTAAACAGTTTGCTTCTATATTTTCTTTTATAATTAAAAACAAACATGAAAGCAATTACATCTATGTTTTAAATATTTACTTGAACATCTTGTCATGTTTGCAATGCACATCCAACTTCTTAATTTACTTCTTCATTAAATTCATTTGTTCTCTCAGTGAGTGGAAAGTCTAAACTCAAAGATTTATGCAACCAACATGTGTACAGATCATTTTAAAATTCTTACCTCCTGATTTTTTCCTCAAGTGTCTACGTTTGCTGTTAGATCCTGAATTATGTATTTTCATCCATGAAGAACACTCCCACTAAGGCACATCAAATTTTCAAGAGTATTAATAGAAAAAGGAATGCTCTGATTTAATTGCTCTGATTTAATTTAGTTTATTTCTCTTAATATCAAGCAGTTATAACTTTTGGGCAGTCTTCAATTACTAGAGATAATATTTATCAGCAAATGACTTCAAATACTTGAGGAAACATAATAAAATAATTGAAGTTGTCAGACTTCATAATTTTCTTGATTAACATGGTTTCAATTTTCTAGGGTACAATTAATTTTTCCACACATAGGACACATGTATTTCAATGCAGGAAGATAAGCAGGCAGCAAATTACTCCAAAAAAAATTTGCCTTGTAGTTGAGCAGTGAGGACACAATGTACCTCATGTTGATACAGTTAGTCATTTTGCTTTTCATGTGGCACCTGGATCTTCGTCTGTTTTATTCCATTTTTATTTTAGGGAACAAACTATAACCATGAGTACATTTTCGGTACTACTTGCCACAGAGTTGTAGAATTTTAAAGCTGGAAGAAACCTAAGAGATTAGCTCATTTAGCACATTAGGCATTTCTAGCTGAGATTTTGGCAGGCATAAAGTACAGTAGCTCCACAAAGGGAAAAATATGTAATATACAAAGATTTGTAGTTTTCTTAAAATGTGCTGGAACTGAACTTACATCCTAACATGCCTCCTCCTAACAAGAACATTTAGAGCTCCTGAAGGCACCCCTTTTGCTGTTGAGATTCCAGCGACCTCTCCTAATAGATCCACATCCATTACCATCACTGCTATTTCCCGAGCTCTACCAGCACTCTTCTGAAAACAATGCACTGAAGCTCAATGCTGGGTCTCTTTCTGTGGGAGCATAAATTTAGAACTAATGTTGGGTTGGCACAGAGGTGCTCTCTTCAGGAGCAGCGGTAGCAGCAGCCATGATGAAAAGGAAACTCAGAAAGTGCAGCTCAGATATTCCATTTTGGTGGAAATTTACAGAAATGGAATTTGGAATAATATATTTTTTAAATGCATTAGTCCTCAGAAATGGTATCAATCAAACCATTGCAGCTGTGCCACCACGGTGCTAAGTAGACGTTAGGATTTAATAGCTAGTTATAAGAGTTAATGGATAGATCAGATAGGCAGTTTACAAGGGGCCTGAAAAGACTACACTTATTTTCCTTGTCCCTGATCTAACTGTGCACAAGGCAGCAATTTCTTAGCATCAAACCAATTGAATTTTAAAGCTAACTTATTTTTTTTTCAAAAGCTATGATATTCTCTAACTCGAAAATCAAACTGCAGATGACAGTGCTTGGAATGTTGGATCACTTCCAATATCGGATGGTATATTCCCAATGGTTAAGTGTATTAATGAAGGAATAAATTAAATAATTGGACTTTCAAGGGAAATAATGAGGTTAAATATGATAAAGAGAATCTTTGTTGAAACTGCACATATGCATAAGGTCTATTCACTCCATGACCCAGAGTTACCTGAACTTCTAAAAACTAGAAATTGCTGAGAACTGTGCCCAGTTTGCTACCCACATAAATGGTGTCTTGCTGTGATAATGACCAATCCCCAGGAAGCATTTTCAATCACCTGTAACCAAATAGAAGGAAACTTTCAGGATTCTGTTAATCAGAAGATATTTCTCCTTCTGCCTTACATTTTGCCCTAAGATTTCACATTCAGGGAGACTTAATCATCTCATTGCAAAGTGGCACACTCTTTTCACAGAAAACTAAAATAATTCAGCCTCGAGATGAATTAAATTGTGTAGTCTTTGGTTATTCATTAATAATTACCCATAAAATCTGTTTGTTTGCATGGTTAAAATAAATTGGTAAATATCAAGTTGACTTCATAAAATTTTGTAAATTAAATAGGCAGATGATATCTCTTGCTATGAACTTTAGGACATTTTCAAATTATAAGTGGAATTAAAAGAGACATACAGTAGATTGATTACTCAGAATCAAATAATCTTACATTGACTCCAACTTTGACCTTGGTACCTCCATTCCTCAAGAAACAGCTCTAATACTTCAGAGTGTTTTTGTAGCTCAGCCTAATTACACCTAAACCAATAAATAAATCAAAAATTTAAATATTTCTTTTGTTTAATTTTCATTTATTACATTTCATTATGCTTTTGTTTTATTATAGTTACTCTTTGGTGATGCTTTTTGTTACTGCGATTTAGAGTTTAGTGGCTTCTGCTAGTTTGGGTTGTGATCATTTGTTAAATTTGTTACCTTTGAGATTCAAAGTAAATTTGAACTTTAAGAACAGTGATCATCCTCAAGAAGCAACCCTATATACTTTGATTATTGCCCTAAATCTTAACTTCAGTCTAATGAATGCCATAAGGCAAGACTCTTAATTTTGTAATTTATTTTCCTCAAAAGTAGATACTTCGGTGCTGTAGTTTCCCACATGGCAGCCACTCATCATATATGGCTATATAATTTATATTTAAATTATTTAAATTTAATTTAATTTAAAATTCTGTTTCTCAGCGGCAGTAGCGTTATTTCAAGTACTTGATAGCTACGTGTATCCTCTGGCTACCTACTTAGCACAGGATGTCTCTATTCACTGCAAAAAATGTTAGTGTTAGAACTGCTCCAATGCACATTTTCTACTCTGGGCATGTTAATGATCAGTGATTAACATCTTCATAGTGCAACTTATTTTGTATATTAATAAAAATAGAACCTAATTAAAATTTATTTATCATTTTATATGTATATATTTATCCTTAGCTTCCTGGTTATCCTGGTTATATCTTTATTCTTACTAATAACCCTTCTTTGATTGCCAGTGATGTTAACGACTTTATCAATGACAACATTCACTGCAAGTTTTCCTTATTATTTCTTAGATTCTCAATTCTTTCTTTTAAGATTTTATTTATTTATTAATGAGAGACACAGAGAGAGAAGCAGAGACACAGGCAGAGGGAGAAGCAGGCTCCATGCAGGGAGGCCAATGTGGAACTTGATCCCGGAACTCCAGGATCACACCCTGGGCTGAAGGCAGATGTGTAACTGCTGAGCCACCCAGGCGTCCCTTAGCTTCTCAATTCTTATAGAAAAAATATGAAACCCAGAGGAATACTGAATTTGGTAGAATGAACTTTCTGTGAGGAAGAGGAGATGATGATTTCTTACAACAAATTACATGATAAGGGAATTAACATAGATCTTTCCTCTCCATTTCCGAAAAAAGCAAATCAAAATGTTCACTTAAGTTTGAATTGGGTATTTTCTGTTTCCTACTCTAGTTTTCTCTTTATATCTTTTTAATTCAATTGTATTTTTCATTTACTTGATTCAAAAAGGGTAAAGCATATGTTGCTAATTTTGGTTTTGCATTTCAGAACATTTGATTTTAACTAACATTTTCAGATTTTAGAGGTTATCGGTAGTGGTCCATTTTATAAAAAGAAAAAAAAAAAAACACGTATTAAATGTTACGGAGCTGGTGGCTGTTCTGAACAACAACAACAACAAAAAACCCCGAAGAGGGAAATGTAACTATCAGAAGAAGGAGCATTCAAGGCTGTGGAAAGTCTTAGTCTCAACACTTTCAGTAGGTGCAAGCCTAGTGATTTGAAAGAAGAGTAAAGCCAGTGTAACCAGAGCAGAAGGTGAATAGACACAGAAAAGAAGATGAGTAAGAGACCATAGGGGCCTAACTCACATAGAAAACTGATGGGCCAAATGTTTCCTCTGAAGTTTTCCAACAGAGGATTGGTGAGAACTGGCTTATTTTTTTAAATCGGCTTGTCAATACTTTGTTTACAAAAGACTTAGACCATGAAAAAAGGATGGAAGCAGGAAAGAGAAGATCCCTGTGATTATTTAGAAAATGTCTACAAGCAGCTCGACCTGAAAATTCACGATAGAGACATTGAGAAGAAGACAGATTCTGGACATCTGAAAATGGAATCATCAAAATTTTCTTATGGATCAGAAGCTCAGAGTGAGAGAACACAAAGAGAAAAGGGTGGCTCTAAGTATTGACTGAAACAACTATGTTGATGGATCAGGAATTAGATAAAATGGGAAAGAGTAAGAAGAGTAGAACTCTCCAAACCTTCCCCACTCCTTCACAAGAGATTGAATCAAAAGTAAATAGAGTGTCCATTAATAGAAGAATGGATAAGAAATATGTGGGATGTGTGTTTGGGCATATACACACGCACACACACGTACACACAATGGAATGTTACATAGCCTTAAAAAGGATGATATTGTACCACTTGCAACAACATGGATGGACCTAGAGGGTAATATGCTAAGTGATGTAAGTCAGACTCAGTAAGGCAAATACCATATGATTCCACTTTTGTGTGGAATCTAAAAAGCAAAACAAATGAATAAATAAACCAAAAATAGGATCAGAAAAAGAAATTGATGATTGCCAGAGAGGTGGGGTAGAGGGGTGGGCAAAATAAATGAAGGGGAATGGGAGGTACAAGTTTCTAGTTATGGAATGAAAAAATCCAAGAATCAAAGGCACAGCATGGAGATAGAGTCAATGATATTATAATAGTGTTGTGTGGTGGCAGAAAGTAGCTAAATTTGGGGTGAACATAAGGTACTGTATAAAGAAGTTGAATTACTGTGTTGTACAATTGAAACTAATGTAGCATTGTGTCAACTATACTCAAATAAAAAGATTTAATTAAATAATATGGGTGCGTGGATGGCTCAGTCAAGTAAGTATCCAACTCTTGGTCTCAACTCAAATCTTGATCTTAGGGTTGTAAGTCCAAGCCTTGTGTCAGGCTCCACTCAGGGCATGGAGGCTACTTAAGAAAAAGAAATAGAAAACAAAAATAAGAATAGTATGCTATTTCTCCAAAACAGAAAGCAAAAACAAACAAACAAAAAATAGATGGAGAAGTAAACTTGTCAGTTTCATCAGTTAGAAGGTATTTAATACTGTGAGATTGGGTGGGATCACCAAAAGTAAAATTACAAAGAAAAAGTTCTCCCAACTGGAGCCAGATACCCTCCTCTGTTGAGTCCTTAGATATGAGGCAGAACCAGTGAAGGAGACTGAGAGGACATGAAGGAGGAGAGACAGTGAAAACCCATAAAATGGAGAAAGTATTTCAAGGAGGAGACATGAATGAACTGACCAAAGGGCTGCTGAACTGTCCAGTAAGATGCTATTGGATTTATCAGCTGGTATAGAAGGGTTGATAACAGGATGGGAACAAAAGACTGATCAAAGAACACATGTTGTAAGGGAAGAGATTGCTAGAAAGCAAGTGAATTATTATATTTTAATGGGAGAAAAAATATCATGTCAATATGCTCTTAGGAACAAGAAGTGTGATGGTAGAAAGAAAAGTTGATAATCAAAAAAAGAGAAGTTAGAATGGAGAAGTTGTTTTTTAAAAAGGCAGAGGGGAAGGGGTTCTGGTTTCAGAGAGGAAAAGGAAGAGAGTCCACCCAATATGACAGGAAGACAAAAAGAACAAACAATGCACTTGTTGGTAGATGGGCCCATGTGGCAGGAATGCCTAGAAGCTCTCTTCTGGATGATTCTTTCTTCTAAGTCATCTGGAAAACCAGACTATTGGTTGGGATTCAAAAGATCTTACTGGAGATAATGAAGAGAAAGGGAAAACATATGATGTATTTTTCTAGAAAAGAGGAAAATGAAATTGCTAAGCAGCTTTAGGGGTCCATGTGAAAGCAATGGTCATGATGGTCATAATAAGATTGAAAAATACCTAGTAAGAATATTTTTCCCTCCAACATTTCAGTTGCAGGAATAAAGGCTTAGATTGGGTAAATAATTAGATTTAAATGTAGTTAGTGTTGGGGTGCCTGGGTGGCTCAGTCGGTTAAGTGTCTGCCTTTGGCTCAAGTCACGATTTTGGGGTCCTGGAATCAAGTCTCATATTGGGCTCCCTGCTCAGCAGGGAGTCTGCTTCTCCCTCTCCCTCTGCCCCTCCCTCCCACTCACGCTCTCTCCCTCTCTCTCTCAAATAAATAAATAATTTTTAAAAATATATGGTTTGTGTATTTAAAAAAAAATGTCTAAAGTGAGAGGTCAAAGGAATTAGAGTATATCTGGGAAGTGTCTATAAAATCGAAGCCAAATAAGACAGGCAGTGAGGATGTGAGGGTGGTTGAACAACAAAGGGTAAAATGGATCCTGCACGCTGATGAAGTTTAACAATTTGTAAAGACAGAGTGAGGGGGAGAAGATGAGAAGGACAGGAAGGGAATTGGCACTAGACTGAGGTGGTTGAGGCAGATTAGAAGGGGAACATCCATTTGGGGGTTCGAGGCTCCTTGGCAAGTACAGATGGTTGAGAGAGCACAGAAAATGGCACTGGAGGAGAAAAGGAATTGAGACCCAGGTGTGGTAAGCTGGGGTCTGTGCATAATAAAATCACCCAGAACTGAGACAGGAGTAGGGCTGGAGGCAATGATAATGAACCACAGTAAAATCTGCGAGGCCTGAGGGATCTGCCCAGCAGCCAGCAGGTGTCTGCAACATGAAGGACTAACTAGCACACATGGATGCCATGAGGTTCAGAGATGGAGGCTTTTTCAGGAGGAGGGAGGCCTCGCGTGGAGGAAGAGATAGGCACCTATGTTGTAAATATAAATGTGTGATCACGGGTGCGAAAATGCACATGAGGGTATTTTAGAATCATAAAGCAAATGGTGCTTAGCAGAATGTAAGAATGTTTGCTTCCCCTTTCTTTCCTTTTCTAATCTTTTTGCCTTAACTGCTTTCGTTTCTCAGACCTCATTCCACCTGCAGTGTGAAATTGTTTGGGGCTAGTATATGCTCTTCCGTTGCATACTTGATAGCTTGACCTTGGTCTCAGGCTGCTTTCTGAGCCGCCTGTGTTGTTTCTCTGTCAGCCTTCTACCCCCCAAGCAGAAGTTAAAGGCACATTTGATAGGTCTCAATATGTATGTCTTTTGTGCAGCTTCATGGTGGGAAAGTCCATTGCTCTTAATAGTTTTCCTTCCCAGGGTAGTTCTGCTTTTTCTCCCTCAAATACATTGACCCCTAATCTTTTGAGCATAAAGAGCAAAAGATAATATAGTGGCTATAAATATATTCAGTCAAACCAGGCTGCTTATTTTCAGGCTGAACGTGCTGTTCTTTTCCTACTACCTCGGATTGGGGGCTGGGGGAATGTGATGTAGGTCACTGTTCATTCACAATGAAATCGGAAGGATTATACATTTTTCAAAGTAAACTTTAGGGGGTTATTTTAAAGATCCAGACTAAAGAAGTCTGTAATGAATTTGAGATCATTTAAATACTGAAGTTTGTTTATTAAGAATAAACCAAGTGATGTAATTAATCTCAGCTTAGTCACTGAGAAATATACTTAATTGGATTAAACAGCACCTATTATACTAAATATGGTTTTGTTACTAGAATGGAAGAAGATAGAACTCATTACGGGCCAGTGAGTAGCCTTAACTATTTTACACAATTCAATGTCTCATTTTCTGTAACAAAACCATCTATGGAGCCATTTCAGACACTCAGCTTCACCTGTCCCAGGTTTAGAGCAACCAAGTTTGTGTGTGCTTTCCCCAGCCTTCTGCACAGTGACCAGTTCCTTACTAGCATAAACCAACAACCTCCTGTCTCAGGCTTTCACTACACTAGCATTACCCTGTTGCTGCTAAGGCATGAGACACCAAGAAACATTCATCACCTATGCATGTCCAACCCCAAAGTGTTGGGAGTTAAGACTCATGGAGAGAATCATAGACAGGAGCTATCTGTAGACATCCTTATCCTCAGATGCACTACTTTGTATGGCTTTTAGAAGACAGGTCATGAAAATGCGGCACTCGACTGTCTTGCTGTAGGGAGCATAATTGATGGATGGACCCAGCTGCTAAGTTCTGCATCTCCCACTCAGGCCACATCTTCCATAGGATGCTTTCAGCCAAAGGCAGAGAACGGCAGGGCTACCAAGACCAGCCTACTCCTGCAAGATGCAGGACTCTTCAGATAGGTAACAGTGGCTCAAGGTCAAATCTTCCTTGGAAATGCATCACAGTCTGAGCCTTGTCTGACCTCAATTATCTCCTTCACAGGAGTCAAGCTTGCCTGCATCCGAGTCTGATGACCCTGCCACCTCATCCAGCTCCCTCTCCTCTTCTTCTATAGTCTTTTCCCTCTAGTAAGTCTCCTATGCTTCTAATTCCATCTTGGTGTCTGCCTGGTAGAGGACCAGAACTGACCCAAGTGGTACTAAGAATTGTCCAAGAATACAGACACTAAGAAGGAAACAGGCCTTGCTCACTCTCCATGCAATGGAAGTTTAGGCACAGATAATCCCTAATACAAGGTGGTGACTAAATAACTAAATATTTCACCATCAAAGACCTAGTGAAATATCTCAGGTGCAATAATCCAGGTATTTGAAATATATAGAGGGAATGATGCCTACAAAGACAGGGGAGTTAGCTGGTTGCTGAGAAGTTGTTTTGACATCTTTCGGAGAGGTAATGAGAGAATAAAAGTGGCTAAGAAGCTGCAAATGTCTAAGTGTGACAGCTCGAGGGTCTGTGGTAGCTTAAAAAGAAATAATTGTCTCCTATAGTGGAAAAGTCGACGCAGCTAAAAGTGATGTTTAGAGATACAGAGCTCCAGAGAGGTCAGAATGCTCAGCCGAGGTGCATCAGTTACACTGAGGTCAAGGTTCTGGTTAGGAAAACCCAAACCCTAAACATAAGAGGAGAACATCTGGAGGGATGCTCTTCAAGTACCTGCTTCATGTTAGGGCTTGGAGAGCTGGCCCATCCTTCCCTATTAAGAGGTAGTGAAAGATCCACTATATTGAAAGATACTGGAGAGATCTTTCCACCACAGGGCAAGAATAGACCCTCAGGAGTTCATCTAACCTAATCACCTGTATGCCTGGCCAATAATTAGTGTTAGGTCACACTTTACGCCACCTAGTTGACATACGAGGCCAGATACGTTTGGAAACAGGCCTTGGACTGAGGAATTACCAGCATTAGCTTGTAGGTATGGGTAAAAGCCAAAGGGTTATCTCTGAAACTGAGTTTCAAGGATACTTGATCAAGCAGACTGCTGAATATGACCAAAAATAATGTGAGAATTTTCTTAAGACATGAGAATAAACACTCTGGCCAGAACTCCAAGAAATGGGTTAACTCACTGCTAGGTTGGGATTTAGAAGCCTGCAAAAGTTCGGGAGTTCAGCGGAGTGATCAGTGGGGTGGAAATACCTGAATTTGCTCTGGCGGATCGGAAAGAAAAGGATAAAGTGGCTAGTGGTCAGGATTAAAAGAATCTATTATGTAAGGCCAGAATAGCCAACAGAGGTAATGCTCCACAGGACAGCCTACTGATGAGAGGGGCCCCGACCTATGTCATGAAGTTCAGTGGTGGCTGTGCTCTGCAGAGCTCGACTGATGGGAGGAGAGAGAGTAACAGAAGCACAGACTGGGGTCCATTAATATCAATGGAAATGATGAACCCCCGAAGAACTAGAGGCTAGATGACATGCTTAACCAGGAGAAACCAGGAAGCTTCACTGAGCATAATGTCTACGAAAACTGAAGGGAAGCTGAGGAGTTTTGATCCACATGGATTGGGTGATAGTTAAAAGAGCATGATATTCCTACGCATTAAATAGGCAACCAACAAGAGAGATGTTTGATATATATGTAACCCCCCAAAAAAGATAAAAATAGATGAGTAAGAGGCAGAAGATAGTTATTTCAGTAAAAAGTTGTCTTCCCTTATTATTTCCCAGACCTAAGCCAATTTCTTAGTTCAAACACTTTTGCCTAAAACACCTTTCCTACAACAGCTTCCTAAAAAGGACCCCATAACATTGCGGCAAATTTATACCGTAATGATAATCCCAGTCTTCCCAAAGAGCCTTAAAAACCATTTAGTTGGGTGATCGTATGTAGGCTTTAATTTGGTATTAATACCTGGAGACCCAAACACCACCCTGGCCCCCTTTTCAGAGAAAGAATTTTTATGGGCCAGGTAACAAATAGAATCTTGCTAAAGTACAGATCACAGAGGGCCCATTGGATGAGAATTAGAGCCAACAGGGCATTTCCCATGTTCCTGGTTGTATATTTGAATTTACATTCTCAGAAGTTGGGAAAAAGACACCCCCCCCACACACACACACATCAGTTCCTTGTTCTGCTGGTGCTATTACAGTAAAGAAGGTCAAATGTAAACCTCTGAAACTGCCTCCCATTCAAGCCAAAATAATAAACCAAACCTTGGGAAATGTACCCCAGATAAGTGACAAAGACTAGTACCACCATTAAACACCTACAGTAAGCCCTGGTGGTGGTTTGTAGCCTAGCTCCATTTAAATCGTAAAACTATGGGGTGCTCTAGGGCCCCCTCCCTCAGCTCACCTCTGGGGAAAGTACGCACTGTATTAACTTGTGAGGATTTTCCTCCCCAACAATAAATGGAGACAACCTCAAAAAAATAATAATAATAATTCGTAAAACTGGCCTACACAGAGACTGGATGGGTGGTGGAGAATGACTGCAGACTTAGCAACTATATTTCTGATGGCAACCCTTGTGTCTACGGTGGCACTGTTGCTGAAGCATTTAATAAATTCTCAGGTACATAACATACAGCAATTCATGGAGTGAATGCATTATTTCCTATTCCCACAAAAAAAAATTGGATCAGAAACAGATCACATTTACATAGAATGAAAAAAAATACTCATTTACAGTGTTGTCTCAGGAGTGTGTAATAACTCCTGTCATCTGTCACAATATAGTCCAAAGATGTTTGGACTGTTTACATACCTCCCAGAATATCACCCTGTTCCATTACATCGATGACATCATGCTATTGGATAGCATGGACTGAAGGTTGCCAAGTGCAGTGGGAGAGCTTGTCAAGACAGCTGGGCTTCAGGGGACGGGAAATAAATGCTCTGAAAATTCAGAAGCTATCTCGTCAGTGAAATTTTTAAGGAGGCAGTGATGGAGTGCTTGCCAGAATGTCTGTTGGATGGCTTCTTCCCATGGCTCTTTCATGCTTCCCCTTCCCTTGCACGCAGAGGCACTGACAGCCTTTGCTCCAGCCTAGCTTTTCAAGAATGCTTGTGTAGGAAGTAGCCTCGGAATACAAAGAAAGTATTTCTCTCCAGAGAAAAGGGCAGGTTTGTTTATTTTCTAGTATAATAGACATAATGCCTCCACCTGGGACAAGGTTCAGTTCTATTATAAAATATTTGGGTCCAGGGACGCCTGGGTGGCTCAGCGGTTGAGCCTCTTACCTTTGGCCCAAGGCGTGATCCCGAGATCCAGGATCGAGTCCCACATCGGGCTCCCTGCATGGAGCCTGCTTCTCCCTCTGCCTGTGTCTCTGCGTCTCTCTGTGTGTGTTTCTCATGAATAAATAAATAAAATCAAAATAAAATAAATAAAATAAAATCATAAAATAATAAATAAAATAAAATAAATAATTAAATTAAATTAAATTAAATTAAATTAAATTATTAAAATATGGGTCCCTAAGCTCAAGATTCTTCAGATATGGTGCAAACTTACCACCTGTACAGCAGCCACCCGGGTTTTTCTGTATTGCCTTGTGGCACTTGGGCTGCTTTCTGTGCCATTAAAAATAAAATCCTTTACGTATGACCTGGAGCCTTGGATCTTCTGACAGCATCCATGCAACTGTGGCCTACTAGCCTTTTAGCTTGCAAGTAGGATAAAATCTCAGACCTTTTACAGATCCTTGACAAATTTTGATTGGGAAGATGGAATGATGTCAGAAACATGTCTTTGGAAGAAAAAAAAATACAGGACTTTGTGGATCAAAATGTGAACTATGTGCTCATGGGATATGAGGAGACTCCCTGGAATCCGATAGCAAATACTTCCACCCAAGTGGTAGGTAAGGGAGGGGAGTAAGTGCCACCTACTGTTCTGACAATCTATGAATGCCTACAGGCTGAGTAGCTAGAAGTAGGACTGAGAAAAAGCACCCCCCTTAGTGATATGGCTGTTGTTCACGCTCCTCTAGGTTAGAAGAAGGGATTATCATGGCAATGGAACAAGTCCTGTAGCATCAGCCAAAGGCAACGTGGCTGGAGCTGATGAAATCCATGATTTCAGCATCAAGGTATAGAGCCACACTTCATTTCCATCCCTCATGGCTTCTGGAAGCTTTTCTCAGGAGAGCAGCCCTTAATTGTCTCCTCTGTTTAATTTGGCTGCTGGGCTAGGAGTAAATGTGTTCATGCTGTCTCATGGCACATGTAATTAAGGCTATAGCCACTGGACTTCAAATAGCTGGATGATCTCATTACAGCATTGACCTCCATCTTACTCTCGGTGGCTACCAAATCCAACCACTGAAACTGACCCTGTAAACCATTAGGGTGTATTTTCAAATGCTCAGTGACTCTCTACTCAAGTACCTATATTTACTTTTCCACTTGACTCAAGGGGTTTAGCCAGGCATAGCAGGATGTGTCAGTGATTTCACAGACTTCCCATTGTCCTGCACCAAACATGCGATGAGCAATTCTATTATCCATCATAAACCTGACCAGTGAATTGAATCTGGGCTGAAAGATTTCCATAACCATGGTCAATGATAACTTTAATTAAAATGAGGAACAGTATTCATGCCACTTTTTCTAGTTGGGTAACACCTCATGTAGAGAAAGCTATCCAGTAATTGTGAGTTATCCCTCCAGGAATTTTCACTTCCAAGGATAGCCTCATTCTGGAAAGACCTCCACAATCCACACCATAAATGTATATGTTTCTTGAAAAAAGGGGATTTGTGTCTGTTTCTCCACTGATGTATTCAAGCATCCGGAAAATTATCTCATAAATATCCATCTGTAAAATGTATTTGTTGAATGGATCAATTGTAAACATCATTTCCTTTAAGTATCAGAAGGATATTTTATTATTTGAGAATGACAAAAAATGGGGCTGGCCCCAAATTTCATCCCATTGTATGGAAAGAATTAGATCCACAGGCTTTACTTAATGATTAGTGAGCGGTAGAGAAAAGAATAAAACCCCTTACTGATTAGGCTCCACGGGTCTGGCTTATTCCATGGACGGGTTATGATGGTCATCGTAAACCACAACACCCAGCAGATATCTAGAATGTTTCATCACTTGACTGATAACTGGGAGACAAATAAATGCCATAGCTGATAACAGCTGTAAAACTTCACTAAAAGAAGACAGTACTAAAGGCTTGGCTGAGGAAGAAATCACCCAAAAGGAAGTATAATGCAAGTTGAATGGACTATAATGGAAATTAAAAAAAAAAAAAAAGATTTCACAAAAGATACAGTATAAATGAGAAGCTTTCCTTTCATTTTAAGGATGATCATGTTAAGAAAATATTTCCGTGTTAAACCAAAAAAATAATATAAATAAAGAGGACCCAGTTCAAATTGAAAAGGAGTCAAATGCAGTTTTCCCCGAACTGTTAGTTTTCTGCAGGGCCCAGACCTCGCTGAGCTGAGCCCACAGCCGCCGTCAGGAAGAGAGCACATGAGGCAGCGTCTCCCCGCCCTTCACAAATGGATGACCCCGAGGTAAATTTTTTTTTTTTTTTTAAGTATGATGGATGGTTTCTTAGTTTGCTAGAGCTGCTGTAACAAAGTACCACAAACTGGGTGAAACAACTGAAATGTATTTTCTCACATGTGGAGTCTGGAAGTCTGACCTCAAGGAGCCAGGCAGTGGCTTACCTCTGAGGGCCTATGAGAGGAGGACCCACTCTAGGCCTCTCCCCTGAGCTTGTCAAGAGCCACTGTCTCCCTGTGTCTTTCCCCTCACTCTTCCTCTGTGGAGGCCTGTCTCTGCCCAGATTTCCTCTTTTTCTAAGCACTCCAGTCAAATTGAACGAGGGCCTACCCTAATGACTTCATCTGGCTTAACTACATTAGCAAATAAAGTCACACTCTGAGGTGCTGGGCAGTAGAACTTCAACTTCTGACATTTTGGGGGAACACGACTCAACCCACAACAGACGGGATACTCTGGGGTTCCAAATCAAAATCTGAACGGGTCTACGACAAGGTAGTGTTTGGAAATAGAGATCCGTACTAAATTTGAAATTAATGTAACTTGGTCTTGGACTAAGTTGGTAAGATTCCTTTTTATTTTTTTAAAGATTTTATTTATTTATTTATGAGAGACACAGAGAGGGAGAGAGAGAGAGAGAAAAGCAGAGATACAGGCAGAGGGAGAAGCAGGCTCGATCCTGGGACCCTGGGGTCACACCCTAGGCTGAAGGCAGATGCTAAACCGCTGAGCCACTCAGGGATCTCCAGTAAGATTCCTTTTTAAATGGAAGCATCGTCGGCCTTCAATGCTTCACTACTTTCAGGTGTGCAACCTGGAGACCGGGCAAGTTCATACATTATGCTGTGCTCACCACAAGTGTCACTACCATCTGTCACCACACAACACTATTAGAGTCCCACTGACTATATTCTTTCGTGAGATATTTCCAGACTGATACCACACTAATTACTCTAGTGGTTAAGGGTTTGGGCTTCCAGTCAGACAAGATTTTAAATCTCTTTCCTGCTAATCAAATGCTATTTGACTTCAGAGAATTAATTTTATTTTTGAAACATGATTTCCTTATCTGTAAATACAGCCATAGTAACAGAGGGTGCAAAGAAGGCTACTGTAAAAATTAAGTGACTCGATATTTGTAAAGCTATTACCACGATCGTTATTTTTGGTGCAGCGTTAAAGTGATTGCTAATTACTAATCTGTTCCCCTAACGGGAAATGTGGGTCACAATTCACTTTCACAACCACTCATAATATTTATAAACAATCTTGGACATAACCACCCAGATGACGATGCTCATGTTTATACGTTGCACTGGTTTCCTAGGGTGGCCGTCACAAAGCACCACAATGGGGGTGGCTAAGGCAAGATAAATGTATTTCCTACAATTCAGAAAGCCAGAATCCAAAATCAGTGTGCCAGCTTCCTCCAATGCCTCTCGGGGGGGGGGGGGGGGGGCTTCCTTACCTCTTCCGGTCCCTGATATGTCTTGGAATTCCTTGGTCTCTGGCACAATAACTCTGCCTCCCTCTTCACAGGTTGTTCTCTCTGTGTCTCTCTGTGGGTTCCCTCCTTTTCTTGTAAAGACACCCGTTTGGAATCATGATTCATCCTAATCCAATACAACCTCAACCTAACTATTTACATCGCTGAAGACTATTCCCCAATGAGGTTACATTCTGAGCTTCTCAGTGGACATGAATCTTGAGGGAACACTGCAGAGCCCACTATGGTCTGACATCCTGTCTCCCCAAATTCATGCAAAATATATTCATTCTATTCCCGAATCCCCCAAATCCTAATCCATACCATCGTTGGCTATAAATCCAAAATATCATCCAGGTGTGTCATCAACTCAAAAAGTCCCTAATTTCATCATTTAAGATCATCTAAATCAGGTATGGTATGGACTGGACACTGGGTATGATCCATCCAGAAGCAAATTCCACTCTAACCATCACTTGTGAAGCTAGAAAACAAGTGACTTGTCCCTCGAATGTGATGGTAGAACAGGCATAAAATAGACACATGTCCTGCAAAAGGGAGGAAACTTAATAAATATAAGGCTTACTGGTCCTAAGCAACTCCAGAACCAAGCAAGGCAAAGTCCATTAACTTTCAAGGCCGGAAAACAATCATTTGGGGCTCAATGGTCTGCCCTCTGCGCCGCTGGGGGCAGCCCCACCCTCTGGCCTGTGGATACTACAGACTCTGGCCTATGGTGTCGGCAGCAACCCCGACCCCCGGCCCCCCACCCCAGCCCGTCTCTGAGCCACTTGGGAAGCCATTCATCCTTCTTCCTGAAGGATAACACATTTGCAGCTCAGTACCTCTCTCGGCTCACTTCCTGTCTGTAGAATTTTGGCAAAAATATTCTAAAACAGGTACAGTGTACTCCATTAGATACACAAACGTCTGGGTGTCTTTGTTTCATGTGAGCAACCAGTGAGGTTCACTATCTCCATCTCCTAATTAACTAGTCATTTCAAAATGGTGCTCTGATCCTGCCATTCTTTATTGACCAGGATACTTCCCAAAGTAAACTATTCTTATAGTCCCATTTGACTAAAGAAAGAAAAAAGAACTAATTTCTCTAAGAATGGATTTACACATCCCTGGCTCTGTTTATACAAATGAGCAGGCCTCGTGTTATGGTTGTTGTTGCCACTGTTGTTATTGTTGTTTTCAATTAGCAGCCACACGCTGCCAACCAATTCATTGGAACAGACTCTCCCCATCTGTGTAATTGTAAACGGGTCCTACCAAAATATCAGAGGCACAGCTCAGGCCCCCTGAGCAATAGAAAACTTGAGATATCCAGTAGAAGAAACTAGGAAAGAGGATTCCAAATAAATGACTTGGATCATTAACAATCTACAGGAATCTCATGCCACTTTTTTTTTTTTTTCCCCTTAAAACACACTATATCTCTTTTCACCTTTTGAGGATTGTGCTAAATACCTTCATTGTGAAATGCCTTCTCCATACTTCGTTTTTAAATTTATGTTCTACAAAATATATTGGTGTTTTTCTTGATGAAATGCCTGCGAAAAATTTGGATCTAAAATATGTAGAGTTGGGAAAGGCAAGCCGACGCCTTACAGATAATGACAAAAACTCGTATAACACAAGGAAGTAGGTTGTTCTCTTTTTGATTAGTACTATTAACATAAGGGGTATTGTTACTACTATTAAATGGAGTCAAATAGGCTATATTCTGTACATAACAGAAAAATTAATGTGTCATGAATAAAATAAATGCCACTTTTATTATTATATGTATTTGGGAGGCTTATAAAATTGAAAGATTCCTGTAGGGCGGGATATATTCTCCTCTTTCATCTGAAACACCAGAGTAAAGGGATAGATCTGGGAATACTTGTGGCTGATATTTACGTTAGATTATCTCCAAGGAGAGAAAAAGAAAATACATTACTCTAAACCTATCCGATGTGGGGCGTGAGATAGTTAGATACATGCTCTTGTTCACTGGAAGTTTGATGGCAAGAAAAACAGAGATTTAACTGAAGGAGAAAGGAAGTGACTCAACTGCATGTCAGATGGCATCATCATGCCCATGTCTCTATTTAATGGGGGGCTTTTGTCCATCCTAAAATGCTACTTTGAGAATATATTTTCAGAGAAACAAGAAAAAAGCAGAGGCACAACAGAACTATTAACACCGCGCAGCCAAGAACACAAGAGCTGCATAGAAAAAATAAGCAAAAAAAATGAGCAGACTGAGTGAAAATGCCGTAGGGCTTTGGAGAAACAGAAATAAGAACGGGGACTATTCCAGTGCAAAGATAGATGGAGCAACAGGGAATTTCACCAGGAACACGTGACTTTTAAAATAAATTGGTAAACATTGTTTTCAATATGGCTTATGAGCAAATTCATAAATGGGAAGGAAGATACCGAAAAAGACTTTGAAAAGAGAAATGTCTGACCCCAACTGGTATCGCACAAAACAGTATGAGTCACACAGAAAAAGAGAAATCTAGATTGGACTACAAGGAAAATGATCTTTCAGATATGCAGGGCTATTTTCCCTGGTTCTTTAGTAGGAGTAACTGGGAAAGAGCTGAAGGCCCCTGTGCTAGTTCCTCGAATAATTCAGGATTTATTGTTTTATGTTAAGTGGATTTTATTATAAAGGCTCCTCTCCATCATATGAATTTGTGATGTGAACAAGTTATTTTTACTGTGTTTATATGGAAATAAGTTAAAGGAACCCTCCACGTACCTCATGTATTGTTTTAGACTGAGTTTCTGAGCTGAAAGGATCCCAATTAATAACATGAATTCAAGATACTCATGCCCTGAGCTGGGAAAACCAGGGAAGCTATACCTTTTAGAGAATATCGCCTCACCCATGCTGATTTCTGCTGGGAGCATTGTGAAGCGGGGCCAGAGGGGCTGGGGGGATGCTACACTTACAATAGTAAAAACCAGATACTTGGATCACCTTCACAAGTGTGTTAAAACCACAACATCTGTAATGGGAAAAACAGCAATAGTTTGTTATGTGCCATTCTAAGCATTTTATTTTATCATGAATGTAATCATGAAGGTATCCTTATGCGATAAATGTTGTAATACCACATTTTATTTTTTTAAATGTATTATTTATTTATTTGAGAGAAAGAGAGAGCATGCGCAAGAGCGGGGAGGGATGAAGGGAGAAGCAGACTCCCCACTCAGCCCTATGCAGGGCTCGATCCCAGACCCCTCGAGTCTCCAGGATCATGACCTGAGCCAAAGACAGACATTTAACCACCTGAGTCACTCGGGCACCCCATGTAATAGCCCATTTTAATGATGAGCAAACTGACACAGATTTTAAGGAACTCGGCCAATGTCATAAATATAAGAAGTGGAAGAGATGGATTTAAAAGGTAGTTAATCTGGCTCTACTGCCTGTACTCTATCGTGCGTTATGAGAACATCAACAATAGAATAGTTGCCAGTAGTAAAGTATGTTTGAAAAAGCAAAGCCTCATTTCTATAGTACTTTTGAAAATAAGAATTTCGAATGGAACATACTCTATATGCGTATATACTCTACAGATCTTTCTATATGTATAATCTATGTACATTTATACATAATTTTTCTTGTGCCAATCCAGAATTAGGTGCCATTAACAATATGCTATTGATAACCAAACTCAAAGTTGAATACCTTATACAAGGCCACAGCACGGGGAAATCCTGACTCCAGAACCCTGTTACAAGGATTTGGCTTTCTGGGCCCGTCCCTGGAGAGGAATACTATTATAAATAAAGTTCAAATCTAAGGAGACACAATCAGTAAGCCTAATAAGAAAATACCATTGATTCTCTCTTTCTGCCTGTGTTCTTATAAGAAACTTACGTATATTAGATATATTTATACGTCTTCGATACAACTGTAAAGACAAATACCTTGGGGTTATTAGGTAGTAATATCAAGATTATAAAATAACATTCATTCATTCATCTATCTTTTGTTAAACAGGTCTCCTTTTTTGTTTTTTTATTTTATTTATTTATTTTTTTTTCAGGTCTCCTTTTTTAGAAAAAAAAATAAGTCTTTGTTAAGTGTTTGAAATTATAAATGAAAAAGGGAGAACTGGGGATCCTAACAAAAGGGAAGGGAAGCATGCTATTGGGCTTAAGGAATGTGTGGTGTGTGAAGGAGCCCGCAAGGAACAACGGCCTGGTGCACTAGGAGAATCTGACAGGCATCTGCACTTTTAGGGAACAGTTTATTGAGGTGAAATTCACATAACATTGAATTAACCATTTTAAGGTAAATAATTCGGTGGTATTTAGTACATCCTATGCTATGCAAGCATCATCTCACCTATTTTCATAAAATTTCTATCACTACAAAAGTGAAATCCCTTCCACATTAAGCAATTCCTCTCCATGCCCTCCTCCCTACGACGTCTGGAACCAGCAATCAGCATTCTGCCTTCATCGTGATGTTTTTTCATTTCGACTCTGCAGATGTGTTATAATATTTAAACATTTCCTGAGAGGATTTTATAAGAACCACACAAAATGTTTTAGCACATCTATTAGAACGTCAGAATTGCCTACTTTGTAAACCAATAAATACATGCTTAAGTTAAAATACACTGGCAATTTTTTGAGACATTAAACAGACTATAAATTGGATATTTAATAAATTTGCCTTTTGCCATTTTGTGGAATGTTCTTCCAATACCTGAATTATCAACTACAATTTTAAATTAAATTTGAAGTTTATATTAGATACTACTAAGTTGCCAATACTATCTCTTTGTGCTTAGAAAAAAAAAAATAGCTCCACTATCAGTACTCCTTCCTATCCTCGGGGTGCTAAAATCTGTAGCATAAATGGTGAGTCCTTTCTGGTACCTAATGAGTACCAGGCAATTTCCATCACTCTCCTTCATCAAAGGATTCTAGTCTAAACTGGTGAACCCAAATACCAAAACCAGAATGGCTTCTTTTCATCTTCTTTTCATCATCATGGTACATGATCATGTACCATGTTTCATAATTATGATGGTAAAGCATTGTCTTTACTCAGTATACAAATGTCCTCAAGCCTACTGGAAATAAGTTCAGCTGTATTAGGCACATACTATTTCTTTTATTTCTTTTTTCTGTATGTGTAAGACTGTGTGTGCAAGAGTGATTAGTTTTCTCTCACAATAATTTATAAAATTTCCTCTATGTGTGAGTTGAGCATATCATCCTTCAAATTTTATTTATAGGTTTGTTTTTCCTTGATATTACAGCCCTTGCAATCATTTTTTATAAAAACATTTTTACATGTCACTTGTCAAAATAATTGAGCAATTAATCACAAATATTGCAACGTCCAATATTTTTGATAAATAACACATAAATGAAGTCACATAAAAAGGAAAGATATGCTTACCAGAAACCTAATCATTTCATAAGAGAATCTTATAATAGTTTAATTAGCAGATACAATGGATAAAACAAAATTTAATTTCCAGAACGTTATTTTTCCTGGGATACATCTGCATAGTTTATACGTATTGAACGGATAGTTTGAACGTATATTGTATTGGTCAAAGCTTTACATCCTGTTTTATAACTTTTGGGGATTGATAGTCTAACTCAGAATTGAAGATCGACCTCATTTAATCTCTTCGTTTTACTCGATAAAAGCTCTCACTATAAACTATTGTTATTCTCTAGGCACAAACTTAATTACAGAAAACATTACAATAGGGGACATTTAATTAACTAACCAACGTGAAAAATATTGTAAACTATTGGATGAGAGGGGATGAATGATTAGCATTCATAGTATCAGAAACGTGTCTCCTAGACCTTGAACGAGCAATATTAGGCATATATGATTGTCCTGGGTCAATTCTTGCTGGAAAATATCAATGAGTCCTTGAGGGTTTTGGGGGCATATTTGTAGGCTTATGGGAGAAGATTAATTTGTCATCCATTTTAATGTGGGCATTTTATTCACTGGACAGAAAAATTCAGCACTGAAAGAAAGACACAGCAAGATGAGTGTCATTGGAAAGGTATAACTGAAGCAGGCAAGGGTCAGCAAAGGGTCACGCTTTGAGGATAACAAGAATCCACATCTGTTAGATTAGCTGTCCACTGGAAACCTCTCAAGAAGGAAGACCCTTCAATGTAAGTTGGAATCAAGTTACTGATAAGATCAAGGTCTTCTTTCTTCAGAAAGCTTCCAAACTACGAAATTACATAAGCCTTAAACTTGATAATTGTACCATGATATGAATGTGCTGAAATGCGGAAGTATGATAATTAAACATCAAGGACAAATGGAAGGTGACAGTCATTACAGAAGCTAGAAAAGAGAGCTAAGAGTGACATTATGCATCCGTGCCTCCAGCAGACCTGTTAAAGGAAATGAGACATTTTATCTAGGCGGATAGGAACATTCTAGTTGCTGGCGAGAATGGCTAATCTATAAAGAAGAAAGGAGTTCATGAGATAGAAATAATGGAATATTATTTAGACTTGTCGAATATATTTATCTCCTTCTTTCTTCTATTTACTAAATTTCCCTATAACCTCAGTGATGTAGAAAAAAATTGGGAGAATATTCCCAATCTATTGGAGCACTCAATTGTGTACCTACAAAGATTATTCATGATTTTATCTCTGACTAGCAGCGCTATAAGATGTGTGGCCTATGCATTTATATTATGCATAAAATTGTAAGAAGGAATGTCATTTGCCAAGAAACGAACATTGTGTATAACTCTAGACAGTCATACATAGCACAAGATATTTTAATGTATACATCTATGCAGTCTTTGATAAAAGTTGCTCAAACTGATACAGAGGGATACTAGCAATAAAGGCTAAGCAAAAAACTGAATACTGAAACATGGCTAAGGGTCAAATGTATCTGGAACACAAAATCTCCTATAAAGGCAGAAGATCCAGACTAGAAAAAGATGGGAGAGGGGATGTGTAAACTGATGGAGAGAAATCCCCTTCCGCTGAGATAAAGTCTAATATCTGCCAAGGGTGGATCCAGGTTTTGTGGGACTTCATTTTTGTAGCCCTCTTTAAGGAAAAGATTGCAAAATCGAAAGCATAAAATTCAGATACAAAATTATATCTTTAGAGTGAGAAAAATAAATCATAGTGAGTTATGAATTATAAAAGTTAGCAAAGACAAATTATCATAAAATCTAAAATAACAAAATGATGCTTTTATCATGCAACTGTTCAGCATATATCTATACTACAATTTCCCTATATTTTTGGTTGCATGAGTCTTATTTCAGTCTTATTTCTTCAAGTGAAAATGTTTTACAATATGATGTACTATAAAGAAAATTAAGATAGTTTATTTTTTGTTTTAGCATTATTAATTATTTGACTACCTAGAAATGTATCATGGGTTCCTAACTAGTTATTAATAATGTTGTGCCGAAAAGTACTCAATACCTTGACATGTTTAAAACTTTCCACTCATAAATAGATATGTTTGCTGCTTGGAAGATTGCTACCCTTTGTTCCTTACAAACACAAAAATTATGATCAATCTATTTTTGATGGCTCTCAATTTAAAAAAAGAGAGAGACAGAGAGAAACCAATAAAAAAGACCTTTTTTAGTAGCACTCAGGAAACTATAATTCTATGCTTACATTTCTATATAACTGGTGATTGGAAGAATTTTCCACAGACTAGTTACTGGAATAGTACATTTAAAACCATATTTCTTCTCTACTGCCCAGCTGCTTTCAAAGCATTTCCATTAAAAACAATTTTTCAGTTTGGTATATGAAGTCAGGTAGGTGAGTTGGTACTTTGTGGTCAGAAATATTCCTAGGATGGAATGGCTAACTTTAATGTAGTACACATGAAAATATTGTGAGATCCATAATTGTATCCATCAAAACCCAAGCTAAATTAAAAAGTCATGTCCTAAATCCAACTAATTTTTAATGGAATCTGCAAAGGGGGCATGACCACTCTGACATCACTCAAATGAGGGAAAATGTAGTAGAAGAGAAGCCATATGAAAGATCTATGGGTCCAACACTATTGTAGATGCTCTACATTCACAGATTTTATGTTTTTAAGAAATTATGCCCTTATGAGTCCTTAACAAGGCCTTGGAGTCACAATTAACAACTACATGGACTACATTCATGTAGTTTGATGAGAAATTCTACTCTCCTCTGCTTACTCAGGCTTGTCATAATATCTATGAACATCACAATAATCCCAGCTAAATATATTCTTAACTTTCTCCCTAATCTCATCTCTCCCTCCCTTACCCCCTCTCTTTTCTCTCCTCTAAACATAAGTAGAAATGAGGTGGCTAACAAAAACAATTTTAATGAAGAATAACCTCTATCTGTTCACCTTATTTCCTAATCTACACCAATGTATTACATGAAAAAGAAGAAATGTCTTATAAATGATGGGATTATCCAATCAAAGAAAACATGGAAAGTATCTACACACTCTTCCACTTCTTAAATAAAGCAAAGCTCCTGGCAATGGAGAGTGTGAGTGAATTTTCAAAAACCAGGGCAGCCCGGATGGCTTAGCGGTTTAGTGCCACCATAGGCCTGGGGCTTGATCCTGGAGACCCAGGATCCAGTCCCATGTCGGGCTCCCTGCTTGGAGCCTGCTTCTCCATCTGCCTGTGTCTCTGCCTCTCTGTCTCTCATGAATAAATGAGTAAAATCTTAAAAAAAAAAAAAAAAGAAGAAGAAGCAAAAACCAGATAATTGGTGAAAAATACTGGGTGATATATGTGATGAAGTTCATACTTATAGCCATACAGCATCAGATTTTGGAAATGATCCCAGGGCAAAACTAGAATCTCTTACCCAACACTGGTATACAAACAACTTTGGGTGGAATTATTTCTGCAAATGAATATAATTATGTTAAAATGACCGTTTAAGATCTTTCTATGGAATATTGTTCAAAAAAGGCAATCTTGGATGACTCATGTCTTATTATTTCAAGAACCAAAGAGAATGAGAATGCATTCCTCTCTAAAATTTTCACAAGGTTAAAAAAAAAAAAGTTATATCAGTACTTTTCGAAGAATCAAACTGCTAAGGCCATTGACTAGTAGGGTGATAGATATACCTTCTAGCCTACAAAATAATAAAATAAGGAATTCCCTCTGACTATTGCAGAAATTCATTTCCACCTTCTTTTGTTTTAGGTTCACTGAGGAGACAACAGTTCTGGAGACAACAGTTCTACTTAAAACTTTAAGTATATGTGCAATATGTATGTGTGCGTAACTATTGATGCCCGTACTATTTGTTATGCCTGTTGTGTAAGCCTAAGCAAACAATAAGCATAGTCAATGTGCACACACCTATATTAATTAAAAAGACCTTATATGGGACTGTTGGGTGATTCAGCAGTTGAGCCCCAGCCTTCAGCCCAGGGTGTGACCCCAGGGTCCTGGGATTGAGTCCACGTCTGGCTCTCTGCATGGAGCCTGCTTCTCCCTCTGCCTGTGTCTCTGCCTCTCTCTCTCTCTGTCTAATGAATAAATAAATAAAATCTTAAAAAAAAAGACCTTATACAGAAATATCTTCATTAATTCACTTCCAAGTCAAAGACACAACACACACACACACATAAGAAATATGCCTTTTTTAAAACTGATAAGTATATTTAAAGCAAATATAAACCATTGTAATAGTCACCATTGTTTGATTTTATCCCTTTATTCAGTGAAAGTCTGACAACCTAGACATACTTTCCAAGGCCACATTTCAAGTAAACAGCAAAGCTGAGATCCAAAATCAGACGTTGCTTAGCTTACATGCTTTTCCCCTGGACTTGGTATACGCCAATCCACGAACCATCCATGGACCTATCTTTTATATGAGTCTTGATGAACCCTTCCCTCTAGAAGAACAAACATCCCAGGAACATTGATCGGCGCCAGGCTTACATGGTGATTTGATTTGGAAATTAAATGTAGGCAGAGTTACACATTCCAATTTCCAGGAGTTTTGAGCATCAGCTTTAGATCCTCTGGGTGTCTCCGTCTGCCAGCAGACTGACTGAATTCAAGGGGGGCCAATCTTCAACCTGTATCCTAAAGTAAGCTGACATGGGGCATAGCCACAGTTGACACATCACAGACAGCTATTAACAGAGAAATGAACTTCTGTTATTTTAAGCCAACTTTTTGGCATTCTAACTTACTGTAACCATACCTCAGCACCAACTTAAGATATGGAATTTTAAAATGCTAAAAAAATTATCACATTTTTAGGAACGAAGTAAGTAGAAAAGAAGAATGAAGTCAAGGAAGCACGTCTTTAGTATCAGGGAATTTTAAACTCAAACTTCTCTTGGATTTAACTGTGCAACTACCTTACAAATTGTCTAAAAATGTGAATTTTCACCGTAATAAATCCTGCATGCTTTTCAAAGATTGAAGCTCAAAAACTCACTGTTTCATAGCCTAAGATGCCCTTGCCATATGGTAAGTGCAAATGTTTCCAAAGCAGCAAATGTTCTGTCAAGGAGTCTCACTGATGTTTTGATTGGATTGCTCTATTATCTGAGCACGTCTGCCAAAAGAAAACACCTGCACAGGAAAGAGTGTACAGAAGCTGCCAGGCTGCAGCAGCGGAAGGAAAGTCAAGTGCATGCTGACAAGTCACCTGTCATCCTCAAATCTAGGTAGCTTATGATAGATGCCTTTGTGTACACGACGTCTCACAATAACTTCTATACACGAGCCTGAGCCTTATCACCTTGGGAATCCAATAGAAAATTGGACTCCAGATAAAGAACAATGAGCATCCAGGGTTTCTGCAGCAAAGTCTCTTCCTAGATCTTAAAGCATAACTGGCGAAAAAGAGCAATGGATGTTCTTCCTTTCACAGTTTCTCCGTTGCCTTCCAAGATTCTTCAGATTTAAGAGTTTAATGTAATTTATTCAAAAAGTATCATTTTCTGTTTTTCTAAGTGCAACAGAAGTAGGAATTAGAATTTGGAAGAAAGTATGTCGCAAGATACGCTTGGTCAGTATTAGTTGGCTTTCTCAAATTATAAAGGCTTTCTTGAACAGAATTATAGAAAAAAAAGTATATTAAGACAAATCATGAGTAAAATGATTGTCATGATAATGTCACCTTATTTGTATGATTACTCTACTTTTTCCCCATCGAGAATGACAGGAAAAGTAGTCACTCTGGGGATTTTAAGCACCTCCTTACACACACACACACACACACACACACACACACACATAGTTAATTTTATAAATATAATTGCTACAAGTAGGTAATTTTTCACCTAAATTACTGTTCCCTGTCTCCACACAACAGAAGCTGAAGAATATTTACTTCTATTTTTTTCATGAGAAATTCAAGTCGTTTTACTGTTTAATATATAAATACAATAAGAAATATAATAGACTCTTCTATAACATCAACTAAGACCTTGTTCAATGCCGGAAAGTTGGTTGACTCAAATGCAGCAAAGTAGCAGCTTTACACACTCTCTTTGCATCTTCTTCCCAGAATTCAACTTTTAAAAAGAACACTTTTTAAATGATACGCTCGATACTAAGTGTACATAGAGCCTACATGTTATACAAAATAATTCCACAAATAGTCTGATACTTTTCTATAGTAACTATAAAATAACAAGAGAAAGATATTCTCTCTGATTTTCTAATTCAATTATATCATAAAAACTCATTGTGTACTTCAAAAATAAATTAACTCAAGATGTTACTCAACACCCCATCTGCTATATTGCCTTAAATGCATTCCATGGAACCTGGATAAGTTTAAGTGATTTTCCGTCAAAAGCCAAGGGCTGTCTTTTAATGTTCGACTTTGTTTCAGAAACGACCTCATAAACTCTTTGATGATTTTTTTTTCTTTCCTTCTCTCTCTCTCTCTCTTCCTGTATGAAGGAAAAATATACTGCAAAATGTTCTTACCTGCTGTCTTTTATGTAAATTTCCTTTGATTGCTGTTCGGAACTTTTAAAGAAAATGAAGCTCATTGTCACATTTTCACAATCCAAGAATATACTTTTAGAAGAAATAGGGAAAATACCCAAAATTGATTTGCTTTATTATTTTCTTGGGATTTTTATGATTAGTAGAGATTCATTATTGTATATAAAAGGCATATTGTTCAAAAAAAGTTTCAAATAGGTTGTTCAAAATGCTCTCCTCTAAATAAAGACCAGGAGCGTATTAAAAAGATTATGAGAACTTCCTTATCTAAGATTATTTAACTGAAGTTGGTCCTATACCTAGCAGAATTTGGAACTCTCTATAGTTGTACATAAAATAGTATAAATCTATCCCTCTAGACTACCCAGATTAAATCACTATTTGAATGTCTTAGTCTCTGCTAAACTAGAATCTGCCTTCCCTGCTCGACCAAAAGCACAGTGCATGGCATATAGTATTAGCAAAGAATAGGTGGGAAGGAAGATCACAAGAAGAAAAGCTAATGTATAAGAAATCAATTAAATATTTATACACTATCAGCAATTGGAAAATGAATTTCATAAATTCAATTTATAAAAATACTAAAACATAAAATACTTAGAAATAAATGTGATGAGACAATGTAAGATCTCACCTGTTAAAACTACATAACTGTGATATATATAGGAGGACCTAGGGGTGCCTGGATAGCTCAGTTGGTTAAACATCTACTGTTGGCTTATATCATGATCCCAAGGTCCTGGGATCAAACTTCACATCAGGCTCCCTGCTTGGTGGGAAATTTACTTCTCCCTCTGCTCTGCCCCCTGCTTGTGCGCTCTCTCTCTCTCTCTCTCTCTCTTTCAAATAAATAAAATCGTAAAAAAAAAAAAATAATGATCGCTAAACCAGCCCAAGAAATATTACAAGGGATCCTTTAAGCAAAAAGAGAGCCCAAAAGTAATGCAGACAATATACAGAAACAGTGACTTTACAGGTAATACAATGGCACTAAATTCATATCTTTCAATAGTTAATCTGAATGTAAATGGGCTAAATGCTCCAATGAAAGGCCCAGGGTATCTGACTGGATAAAAAAGCAAGACTCATCAATATGCTGTCTGCAAGAGACTGATTTTAGACCCATAGACACCTTCAGATTAAAAGTGAGGGGGTGGACAACCATTTGTCATGCTAATGGACATCAAAAGAAAGCTGGAGTGGCAATCTTTATATCAGACATATTAGATTTTTTAATTTTTTTTGAAAAATTAGATTTTAAACCAAAGACTGTATAAGAGGGATGCCTGGGTGGCTCAGTGGTTGAGTGTCTGTTTGCCTTTGCCCCACAGCATGATCCTGGAGTCCTGGGATCGGATGGAGTCCCACATTGGTCTCCTTGCATGGAGCCTGCTTCTCCCTCTGCCTGTGTCTCAGCCTCTCTCTGTCTCTCTGTGTCTCTCACGAATAAATAAATAAAATCTTAAAAAAATAACAAAGATTGTATAAGAGGTGAGGAAACATATTACTTCATAATTAAAGGATTTATCCAACAAAAAGATCTAACCATTATAATTATTTATGCCACTAACATGGGATCAGCCAATTATATAAACCAATTAATAACAAAATTAAAGAAACATGTTGATAATAAAATAACAGTAGGGAATTTTAATAAAACAGGAAGAAATAGAAAACCTGAGCATATCCACAACCAGCAAGGAAATTGAAGCAGTAATCAAAAACTTCCCAACAGGGATCCCTGGATGGCGCAGTGGTTTGACGCCAGCCTTTGGCCCAGAGCACAATCCTGGAGACCCTGAATCGAATCCCATGTCGGGCTCCCGGTGCATGGAGCCCGCTTCTCCCTCTGCCTATGTCTCTGCCTCTCTCTCTCTCTCTGTGTGACTATCATAAATTTAAAAAAAATAAAATAAAATAAAAAAGTAAAAAAAAACTTCCCAACAAATAAGACTCCAGGGCTGGATGGCTTCCCAGGGTAATTCTACCAAACATTTAAAGAATAATTAATATCTATTATTCTGAAACTGTTTCAAAAAATAGAAAAGGAAGGACAATTTCCAAACTCTTTCTATGAAGCCAGCATTACCTTGATCCCAAAACCGAAGACCCCACCAAAAAGGAGAATCACAGACCAAATCTCTGATGAACATGGATGCCAAATTCTCACCAAAATACTAGCCAATAGGATCCAACAGTACATTAAAAGGAGTATTTACCATGGCCAAATGGGTTTTATTTCTGGACTGAAAGGATGGTTTAACATATGCAAATCAATGCAATATACCACATTAATAAAAGAAAGGATAACAACCATATGATCCTCTCATAGATACAGAAAAAGCATTTGACAAAATACACCATCCATTCCTGATTGAAACTGTTCACACTGTAGGGATAGAGGGAACATACTTTGATATCATAAAAACTATATACAAAAAGTCCTCACCGAAGATCATTCTCAATAGGGAAAAAATTAGAGCTTTTCCTCTAAGGTCAGGAACATTGCAGAGATATGCACTCTTACTACAGCTGTTCTGCATAGTCCTAGAAGTCTTAGCCTCAGCAATCAGACAATGAAAATAAATGAAAGGCATCCAAATCTGCAAAGAAGAAATCAAACTCTTATTCTTACCAGATGACATTATATGAAAAACCCAAAAAACTGGACCCAAAATTGCTAGAACTCTTACAGGAATCCATCAAAAGGGCAGGATATAAAATCAATGCACAGAAATCACTTGCATTTCTATACACTAATAATGAAACAGAAGAAGGATAAATTAAAGAGTCAATCCCATTTACAATTGCACCTAAAACCATAAGATACCTAGGAATAAACCTAACCAACAAAATAAAAGATCTGTACTCAGAAAACTATAGACCACTCATAAAAGAAATTGAGGAAACCACAAAGAAATGGAAAAACATTCCATGCTCAAGTATTGTAAGAACAAATATCAATAAGATGTCTAGGCTACCTGGAGCAATCTATACATGCAATGCAATCCCTATCAAAATACCATCAACTTATTTCACAGAGTTGGAACAAATAATCCTAAAATTTGTATAGAACCACAAAAGACCTTGAGTAACCATAGGAATGTTGAAAAAGAAATCCAAAACTTGTGGGATCACAAATTCCGTATTTCAAACGCTATTACAAAGCTGTAATCATCAAGATAGGATGTTACTGGCACAAAAACAGACACAGAGATCAATGGAACAGAATAGAGAACCCAGAAATGGACTCTCTACTCTATGATCAACTAATCAATGGAACAGAATACAGAACCCAGAAATGGACCCTCCACTCTATGATCAACTAATCTTTGACAAAGCAGAAAAGAATAGTCAATGGGAAAAATACAGTCTCTTCAACAAATGGTGTTGGGAAAATTTGACAGCCACATGCAGAAGAATGAAACTGGACCATTTCCTACACCATAAAAATAAATAGACTCAAAATGGATGAAAGACTTAATGTGAGATGGGACTCCATCAAAATCCTAGAGGAGAACACAGGCAGCAAACTTTGTGACTTCGGGGGCAGCAGCAACTTCTTACTAGACACGTCTCCAAAGTCAAGGAAAACAAAGGCAAAAATGAACTATTGGGATTTCATCAAGATAAAACGCTTCTGCACAGCAAAGGAAACTGTTAACAAAACCAAAAGATGACCAACAGAATGGGAGAGGGTATCTGCAAAAGATGTATCAGATCAAGGGCTAATATCCAAAATCTATAGAGAATTTATCGAACTCAACACCCAAAGAACAAATATCCAATCAAGAAATGAGCAGAAGACATGAGTAGACATTTCTACAAAGAACACATACAAATGGCCAATAGACACATGGAAAAATGCTCAACATCACTCAGCATCAGGGAAACACAAATCAAAATCACAATGAGACACCACCTCACACCAGTCAGAATGGCTAAAATTAACAAGTCAGGAAATAACAGATATTGGTGAGAATGTGGAGAAAGGGAAACTGTCTTACATTGTTGGTGGGAATGCACGCTGGTGCAGCCACTCTGGAAAACAGCATGGAGGTTTTCCAGAAAGTTGAAAACAGAGCTACATTATGACCCAGCAATTTTACTACTGGGTATTTACCTCAAAGATACAAATGTAGTGATCAGAAGAGGCACCTGCACCTCAATGTCCATAGCAGCAATGTCCATGATAGCCAAACTGTGGAAAGAGCCCAGATGTCCATTGACAGATGACTGGGTAAAGAGGATGTGATCTATACCTACAATGGAATACTACTCAGCCATAAAAAAAGATGAAATCTTGCCATTTGTGACAACATGGATGCAACTAGAGGGTATTACTTTAAGTTAAATAAGTCAATCAGGAAAGACAATGATCATATGATCTCCTCATATGTGGAATTTAAGAAATAAAACAGAGGATCATAGGGGAAAAGAGGAAAAAAATAAAACAAGATGACTTCAGAGAGGGAGACAACCATAACGACTCTTAATCATAGGAAACAAACTTTGAAGGTTTCTAGAAGGGAGGGTCTTAGGGAGATTGGGTAACTAAGTGTTAGACATTAAGGAGGGTACATGATGTAATGAGCACTGGGTATTATATAAGACTGATAAATCACTGACCTCTATCTTTGAAACCAATAATACATTATATGTTAATTAATCGAATTTAAATAGAATTTTTAAAAAGAAAATAAAACCTAAATAAATGGAGGGATAGATCAATGTTGTTGAATTGGAATATTCAATTTGTTAAGATGTTAATCTTAACAAATCATTTATACATTAAATAAATTTCCAATGCAATTCTTATACTCTTCCTCTTGTTTTTTCCTTCCTGAAATTGACTAAATGACTGTAATAAATTTAAAAACTGAGAATAAATTTTGAGGACTTATAGTAATTGTTTTCAATATAATTATGGAGCTGAGAAAATCAAGTTATTGTTATTGGTGAAAGAATGGGCATACAGATCAATGGAAGAGAACAGACTTCAGAAATAGACCCCCAACTATCTAGTACATTCATTTTTGGCAGAGGAATCAACAGAGTATGATGGTGAAAGAAAAGGCACTTTAGCATAAAGTGCTAAAAAATCTTCCCATACTTAGGGAAGAAAACCAATAAGTTTGGAAATGTTATTGATCATATTGCTAAGATCCTACCTCACACCATACCTGAGAATTAACTTAAAGTGGACTATAGACCTATATTTAACTCTTAAATATATAAAACTAAAGAAGAGAAAGAAATAGGGAAAAAAATCTCTGCCAACTTAGTATGGAAGATGTTTCCATCGTAGGTCCTCATCAGGCTGTGGTTCTCTCAGCCAGAAATAGGCTGTGCTCTTAAGTTCTTTGAGGGTGATCCAGACATTCAGAACTAGTCATGTAACCTACAGTCTTGTAGCCCTTCAGTCTCTATACGCAGCAGCCCAGGGGATATAACATTCAAATCTCTCAAAAATATTCACATCACTCACACGGAAAAACAAAATTTTTAAATGCAGCAGCATAAAAAACTATCGTCACTGGCCAGTTACTGTTGATTTTCATCTTTGATAATTCCTCTTTTCCCCTTATTAAAACTTTCAAGAAGGAACTGTCAGTTCTTGAGCACTTTCTCTCTTAACCAAGTCTCTCTTTGATCCTTTCCTTCATTTCATCCCCAAAGTGCTGATTACTTCTTGAAAGCAGCTCAGGTGTCATCATCTGAAATGTCTTCCCTGAAGCCCTTATAGACACGTGTGCTCTTTCCTATGGGCTAGGATTTTCTTGTATAAATATGTGCCATTTTATGATTGCCACAATTTATTTTATTTTCCTTCTTTTTTAGGTTCACCACAAAGCTCTTTCTAGATAGATGATAGATAGATTAGATAGATAGATGATAGATAGATAGATAGATAGATAGATGATAGATAGATAGATAGATAGATAGATAGATAGATAGATAGATGATAGGTTTTTTGATAGAAAGAGAGAGCAAGGGTGCATGGGAAGTGGAGAAGGGCAGAGGGAGAGAGAGGAAGAGAATCTTCACCAGGCTCCATGCTCAGCATGGAGCCCATGGTGGGGCTCGATCTCATGACCCTGAGATCATGACCTGAGCAGAAACCAAGAGTAGGTTCCTTAACCAACTTGGCCACCCAGGCACCCCTCCACAATCTTTGGATGGTAAGAACTAAAACTTCTCATCCCCAAATACTATCATCTATCAAATTGAATTAGGAAGTACCTATAAGAAATGAATTCGTAGTATATTATATTGATTACATCAGCTGTTCTGTATATTTGAAAAGTTTAAATGAAAAATTCAGGTGATAAACAGAATATTTTAAAATTTAAACCACTGGTAACTGTGACTCACACAATAGATAACAAACAGTTCTGAATATCATTCCCTGGATCTCTTCAGTTACTGCTAAAAACACTCCTTAGCACTTTTTTAAAGTGAAAAAGTGGGGAAAAAAAACCTACTGGTCTTTATTCTATTTGTAGAAATTAGAAAATTCTCGAAATAAAGAATTTCTAGGAAAGAAAATACTTCTTGCAGCACTGAGAAGAAAGATTCTGTTTCCTTTAAAAAAACAATAACAATGGAATTTCTTTGGAACAATCAATACTCCATACCAATGGACCAACAGAAAAACCTGGAAGAAACAAAAGTAATGAAAAAGAGTACACAGAAAGGGCAAACAGGAAAAGAGGACACGTAGGTGGAAAAAGAGCAGAACTTAAGAAGGAAGAGACGGGCATACAGAGGAGCACCGAGCAGTCACGTTTAGACTCCAGAATCTGAATTGTTGGAGCGTGACCATGGATATGTTTTGGCATCCACAATGCATCAGATGTTTATTGCCTCTTATTCTACAATAACCTCCAGGACAATCTCTCACATCTACAACCGTAATACCGTTTTGGCCACTGTGTCTCGCTCTACTCTTCCCCACTACCATCCGTTTTCCACACAGCAGCCAAATCAATCCTCTCATGTTTGTTAGAATATTTTTTATTAGGTTGTAATTGTCACGTCACATTGTGTGCATTTAAAATGTTAATTCAATACATTTGTACATTGCAAGTAGGATTTCCACTGTAGCTTTAGTAAAAGTCACATACTTCTTTTGTGTGTGTGGGGGGGGCAGGGGTCGGTGAGAACATTTAAGATCTAGACTCCTGGCAACTTTGAGGTTAATAATACAGTATTGTTGACTTTGATCATCAGGCTGTAGATTAGATGTCCTGGATTTATTTATCTATCACTTACAAGTTTGTACCCTTAAATGACATCTTCCCTATTACCTCACCCCCCTGACCCTGGGAATCACCATTCCACTCTCTGTGTCTATGGGTTCAGCTTTTCAAGACCCCAAGAAGGATGTTATATAGTATTTGTCTTTGTCTGACTTCTTCAATCTCAAGACTTCCAGTGACTTCTCTTCACATTTATTAAAAAAATAAATGTCCTGCGAGTCTCCAATGATGGGGTGTCTGGCGATTTCTCAAGCACTAGCAACTTTCTTTCCTCTCCTGTTTTTGTTCCAGGCACAAAACCCTCTGTGCCAGGCAGGGTCTTGCCTCAGGACCTCTGTATTTGGGGTTTCCTCTACCTAAAGTGCTTTTTCCACACAGAGGCTCATATAGTTCTCTTTTGTAAGTGCCTGGCTTTCTGGGGTTGAAATATTCCCACCCCCAGCTTGTCATTTTATATCTTTGATTTTGCTTCCTTTTTTATTTTATACCCTTGATATCACCTGAAATTACAATAAATTTGTACTTGTTCATTATTATTTACCTATCCTTTATGCTATGAGTTTCACAAGGTCAGAAACTTTTTCTAGCTTTGTCAATTTTTGCATTCCCAGGGTCAAAAAAGTACTGGGACATAGGAGGGAGCCAAAAAAAAAAAAAAAAAAAAAACCTGAAGAGTGAATAAATAAAAGAATCTTATGTAGTAGATATATGTAGTAGATATAACTTTAGAATTGAATGCATTAAAATTCATAAAATTTAATGATTTTTCCAAGATGATATAATCAGCATTTGATCTCAAATATGTATAATTTCCAAGATGAAGGAAGATCTTAATCACTATACAACTTGGCCTTATCTTTGAACAGTGAGTTATATTCAACTCATAGCCTAGAGAGAGAAACTGCAGTCTTCTAAGACGGATAAAGAGTTTAGCAGAAATTCTAAGTGAGAACATCATAAGTGGGATTAAAAAAAAAAGAGGGACTTATTGTAGAAACAGGTTGGGTTTTATAGTCAGACAAGACCTACATACTTTACTTCTTTCCATCTGTGTGAACTGTAACGTCAATTTTTTGTCTTGAGTTCCTCAATTTCTAAAAATAAATTCAAACCTACATTACCCATGTTTGAGCAGAGTCAGGGTAATGTTTGTAAGTATACATTTCAAAGTATACACTCAGTGACTAAAATGTGGACTTGAGTCGATAAATACAAAATGAAATCCACATATAAATTGGTACCATCGTTTGTTTCTCTATTTAAAAATAAATTACATTATGTTTGAGGTGCGGCATCTAAGTACTGGCGATACCGTATCTGTCATATTTGTGCCTCAATATCTAGCACAGTATGGGGTACAATCAACATCCCACAGTGTGTGTGTGCCTGGGTATCTAACAGCGTGCAGTCAATCAATAAATGTCTAGTGAATAAATATATGACTTGATTTTGTTAGGCCTAGTGATGAGAAATGATAGATCTAAGGAACAAATTTTTTGGGATGAGAGGCATAGGCTTCCATGTCATACTCTAAATGTTTTATACCCACAGATCATATACGCAAAGCTCCAGATTATGGGTTGGGAAAAGTAAGAGTAAATTAAGTGGATGAGTTTTCATGACTACTTAGCCCCAAGGGCCATAGGCTATTTTATCCCAGGTTCCCCAGAAAATGGACCCTGAGTTTAAGAACCAGCTGTAATACTGAGTGAAGAATAATCTAACTACAGTAGAAAGAGGGAAAAGGGACACAGAACAGGTTTGACTGTAAAGAAAATAAATTCAGGGAGATGTGTTATTGTCCTAGACACCACTTTGGGTTGGGACTTGCAGAGATAGGGACGATTTCTTGGTGCCTTCACTGGTTTTGCCATGAGAATATCACAAGACTGAAGAAGCCAAACCTTGAGATAATGTTACATAGATAAGGAGGAAAGAAGAGATTGTTTTGCTTGTTTTTTCCTCTCTCCATGCCTCATTATTCAGTGTCTCGTGAGGGAACTGACAACGCTACTTCTCTGGGATTGCATCAACTGGCCCATTTGGCAGTAGCCAGGAAGCCAAATCCCATGATCTGCTGCATATCCTTTCACCTGAGTCTAGAAGCGGTTAAGGACTGCGATTCCTCATGAGGGTGCAGCAGGTGCTGACATGGAGAAAGTTGCTGAGGGTCATGCAAACCGGCAAAACTGAAAGACTCTGAGGAACTCTGTGGAAGGTGTCCAAAATATTTGCCAAGTGAAGACTAGCAGAGAAATAACAACTTCACATTCCAATGTTTAAAAGCCAATTTGCCTGAAATATATAATTTAATGGAAAAATTGTCTTCATGGAACTGGAGAATGAGCAATAATTTCCATGCTGCTAGTCAGAATATTTCTTCATTTCTCATCCTCCAACCTTCAAAGGAAAAAACAACATGTATTCAAATGAATGAGTCCCCAGCATATAATTTTGTCTTCTGATATGTAAATTCCCTCAGTACAGCCATGGCAGGGGAAGTGTTGAGTGTTTGAGGTATATTTATATTTTACCTGTCTCTATGCATCATTTCTTATAAGTACTTCTCTATCTGTAGGTACTACAAACAATTTATAACCGTTTTTTTTTTCTATCTTTCATTACAGCAGAAAGATGTAGATTTATGCTTCCAATATTGCTTAGCAGGAATTTAATTTGTTTATTATTTATTAAGGAATTTCCTTTTTTAAAAAGATATGAAGTCATTTAAAGTAATCATGGTTGAAATTCTTAAAGACATAAAGAGAAGTGGAAGTTCACTATCAAAAAGAAAGATTGAAACATTTTATATGGAATTAAGTTTTAGTCACAGACATTGTACTGGTGTTCTCAGAGCAACAGAACCCACAGGATATCCATATATATTTATATATGAGGATTTATTATGTGATTATGGAAGCTGAGAAATTCTATGATCTTTTTTCTGCAAGCTAGGGACCCAGAAGAGCCTTTGGTATAAGTCAGTCCAAGTTAGAAGGCCTAAGAGCCATGAAAGCTGATGGTGTAAATCCCAGCCGTGGGCAGGAGAAGGTGAAGGAGGGGTTCCAGCACATACAGTGAGGCAGGAAAATAGGGGTGAATTCCTCCTTCATCTGCCTTTCATCCTGTTCAGGTTCTTGATGAATTGGATGATGCCCAAGCAGAAAGGCAATCTCCTTTAAGGAGGAGTGCACCGATTCAAATGCTAATCTCATCCAAAACCACCATCACAAACACATCCAGAATTGATGTTTAATCTCAGCAAGTTGACACTAGAGTTAACCATCACACATATGAAAGGAATTTAGCACTTGAAAGAGTTTCATATTTTCTCACAACACACACACAATGTATTCTTGGGTATACAAACGATTTTGACAATAATTTATTATAAAATACTGGAATTGGATTTTAACTGTAAACAAGCCAAATCTTTAATCCTTAAAAGTGAGTTTGGAGGGCGCCTGGCTGGCTCAGTTGGTTAACCATCTGCTTTCATCTCAGGCCATGATCCCAGGGTCCTGGGATTGAGTTGGGAGTTGGGTTCCCTGCTCAGTGGGGAGTCTGCTCCTCCCTCTGCCTTTCTGCTCTGCTTGTGATCTCTCTATCACTCTCTCTTTCTCTCAAATAAATAGATAAATCTTTTTTTTTTTAAGTGAGTTTAATATTTCTTCTTGAGCTAAGGTAGAAAAGCTAGAAATACAGTACTTTTTTTTTTTTTTTTTCCTGGTGGAAGAGAGCTAGATGCTCTTGCATATATTAAGTGAACTACAGGAAATAATTTACCATTATATACTTCAGTTGCCCAATTGATAAAATAATATATTGCTTGCTACCAACTTAAATCACATATATAACCTGAAAGTCTGTCCATAAAATAAACCCAGGCCAAACTTCCATTTTTAATAATGCCTCTGAAATTTCCGTGGGCCCTGATTCTTTGATTTGAATCATAGATAAAATATATAGAGGACTTTGATTTTCTTTAACTGCAGTTAATGAGTCGTAATTTGCATTTTTCATCTAGTGAGTTAAAAAGAAAGTTTGGTTTTCTAGTTCCTCACTTTCAAGTAGGTAAATTGAAATGCCGGTTGACGTCTTGCAAACAAGCACAGATCAAGGCTCCATTGGACAATACCAAATGTAAAATCGATTATTATCTTTCCAAGACAAAAATAAATCAGAGCCCTATGATGTTGGGTTTTGTTTTTTCAGGATGTGTTTTCTAGGATCTCTGATTAAATGGGGAATTAGGGACTCTTCTGCTGTACTGGTCATGCAACGGTGAATGAACATGTGATGAGAATGAAAACAAAAGAATTTATATTTCATTTCTAGTTTTCCTTAGGTTATTGAATTAGAATGTTCTTCAATGCATACTTTACTATTTTGTTAATAAACTTATTTCAGCTTCTGACTTTTTAAAAATATCTCACAATCAAGTGTAATTTGCACTAAAAATGTTCAGGAATATAGTATATTTTATGAAAAGGTGCCATTAGAGACATGTGATTCAAAGTAATTTGTTAAACATATAAAATTTAAACTTATACTCCTGGGTAACTTTGGTAAATGCATCTGAATAGAATTGTCCCTAGAGGCATATTCAATATTTTATCTCTAGTCTCTCCATATGGACTAAATTTAATGTCTAAATTAATTTTATTGAATGCAGTTTGAACATGTGTCTTTATAGCGCAGCAACGTTCCATCTTACTTTCCTGTATTTTTCATTAAATTTCAGACATCAGTATTTTGTAGCAATACTATGTATGTATTACCATTGAGTTCTTTATTTCACAGTTTTGGGTCTTTGCTTTTTCTACAATTCATAAATTTGATGCTATTGAAATGGTTTACTTCCCTAATGATCAACTTTATGTATTTTTCTTTTCTGTTTCCATCCTGACATCTAAAACTTAGAAATATATGTCTTGGTAAAGTGACCTGAAAGCAAAATATAAAAGACAAAAAATAAAATGACTCTAAGATAATTATAAAAATCAACACTTATCAAAGGTTTTATTCATTTATTGACAAAAGAGCAACATGTTAAAACAAATACAAAGAGCCTTTAAAAACTCCTTTTTTCCCATTAAAGAAGACCTTCTGTGTAAAAAGATAGACCGTACTTGTCATCATTCTAAAATGTCCAAAGCACAAATTATTGAAAATAATCTGCACAAGTTCATATGTTAACTGTTAGATATGTGGAATTATTTTTCAAACCAGTTTTTGCTTATATGTGCCTTACTTATTATTTTTCCCATCTTCTTCTCCTGACATATGTAATGACTCTGAGGAGAGAGTAATCTAATTCAAAAATACTATTGCTCATTCTACCATGTGATTATTGTCTATGATATGTTAGACACTTTACACAATCAAGAAGGAAAAAATAAGCAAGCCTGAACCATTTCTGCTTTTAAAGAACTTAAGCTTGCTTTTACATTATGATATCAAAATAAATAGCATGCTATTCCATTGAAACCCCTTTTAATATCTAGCGAGCTATGTAAATAAAGAACAATGAGGTCAGATTCTAAGCACTTAGTAAAATTTAAAATTAAATTCTGGTTTTTCCACTAAACAAACCAAGATCAAAATATCTCAACCACAGAAATCTGTTTTCATGGTGATGATTTTTAAAACACTTTTAGGCATTCAGAGATCTTAACAAATATATGTTTATTTGAAATTAGTGAAAAAAGAATTTTGCCATATGGGATGGGTTATATAAGCAAACAATGATGGCAATCAATACGGTAAGAGTCATACTGCAAACTCTTGAAAGGTAACTCAAAATATTTCATTGCCAAATGCATTTTTCTTTCTTTTTTTGATTTGGTGGAGAAAGTTTGTTTGCTTGTTTTTCATAATTTACCTTTTTAACTAGGACATTTTTTCCTTTCAGATACACATACAAATACTAATGTTTTAAAATCGCAAGGTGTAAAATTCTGTGCAGTGTATGTTTGACACCTTTTACACACACATGCAGACATGCAAAAGGGAAGGCAAATTTTAAGATCACACTAAACTAGTGTGGATATACTAATTTGAAAGAATTTCCTTTTGTGGAAGAACCCATACAATCTCTCTTTATCAAAATCCATAAAGAGGTTTTGAATTTAGAGCCAATTTTCTGACATTGACACAAAAAAATGTAACTAATGGACCATATCTCTTGACTGGCTTCCAATTTATTCATTTAATCTAATCTAGAGGACGTAGATGAATTTATATTCCTGATATAAGAATTTCATCTGGAATTCTGAGTGCCTGGTAAAGTATATAGGATCAGGCCCTTGGATTTAAAAAAAAAAAAAAAACCTTCTTAAATATCCTTGAGCTGCAGAACTATGAAAAATATTGTTTTTATTGCAGTATGATTGAAGCTAGGCTATCAACAGATATTTAAACTAATTAACAAGCTCATCAGTGACACTTCTGGTGGGTAGTCTAAAGTAAGTCAACAGTTGCAGTAGACTGTGACAAATGGTATAAAGAGAAAGCTACGGACCATACTGTATTGAATACTCTAAACAAAAAATTATACCTTATAAGAAAATTAATTACTAACTTTTAAGCTTATCTCTATTCTACCAAAATTTTTAGAATTATAGATAATGCATTTATGAAAGCCTTAAATTTTGTTTCATATACTCATTTTTTGTTTGTATCCTGATTTTATTGAAATTTTTGTAGGCTCACATGAATATGAAAGTTTCCTAAAAAAAAAAAAAAAAAAAAAAGTTTCCTAAAGGTTCTCTCTGTGTTCTAATCTCTGAAAAATAAAATAATAAAAATATAACTATAGCATGCAAACTGTTATCTTTCTGAGAAAGTAACTTGAACATTAGTTACAGTTCAAAATACTGGGTCCATGTTTCTCAAGGGATTCCTATTTATAACTTTTCAACCAAAGAAAATGTATTACTTATTTAAAATTTGACAGTTATATTCTCAAAAAAGGAAGAAAAAGTACCTACAAGCTAGATTTCACTACTAAAAATTTTATTATATGAAAAATATTCTTATTTATTTTAATTTATACACATTTTTTCTTTAAAATTACTAGACATATTTATCAGGGTATTGTTGGATGGCTAAATAACATTAAGGAATTTCTTTTAAAAAGTGAGTATATTATTTTATCATGGCATATTCAAAGTAAATAGCATGGCTGGAAAAGTGAAATTACTACAACTACCTAAACAAATGATATATAAAGTACAAAAATATCCTCTAGCTCTCAATAGATTTTATGGTCAATTAATTCTTGAAATTTACCAATAAAATTGGTCTTTGCAAAACTGCTACAAATATGGGAAAATAAATTAATTAGATCGTGTTTACTAGGCCAGTAAGACTTGAGGAAATAATAGTTGTGATCCTAAAATTAAGATATATGTTATAGGTGGACTATTAATTGCATTCCTGCTAGAGGAAAAAAAAACACATTTTATCAGGGAAGCACATATCCTTAGGCTGGACAGAGGCCGAAGGATAGGCCTAATTTTTTCTAATTCTTTTCTCTAAATGTGTTGTGTAAAAAGCAATATGAAAAATTGAATGACCATAAAGTATCACCATTTGTTTGCATCTTGGCTTAGAAACAACTTTAAATGCTTTATCATTTTGAGGAACTGTGTGAGCTCTCTGTATATTCATAAAAGAGAGCCAACTCCCTTGGAAATCGCCCAACCATCTTAATTATCTGGCCCAATTTATAAAATAGCATGCTGTGGTAGTCTCAAAGACATTGAAGACATTCAACTTTAAAAAGAATCCTGAAGGAATCACAGATGTATTAATGAGTCATGTAATTTAATCAAATATACACAGGTATATTTAATTCATATGTGTGAAAAACATATGCGTGATACATGCATTCGAGATCCCCTAGGAAAGGTAAAACCATTGTTAACCTCTCCCTCAAATTCAACTCTTTATGAATGTTACTTGTGAAAAGAAATCTGAAATGTTGTTAGGAAGAAAGAAATTATCTTAATTGTCTTACCAATATCCATTCACTTCATCTTCCTTATAAAGAGGTCTAATTTATTTGTGTTGGCTGTAGGCTTATTCATTAGTAATCACGTCTTCAAGTTCCCTTACAGTAGAGGAGATAATGAAATGAGATTCAAATCCTTAAAACAGGTTCAAAGTGTAAGCCTATGACATCTACCTACTTCAACATTCTGTCTTAATTGCCGACACAATACACGGAAATGGAACTGTTACCAAGAGCTCTAAAGGACAAAAGTCCAAGCCAAGGTTGTTAGAAGAGGAAGCTAAAAAATAAAAGAGTATGTGATTCTAGTATTATTCAGCATTTGCAGTGCAATGTATATAAATAAATGCATGTAATTCCAACCAGGTCCACGGCACCCAACAACTGAGGCCTTCCTTCCCTCAATGGTGCGAAGTAATGGCATTGACAGTGCTCATCTGGGTCCTTCTTGGGACCCTACTTCAGCTGGGATTTTCCCTCAGCTGAAGTGAGCTGCATTGTCCACAGCAGCTCCCAAGAGCAACTGGAATCCAGTAACCAGATGATGTGGAGATGTGATGTAAAGCTCTACCGCCCCACCCCGTACCCCTGATTGAAAGAATGTTTAAGTGCTGTCCTGGCTCTACTGCTCAATAGAAAATGCTGAAACCCTGGAAGCAACACAGTATAATTTTTCTCCTTTTGCCCATTCCTGCTCCCTTCATACCACCCCAGTGTTGATCATGAAAGCATTCTGAAATAACCTGCCTGCGTGCAAGTCCACAAGTCCCAAAGTAGGGGACTATGTAGGATTGAGGATATGATTGTGATACTGGAAGGAAAGCATGCATTTAATAATCATCTGCTAATCTTTAGCCTCTTTAGTAAAACAAAATAAAGCCTCGTGAGGTATCTAAGTTACTGCTATGCAGAAGCATTTGGATTATTTTAACATCCTTAAATGGATTACATTAAGTGGCAATTATTTAAAGATTATAACATAAGAAAAAATGTCATGTTTTGAAAATGAATTATATACAATGCAAAGAATAATAAATGCAAAATAATTTTGAAACGTTTATCTGAAATATTAAAAAAGAGTAATATTAATATTGCTACTGTTTTACACCAGAAATATTTTAGTTCAATTAAGTCTTGTTCAAGCTCTTATATACTGTATAAAAATTCTCACAGATTTTGCCAATCCCCCAATTCCATATTTAGAGTGTTCCAGGTTTTCTTTTAAATGTAAAAAAAAAAAAATAAAGCAATCTCTAAAATATTTTAAAACATACTTTACATAGCAAGCCACATATAAATAATTAATGACAGGTACCAAGAAATGAGGGAGTGGGAGGTAAGTGAAAATAGAAAAGAAAACCTATCTGAGCTTTGACATAAAATGTTTATGGATTTAGCCAAAAGTAAAGAAGGCTGGTAGATTAGAAGCATACACTGTGCTTCAAAGCCTTTCAAAGTAAGCCAAATTCCTTTTAATATAAAGTTATCCTATATTTTATAGATAAACATCTACACTGGATATTGTTCCAAAGACCTCTCTGGTAAAGTATTCCTATTAACTTTATGTGATTATAGAATTTAAATAGATTTTATGATTCTTTTGTGTGACATAGAAAAAAATTAATCATCAATAATATGTTTTTCCATTAATGCTATCAGGATGAATTCATCACTTGATATGTAATTCTTAAAAAAAATTTAGAAAGCTTTGATAAATAGAGCCTCTTGCCTCCCACACAAGCTCTAATAAAAGCATTAAAGTCATCTGCAAATGATAGCATGGCTTCCAGTTTTAATGTAATAAAAATCTAAATTGAAGTAGAGTTAGGAAGCACTATTTCTTTTATCATGTTTCCAGAAAAATGATTAGCATTAGTGGTCTCTTGTTTTCCTGTGAACCTCAAAAAGATAACTGAGCATTTATTGACTGTGAAAATAGATGGATGATAAAGCAGACAATCACAGAGTTTCTAAAAAGCTGATGAATAGAAAAAGTATGTTGTTAAGAGAAGAAGGAAAACAACCTCTCTTCTTTTACCAAAAAAATTGTAAAGAATGGCACTGAAGCAAATGCAGTCCTTATTGCAATAAATGAGTAAAGCAATAATGGTCAAGTAAATATTTGTATTCTAATTTACCGTACCAATGGCTACTTATTAAATTACGCCAAGGGACAATTTATCTCATAGTCAATTTTAATTAAAACATCTGTTCACACTCCAAGGTAGGCCATGAATGATTACATGCTCTCATGGCTCTTGTTTCTGTGTATTTTTATCCAAATAAAATCAAAGATATTCATTAGGTATGATGGCATCTTAATTTGTTGGAATTAATTGATCTATATTATCAAATAATCAGAAGAAGGGCTAAATATAAGCCATAGTATATGCAAAACAAATAATTTTTGAATCAAGGAAGACCTCTTCTTAGGGTTAATCTGGACAGCCTGCTCATCCCGTCAGCATCTCCTAATGGAACACAAAAACCACATGTATCCCTGTTTATTTTTCATAAGGGAGCCGGATGGTTTTATTCCAATAGGATATGAGTCAGCACAAATAAAATTAAAATATCCTGACATGTAGTTTGGGAGACATAAATCCATGGCTAAGTGCATGTACAAGGGTATTTTTATTTCAAGTACTCTTAATTATTTTAATTTTTATATAATTAAATTAGAATGTTTTTGCAACATTCATGTTAGCCTGAAGATCTTAACCAATTCTGAAAATAATGTATTTTGAGTTGTACTGTAATAACTGAGTTGACAAGTAAAATAATAATTATTAATTATTATTAATAATTAATAATAATTATATACCTCATCATCTTAGGAAATAAGCTAAAAATAATTAAAATGTATTGATATATGATTTAAATATGTTTCTACAAGTTGTATTTCATATACTTTCTAATGTATCAATAAATCAGGCTTGTTGAAATAACTATGTATTTTGGAGTAAACTGAAAACCTAAAATAATATTTATTCTGTGAACTAAAATTTGTGAATAAAATTATAGAAAAAATGAGCGATAAAGAGATAAAGTTTAATTTTAACAAAGGCCTATATAACAAAGGCCTATATACTGCAATTTGAAATCTTTGCCTACAATAATGGCCAATAGCTTTCCAATCTCTTTAGCTATTTTTTCTATCTAAACTTCTTTCCTTACTTCTTTGAACATCTTTATTTTTAATATTTGTTCCTTTGATTAAATATTCTTTAAAATTAGTGTGATAAGTAGAAGACAAAAAAGCAACTACCAAATATAAGCATTTTATTTCTAAACTATTTGAACAATTTAAACAATCAGAACGGACAAAATAGTTTGAATCCCATCATCAAAATGTTAACGTAATTACATTATTTTATTACACGTGGTGATATTGGTACAAATTTGCACAGCTATAATCCTGCCAATAACACCTAATAATTTTAACATGTTTCGAGTTAGTGGCCTTTCCCCCAATTGCTCGCTGTTTGTGGGTTGACTTTTCCATGCCACATACTTTCCTCTGTTACCATTTATAATTAGGGTTGTCAGCAGAAACCTGAAAAAATTGCAGCGATCTTCGATAAGAGCCCAGCTGAGTATGTGAACTTGACTATGCAAAGGGGCCTTCAACAAATGCTTCCAAAATTAGAAGAAGCGCGTTAAGTATTTTAAAATTTGAATTAGTATTGTATAAAAGCAATAATTGGCATGTGTTTCTCAATTTCTATTTACACTTTTCAAGTGGAGACGCGATAATAAGATCCTGCCCCTCCATCCAGTGAATTTGTCCTCAGTTTATGATCTAATTAGCCCATCAATCTATTTATTACATGGTTAACAGTCGGCCTTGCAGTAGAGAAGCCCCAAGGTGAAAACAGTTGGCAAAGTGACCATCACTTCCTATTTTTTTTTCTCTGTTCCAGGCAACACAAAGCTGAGTAGCAAGGAGAAAAGTGCAAGATGATCCCTCAAGAGGAAAGAAATCCATTTTAGACCTCCAGTGGAATCCACAGTGTTGACCTGTATTGGATCACTTTCATTTTATCCTGTGCTGGTTCAACAGACCTGACTTTATTTTTCTTTATTCTCTGTGTCGCACTGGTTTCACTACTCTGATATCATTTGAATCATCAAATGACATTCCAAATGAAAAGTCTTTCTGTATGTAATATTTTTTTTTTACAAAAATAAGGAGATTCCAAATGGGACAACGATTACATATACAGTTTAAATATTAATCTTTTACAGTGAGAAGGGGGCCATCGTAAAGTTGAGTGAGACCCATCTAAGGAAGATGTAAGAACATGTTAATGAGTTGGATTGTCATTGCTAAACTCAAGCAACTTTTACAGCCTGGAACAGATGGAAATGTTATTTAAGTATATGGCTGTAGCCCAGATATAAAATTAGTCCTAGGACTCAGCTTTGTTTTTATTGAGTGATTTTTAAGTTATGTGAGCACAAAGGGCTTCACTGCAGTAAGTTTTAATTTGTTACATGAAGTATTCCGTGACATTGTTTTGTTTTTTTTTTGTTGTTGTTGTTTTTTACAAAATGAGATATTTCAATTAAATGAACCTTACAAGTCTTAACATTAGTCATAAAGAACTCTAAATTAGATGGCTAAGTATAATATAATATAAAGGGATGTGCAATTATTTTGTTGTAGTGTTTTTCTTTCTTTTGATGCTTCACAGCTATACATTTGGATGGTTTAGTTCAGTGTTGGAGGGATCTTGTTTCCCAAAATACTCATTATTATATAATCTAGTGAATCCTCTGTGTGAATTCAGCCGTGACAATTACACATTTCATTTTTCAAATGAGCACTTAAATGTACTTTGAAGAGTTACATGGTAACTACCTGAGTCTTAAGATCCACTGCTAATCCCTTATTTAAGAAAAAAAAAATGGACCTTGAAGAAAGATATGAAGTCTATGGCTGTGGTTGCTTGTAGGACTTAGACAAAATTAAGTCTTTTTTTTAAACTTTCTTCTCCTAGGAAAAAGAATTAAGGGGCATTTAAGGTCGGCTTTTCAACATTGGACACTGTTGAGAGATTTAATTTTTCCTGTTTATATTTCAGAAGTAAAATCAATGTGTCAGGTGTTCCTTCCCGGACCACATATTGTGCAATTATGTTTGGAGTATTTAATAAATGCCTCTCTGCACCACCTCTTATATAAAATGCAAGCTCTGACAAGGTTTCCAGCTCATTTATTGACATTTTCCATTAATATAAATATACTTTTATATTCTGAGAAACTAATCTATATGGCTTTCAGGCATATAGGTAAACTATACTGAAATATAGGGGTGTTAATATTACAGTTATTCTCACCAAAATTGATGGCAATTTTCAGTGGTGAAGAAAGAATAATATAATTCTACACATGTTATCACATATACATGCATATCTGTGTGTTTGTGTTCTATTAATTTTGTTTCCGTGCAGATTTCCAGTAGCCAGATAGTATAAAGACTACAGCATGGAGAGGAAATGAAATAAAAGCTGCAGAATCTTTACAAGTCTAATGCATGTTGAATACAGGTTTATAGCAAAATCTAGTATTATGTTCCATGGTGCCCACTGAGGTATTTTAACACACAAATTGCTTCAATCCATGTCTTTAGAAAATAACTAATAGCTGTGTTCTGAAGCACTTAGACCTTAATACATCAAATATTTTTGAAGAAAATGCTATTTTTCTTTTTTAAGAAGTTGTCTCCCACACTTCAAAGAGATAACCTCAAGTTTTGGCTCAATACATGAATCTAACATAAAGATTTTCTGCAAGTGAGTTTGTTCATCTCAGCAAAATTCATATAGGGCAATAATGAACATCTGAGGAAGTGCAGCACATCATTTAACACAATTCAATGTTGCAGCCTAGCTTGAAATGGAAGATGAAAAATCTTTTATTTTTATAGCAGAATCCCAGTTAAAGGGGCGCCTGAGTGGTTCAGTTGGTTGAGCATCTGCCTTCGGCTCAGGTCATGATTCCAGGGTCCTGGGATGGAGCCCCACACCTGGCTCCCTGCTCAGTGGGGAGCCTGCTTCTCCCTCTTCCTCTGCTCCCCCTGCTTGTGCTCCTGCTCTCGCGTTTTCTCTCTCTCTCTTTCTCATTATCTCTTTCTCTAACTCAAATAAAATCTTTAAAGAAAAAAAAAAGAATGCCAGTTAAGGCTTAACATCAATAAAATACAAATACACACTTTGATTTATATATCCTTACTGTTAATTTTTTATTTAAAATATTTCAAATAAATACATTTAAAAAATAAAAACAGCTATTCAAACGCACGCCACTACATATATATGTCTGTAGCTTGAGTGAAGACTGTTTGAAATAATGGAAATCAGATTTAAGATATTCACTTAAAATGAGATAGTTCAAGAGTAGGTAAGCCCTGGGACCTGCACCAAATCTGCTTCTTAAGTCTTGCGTGCACGTATGACACAGGAATCTAATGCTGTTTCCCCACTTCTGTTTGCTGAAACTCATCATAGAGATTCTACTTATGTAGTCTGTGATTGCAAAAACCAGGGGCACTAGCTACAGACCCAGGGAGGAAAAACATTATTGCCAGCGTCTGAAGTCAACCGGCAATTTTACAAGTTTTATTATAACTTATTCTGTTTTCCCCCATTTCTATGACCTCCCCTTTGTGGGAAATTAATTATTAAACATCTCTAACATATTTAGATCTAATTGTATGCTTTAGTTTTCTAAAAGCAGAAACAAAAAAAAAAAACACACACACACAAAAAAAAGCAGAAACATCTTAACAATTTTATGTTAAAAATCTATTTTTAAAATTGTATTTATTTATTCATGAGAGACACAGGGAGAGTGACAGAGACACAGGCAGAAGAAGAAGCAGGCTCCATGTAGGGAGCCTGATGCGGGACTCGATTCCCAGGCCCCAGGATCATGACTTGAGCCAACAGCAGACACCCATCCGCTAAGCCATCCAGGCATCCCTAAAAATCTATCTTAAAAGTCAAATCTTATCAACTATTAACCAGTTTATATTGATCTAATACTATTAAATAAACTAAAGAACTAAACTAATAAACTATCTAATATATTATGGATATTAAATTTAATGACATAATCAAACACCATCCACAAATTTAGTAACAACTCCTATAAATTAAAACCATAAGTCCAAATCCTCTAAATTGGAAATATAAGCCTATTCTATTAGATTTTTACTGATTTCTCAAATTACCCTAAACATTGCATGTATTAATTATATATGTAAATTTCTCTTGACTTAATACAAAAATAATAACTATGTGTATTTAATGAACATCATCATGTTTATATATTTATATATATATTATGTGGTAGGTGCTGATGACATGTAACAAGGAAAAAATATTGTTCTAAGCAATTCAGAGTAAATTTTGTAAGATAACTAAGTTTGGTTTTATTAAGGAATTTGATATAACCTTCCCAGATGTCTAATTGCTTTTATTGGAATGAATATATAGATCTGCAGATATTCAAGAATGATTTTTCTCTCAGGATGAAGCACCATGGTGATCCACATCTATAAATTTGTGTCAATATTGACTCAAGACATCTGATTCCGACAACAAGGCAATGAACATATCCTAGAAAACTTTCTTTTTTGGAAATGTGTAAAAATGCTTACAAAAAAATATAAAACATTGTTGAGTAAAGGAAAGAAATGAAGAAATCATTCTCAGAGGTCAAAAAGAAGCTTATCTCTGGAGATATAAGCTACTATGTAAGTCAGAGTCTGCTTAAGATTTCTCCTAAGGCTAGTTATTTAAAGTTGTGAAATTCCTTAGATCCTGACAAAAGCAACACGTACAAATTTGTGGAAGAACAAGGTAGGCGACAAAGGATTATCAAGGTTCTGACAAATGGAATTTATACAACTATTATCCTGAAGTTCTTTCAATGTTTTGATTTATCTATTTTATCTTTCAAAAGATGTATTTATATATTTTCTAGAGAGCATGTGAGCAGGGGATGGGGCAGAGGGAGAAAGAGGGGGAGAGAAAGAATCCCAAGCAGACTCCATGCTGATTTCAGGGACGATGCAGGGCTCTACCTCACGACCCTGAGATCACAACCTGAGCCGCAATCAAGAGTTGGACATTTGATTGACTGAGCCACCCAGGTGCCCCTGACTTAATATTTTAAAATCATAATATCAGGTGACTGTAAGTTTGGGGGTTTATGTATTTTGCACGTTATTATAGGATTTGTTTAAGCATTAATGTGGTTATGAAAAAGCCATAACTCACCAGTGCCCTTTCTCCCTAGAAGAACTTACAAGATAAAATATAGATTTTGTTAAAAATATAAAGGCCTGCGTCACACAGCAAAGGGAGATTAAAAGAAATGTTCAGCTATGAGTTCTCATCTTTAAAAGTGTTATAAAAAAAAAGAGTGATTAATTTTAAGTTAAAATTGTAGAAAATAGACTGACCCTCTCTGAAAATAACAGTACAGGAAAAGAAATGACAAAACAAAGATGAAGCAGATGGGAATATTACTCAAACCTAGTGCTTTCATAAGCAATGCAAAGATTAGGTTTGTAGAAGAACCAAAGAGCAGAATTGCAGATGTCAATAGGTTCCCAGGGTGCAAAGCTGCACCATATCCAAAGCGTCATCAAATTATGACACGTACTGCCTTCTGTAAAGCCTACTTGGTCACACATTTGATTCATTTTCTCTATTTCAAGCTTCCCAGGTCACATCTCAAGTGTTGGCATTTGAAGGGAACCACGTGGCAGTCTACTCTTCCTCAGTCAACTTTAAAAATGTTTAAGTTTGAAAAATCAAGACCAAATTATCAGTTTTTGTTATGATAAAAATTCACTGGTGAACAAGTTTTATATCTGGAGGATTTAACCATTCTTCACTATTAACATAAACAGAGTCTTCCATCAGTCACACGCATAGCTGGAAAACCATAGGCTTCACCTGAAGAGGCAGGTCCAAAAACCTGGTTTCTGTAGGAGGGCATATCCTGAAAAAGAGAAAAGAGAGCTAAAGAGACTAAGTCCAGTAAGGCTAGTTTATTCTTTGAAATGCTACAGATAATGCATTCTTTCTTCCATGAAAAGGATTGATTGGGGATGTTATATAAGTAAACTATGTTGTATCTCTCTATCAACTAAACCACTCAGGGAAAAATTCTTCTATACAGGTCACCAGTACCAGTGTAGAAAATATACCAAAAACAAGCAAACAAACAAAACCAGGACTTCCTGCTGAAGATTAATTCATAAAGTCAGAGCGTCTGTTGGGAAATCATTGGTTTGGTAATAATTAAACCAGTTATGGACCAAGGGTAATAGAGGATAATGTCACATCACTGCAAAGAAAGCAGATTAGCAGCAATGGAGTGGAGGTAATGTGCACTGGAAGGACAAGACCAGAGACACATGTATAGGACTGAGCAATAAAAGCTCTTACTTGTGTCAAAATTACTTAGGAAATTGGAATGCTGAAGACAAGATGAGGTAGCTAAAATATGATTGATCCTGAATAAAACAGCAGTTTTGGAGGTATGGATCAAGTGTTGAAGAGCGGATTTTTTTTTTTTTTTTTAACAACTGAGGCAAATAGGTACTGAGTGAAGTTGTTGAGAGGCCATGACTGCCTGGTGACCCGTAAGCTGGACCTCAGCAATCAGAAGCTCCACACCCCCAATCTTGTCCTTGGAATGTGGGTTCTACTTGCCTTCCCACTCCCCAATGCTGCCTCAAGGACATAGCTATGAGATAGGGATGTGGAGTTCAGACCATTTGGACAGTGTGACTGACACCAGTTAGGACCCTATATAAATCTTTAAGGGGCAGCCTGGGTGGCTCAGTGGTTGAGCATCTGCTTTCAGCTCAGGGTGTGATCTTGGAGTCCCAGGATCAAGTCCTACCTCAGGCTTCTGCAGGGAGCCTGCTTCTCCCTCTGCCTGTGTCTTTGCCTCTCTCTGAGTGTTTCTCATGAATAAATACATAAAGTTTAAAAAAAATAAACCTTTACAATTTGGTAGGTGTGTACTGAGATCAACTCACCTTGCAGCCACCAAAGTCAAGCCTCATATGTAAGTTCTGTTGCTTATTAAATCTGCCCCCTACCAACCGGGAGTGGCCAACCTTTTTTTCTATCTTTCCTGGCCTTCTGAGTCCAGGGGTTAGTTCAGATTACATCCAGGAAGCTCCCAAGGAGCTTGTGAACGAGCTATAAGACTTCTGTTTCTCATAACTGGCTGCTGTATAATTCAGAACAAACCTCCCACTGAGGTTACCATGATAACTTAGTCAAGGAATTTTTAACCCATTTGAAGTTATGCTATTAAAGCAGCAAAGAATCATGGAATTAAAAGAAAGGGAACTAAATCTTTCCCTGGGGCCTCTTTTTCCATAAATGATTCTCATGAGGATGAGGATGGAAAACCGAAGTTCAAGGCCACCACAAGGGACCTGGCAAATATTTTTTGGTCGAAAAGAAAAGAAGAAGAAAGAAAGAAACAATTTAAAACCCCAAACAATGTGTAATTAAATGCAGTTATCAGAAACAGACTTTAAATTACCCGTTCTTAATGTATCAAAAGAGATATAAGAAAATTGGAAATTCCAGAGGAAGGGCGCCTGGGTGGCTCAGCAGTTGAGCATCTGCCTTTGGCTCAGGTCATGATCCCAGGGTCCTGGGATCGAGTGCCGCATCAGTTCCCTGCAGGGAGCCTGCTTCTCCCTCTGCCTGTGTCTCTGCCTCTCTCTGTGTGTCTATCATGAATAAATAAATCTTTAAAAAAAATAAAATTCCAGAAGTGAATTAGGGACTATTAAATCAAAGTTTTAATTACAAAGGAAAAACTTTCAGTTTTTCACTATTGAGATGTAAGCAATGGACTTTTCATGTAAAGCCTTTATTATGTTGAGGTACTCTCTTTTTTTTTTTTAGGTACTTTCTTTTTATTCCTAGATTTTTGAGAATTTTTACCATAATTGCCACTCTATCCACTCTTATTCAGCATAATACTGGAAGCTCCAGTCGGAGGAATTAGGCAATAAAAAGAAAAGCTATCAAAATTAGGAAGGAGAAGTAAAATTGTCTTTGTTTGCAGACAACAAAAAATATGAAAAATCCTAAAGATTCCATTAAAAAAGCTGCTTGAACTGGGGGCATTGGGTGGCTCAGTTGATTAAGCCTCTAATTCTTGATTACATCTCAGATCATGATCTCAGGGTCATGAGATTCAGCCCTGAACTGGGTTCTGTGCTCAGCAGGGAGTCTGCTTGAGATTCTCTTTTTCCCTCTCCTGCGCTCTCTTCCCCTGTTTGCCACTTTCTAGCTATCTCTAAAATAAATGATAGATAGATGATAAATGATAGATGATAGATAGATAGATAGATAGATAGATAGATAGATAAAATATTTTTAAAAAGCTGTTTGAATTAAAATAAACTTAGTAAAGCTATCAGTTACAAAAATCACAAAAAATCAGACATGTTTCTCTACACTAGCAACAAATCCTCTGAAAACTTAATCATAAAAATCCCACTGAAAGCAGTGCCCAAAAAAGTAAAGTACTTAGGAATTAATTTATCTAAGAAGGTTAAAGGATAATATGTTGAAAACCACAAAACATCAGTGAAAGAAATTAAAGAAGACACAAACAAATGGAAAGACATTCTGTATTTATGGATTGGAAGACTTAATATTGTTAATATGTCCATACAACCCAAAGCAATGTACAGATTCATGCAATCTCTCAGAATTCCAATGCATTTGGTGGGGGGCGGCTGGATGGCTCAGTAGTTGAGCTCTGCCATCAGCTCAGGTCATGATCCCAGGGTCCTGGGATCGATCCCCATGTCAGGCTTCCTGCCTAGCAGGGAGTCTGCTTCTCCCTCTCCCTCTGCCCCTCCCCACCTCTTGTGTGCCATCTCTTTCTCTCCCTCAAATAAAATATTTTTTAAATCCCAAAGCATTTTTATAGGATTTATTTTTTAAATTCTAAAATTCGCATGGAACCAGAAATGGCCATGAATAGCCAAATCAATCTTGAGAAAAAAAGAACAAAGCTGGAGACATTATATTTCCTGAGTTCAAATATATAATAATCAAATTAATATGATACTGGCATAAAAATAGTATATAGATAAAAAGAACAGAAAAGACATCCCCAAAATAAGTCCATGTATATACAGTTAACTGATCTATAGCAAGGGAGCCAAGGATGTACATGAGGTAAGGATAGTCTCTTCAACAAATGGTGGTGGGAAAATTGAATATCCACATGCAAAAAAAAAAAAGAAATTGGACTCTTATTTACGCCTTATTCTAAAATAAATTAAAATACAAATAAAGATAGAAACATAAGGCCTGTAACTGTAAGACTCCTAGAAAAATACATAGAAGAAAATCATGACATTGGTTTTGGCAATGATTTCTTGGATATGATGCCAAAAAACACAGGCAAAAGAAAAAAAAAGTCAGTAGTGGTCAAGTGAGACAACATAAAAAAAAAAAAACTTCTTCATAGCCAATAAACAAGTGAAAGGCACACCTACAAATGGGAAAAAAAAATATTTGCAAACCATTTATCAGAAGATGATTTAATCTCAAAAAAGTAACTCCAACAACTCAATAGTAAAAATACTACTACTAGCCTGATTATAAAATGAGCCAAGGACTTGAATAGACATTTCTCAAAAACTAAATAAATTAAAATAAACAAAACAAAATAAAATAAGTAAAATAAAATAAAATAAAATAAAGTAAAATAAGAAAGAAAGAAGAAAGAAGGAATAGACATTTCTCCAAAGAACATATACAAATGGCAAATGGGTCTATGAAAAAATGTCCAATGTCACTACTCATTAAAGAAATGCAAATTAAAACCACAATGAACTATCATCTCATTATTAGATGTTAGAATATCTATTATCAAAAAGAGAAGAGATAACAAATGGGAATGGTGCAGCAACTAAGTTAAACAGTATGGAGATTTTGCAAAAATTAAGTAAAAGATATATCTCTCCTTTGACCTAGTAAACTTAGTTATGGGTATTCATCCGAAAGAATTGAAGTCAGGATCACAGGAGATAATATCACTCCCATGGTCTTTGTAGTATTATTCACAATAGCCAAGATGTGGACACAACCTAAGTGGCCATCAACTGATGAATTTTGTAAATATTTAAGATGGGAATAGTATTCAGCCTTTAAAAAAATGCAATTCTGTAATATGCAACAGTATGAAAGGACCTTAAGGATGTTATTCTAAATGGACTAAGCTTATCACAGAAAGAAAAATACTGCATGATTCCACTTATATGAGGTATCTAAAATAGTCAAATTCATAGAAACAGAGAGTAGAATAGTGGTTGACTAGGGCTGGGAGAAACGGGAGTTATTAATCAACAGGTATAAGTAACACAAGATGAGTGAGTTCTAGAGATCTGCTGTATAATATCATGCCTGTGAACTCAATATTGATTGTATACCTAGAAATTTATTAAAAGGGTTGACCTCGTGTTGTGTTCTTACCATAATAAAATAAAATTTTAAAAATTGAATATTTTTTTAAAAGAATGGAAAGCTTTCAGGAATGAAACATTCACATTTTAATATGTATTCTCTGAGAAATCTAAAAGGCAAAGGGCAAAGCAGTGAACCATAGCTTAAAGAAAGACATCCAGTTGTATTGGAGGGTTGTATCGTATGTGATTGGTCTCAAAACTGGGTATGAAAGTATTCTAACAGAAGTGTAGACACACGTAGTTTTAAGGGAACCAATATTCAGGCTTTTGACATTCACTTGTACTCTTAGAATGTTGATTCGTATATGAAATCATGTACCCCGGAAGCAAATGACCAGTGTTTTACCATATTGCAAATAATTGATATTAGAAAAATTTATTTTAATGAAATTGTAAAATCCCCACATGCGTTCTATTAAGAATTGCAGTTATATTTAGTTTCATGTTTCCTAATTATTTACATTATATATAACATGTTAAAATTGTTTTGATTAATTATGTACTATTCATAATAGCAATGAAAATGTAATGAAAAATACATCTTAGACACATAAATATTTCTAGAACTAAAAATACAAAACAGCAAACTACAATCTCAAGGGAATAAACAGAAATAAAAAAGGATTAGTAAACTGGAGAGAGATAATAAGGAAATAGATAATAGATGGGAACTATGCAAAAGAGGACAAAAAACATAGGGCGGTGAATCAAGAAATTTAACAATTGTAATCAAAACTGAAGGATGTAAGGTAATTAAGGAGAATCGATATCTAAAAATTTTCTAAAATTGATGAAAGGTATCATACTATGGATATAAGACGTATCGTAAACCCCAGACACAGTTATTGAAAGAAACCACAGCAATCCAAAATCAGAATCCAGAAGGACGAAGATTAGAATCAAAAAACATATTTAATCCTTTTTAAGAAACTTTAGTTTTATTTTACTAATTCTAGCCTTGGATCTCTCTCTGTTTTTATTTGTGTAAGAGGGAATCTGAGTCAGAGAAAGCACAATCCAGAGAATGTCTGAAGTCCACAGATCTACCCTTCCAGTCCAAGAATTAAGGAACAAGATATACTCCTGGGGTACATGTTATACACATAATATCTCAACCATTTTTTTCCTTCATGTAATCGATCTTTTAAAAAAAATATTTTCTGAAAAGAGTTTCTATTATCAATTTTGAGGTACAATGAGAATGTTTAAACATATTTTTTGGCATTCCAGCTATTATAATCTCAATCCTCTTCAATGTAGTAGATGATTCTGATTGAAAAGAGGGAATATTGTATATATGAAAGAAAAAGAATAATATTAATATATTACAAGATAAATCTTATTATATTGTACTCCAAATTCAGCGGTATGAAATTCATTTCACTTTCCATAAAGTTGCTCTGACTCACAATGTTAATTTTTGTCTACACAGAATCAATCTGTTTTATTTGCATAGCCATATCCCTATCCATATCCTGGAGAAATTTGTCATTTTACTATTTTTAATTTATATCTTTCTACCTATTTTTACTCCATTGTGATCTATTTCTTTCTTTCTGCATTGCCAATGATATGTTTAGTATAATATAAGTCACACACATATCTGAGATTCCTTTCCCCTACAATAACAAAAATAATTAGAAGGAGCACAGGTTCCTGACTTTTCACCTGGTATCAAAAATTGAATAAGTCCATTAGAAGTAAACATTTATAGTTATATGTGTGTATATATATACATGTATATATGTATTTACTACATGTTATGCTTGTTTTATATATTACATATCGTGAATATTGAAAAGCAAAGCACATTTCTTTATAGAGTAATAACCCGGGTGTTGTAATACCTAACGTTGGGTGAATATTAACACCATCACATATAGAAAATTGCAAACATATTTCCTTGGCACTTCATAAGTCTTCAAAATGTCAGCTACAATTCCACATTTGTGCCAGTTTAATGGAACTGCATAGAAAAAGATGCTTTTATTGTTTTTGAACATTTTATTCTTTCTATTTTCAATAGGAGATAAGAAAATTTGATACTTGGAGGGACAAAAAATACATTTCAATCATACTTCCTCAGAAAAATGGAATTCCTGGATATGACAAGATGTTGATCATTAGCTGGTACCCAAACAATGTCACATATCTTAATATTAATATAGAGATTGCCTATAGGGGTAGTGGATAACTCAAAGACCATTTATCCTATGGGAGAAAATAATTGCACAGCGGGAAAGGATAGAATTTGTCTGGAATCATATGGACCAATAACCAAGGATGAGTATTGTGGCTGTTTGTAGCTCAACTCGTCTATCCATAGTGTCTAGCTTCAAATCTCATCTGTTAGGAACTCAACTGTGTCCCTCCATAAATCCATAGGTTAAAACCCTAACCCCCAGTGTGACTGACTATAAGGCCTTTAAGGGTAATTGAGGTCATAAGCATTGGGGTCCTAATCCCACAACACTGGCATCCTCATAGGAAGAGAAGGACGCATGAGGATCTGTCACTCACCACGCTCACAGAAAAGTCCACGTGAGAACACAGAGAAAGCAGCTGTCTGTCTTTTTCACGAGGAGATTTCTTACTGGAAACCGACCCCGACTATATGTTCATCTTGGATTTTTAGCCTCCACAACTGTAAGGAAATAAAATTTTGTTGCTTAAACCGTCCAATCTGTGACATTTTGTTACAGCAGCTGTGATATTGTGATATAATAAATAAATAAATATTTAAATATACATATATTAATATATGTCGAAATATATATATGTTTATTGGTCATCTTCCCCAGGTCTTGTCATAAAGTTCCTAAAACCATTGTGATAAGGGTGTTAGGGGTATCTTTTATTATTATATTTGCTTTTTTACCATTTCCTGACACAAGATTTCTGAAATCCTTGCAATTTCCTGAGCGATAGAGGTGATAAAAGTATCTTCACAGTGAGCCTTTTTTGATCCTGTCTCAATTTATGCTAATGAGGCAACTTCCGGTGAGGCCTGTAGATAGCCTCAGATATATTTAAGTTTTTAAAACTATTGTCACTTAAAATGTTCACGCATTTCATGAATGCATGTTGTGTGTTCTTTTGTGCAGGGAATATGCCACTTGACAAAATTTGCATATAAGGCACACTGATTGAACTTCTGAGAAATGGCTTTGATATTTATCACCTCACTGCTATTTTTCTCACCTAGTTTTCCTTCGCAACCAACCACTATCCTAAATTTCTTAGGCCATTCAAATTGTAGTCCAAGAGCAACACGCATCAGAATTCCCAGGGATATATGTCTTAAAACAAATCCGCTTTCTAGCCCTTTATCCTCCTCAGATTCATTGAATCATTTTTTTGGAAGAATGGCACAATTTATCACATTTTAAATAAGCATGGCTGTGATACTTTCAGTCATTGAAATTTGAGACCCACTTATATGGACGTTTGCCTGGAGCAAGACGACTGATTTGCGTGATAGCACAGAAGTTTCTTAACGCCATTCAGAAAGATATTCCTCAGTTCTGGTAGCTGGAAATACAAGATCAATGTGCCAGCGTGGTTGCTTCCGCTGAGGGCCCTCCTCCTGGTTCATTGCCAGCACATTCTTGCTGTGTCTTCACAGGGTAAAATGGGCAAGGGATCTCTCTGGAGCTTCTTTATGAGGGCACTAATTCCATTCATGAGCTATCTGCACTCATGACCTCTTTGCCTCCCAAAGGGCCCACCTCCTAAAACCATCAATTTAGGGGATTAGGATTTCAACATTTGCATTTTCGGGAGACAAAACCATTCAGACCATAGCAAAACTAAACTCTTTTAAATTTATTTTTATTTATTTATTTTAAATTAAACTTTTTAAATATAGCACTGAACTCATACCTTTTGTCCTACTTACTGCTGTTTTAGAGACTTAAAAACTGGATAATCACTGGCATTAAGGTTGCAATGAATGACACATTTGTAGAGTTGTTTTCTTTTTAATTTGGGAGATTTCAGATTTGCTGCGTCGAATTAGTAAAAACACTAAATTGAAAATAAACTCAATTGCATTTTTTATATAATGTTCTTACACTGAGCTTATTTGCATTTCTGCCAGATTTCATTGGGCAGAAATCTTTTAATCAGGGTTCAATCGTGCTTGGGAAAATGTATACTGCTAAGGTTGTACTGCCTTCCCCAAAGAAGACAATGTTTTAAACCATAGGGTATCATAAGAGTTTAGGTCAGGGGCAGGAAGCACAGAAACCAAGCAGAACACAGAAGCTTAAGCAGTATTCTTCAAGCTCTGCATTGCTGAGGAAGCAAACATCTGATCCAATTCTATCAAAGAGAAAGGGCCCTGGACACAAACTAAGCAGACTTTGAAATAAATGATTCAAGTTTGATCATATATATTAAAGGGAAAACAAAAAAAATAAATAAATAATTAAGAAAAATCAAGAAATCAAGAAAATTTTAAAAAGTCAGATTTTAGACCTAAATGCAAAATATAAAGCAATAAAGCTTCTATAAAATAACATAGACTCTCTTTATAAACTTGGAGTAGGGAGGATAGGCAGGATTGATTTCAAAAGGGCACAAACTATACATAGAGAATAAAAGAAAGGATTGATGAATTAGACTTATTATATCCAAACGTACACAGATCTACAAATACATAAGAAAAAAGTAGATGATACGGTTAGAAATAAGCCAATGAACTGAACAGACCCTTCATCAAGTAAGAGATCCAAATAGTCAATGTGAATTGCTCAACATCTTTAGGCATCAAGGAAATGCACATTCAAACTCAAATGAAATATGACTGCACAACCATTAGAATGGTAAAAATTGAAAAAAAAATATTAGCAAGTAAGGAGAAATTTGAACTCCCATATACCACTGGTGGAAATAAATATTGGTACAACGATTTTGTATGTTGTGTACTTCTTAGTATAAATGTTATGTTTTGATGATAAAAAAAAAAACTTTGAGAAAAGAGAAGAAGTAACATTTCTTTTTTAAACCAATCTTGCCACAACTGAGCACTTCTTGAATCACTGAAGACTTTCATTTTCCTTCTAGTGATACTTGTTCCCAGATTTTCAAGTTGAAATTAAATATGTGATATTGCTCCCCACCTCTGCTTGACTTTTCTGAGAACTTTTTATTTCTGACTCTTATCACAGGTATTTACTAAATGTACCTTTCTGAATGCATAAAATTAGACTCTGGCCACTCTTAATATTTGAATTTGTTCTTATCACTTTAACACATCAAGTCTACTACCATCTGGAGTTATCTACATTGTCTACCTTCAAACCGCATGGCCAATCAAGAACAATCTTCTCTCTTTGTCATGGTGAAGGGACTTTAAGATTTTTCCATTTAAATTTCCCCAAAGTGCTAACGTGGTATATTAGAAGGAATATCAACAGACCAGCATATAGTTATATGAGGTTTCTCTGACCTAAATAATAGGATACAGTCCCAGAGTCAAATGTAACTAGTCTAATCAAGATGGTCAGGCAAAAATATTTCATGTCTGTGAACAAATTGTGAAGTATATTGATCCAAAGATCCCAGGGATATGAGGAGTTAACACTTAAAGCCTCGAGACAACCAGCTTAATCTCTTCTTCATCCAAATGGAAAGATAACTTGCTTTTTCTCTCTGCCTTGAGTATACTCATGGAAAGCATACTGTATTTCAATCACATTATTATCGAGAAAGTTTTTCTATTGGAAAAGAGTGGTGAGAGGGTGTCACTGTGTCACGGTAGAAAATGAGAAAATGGAGGGTCTTTATCATAAAGAATGGGAAATGGTATGGATTAATATTGCTTAGGTTTAGCGGAGTTCTAAATAAATCTCCAACTCTCATGATGGTTTGATTCTTCCTTTCCCCATTTTTCTAATCTCCGCATGCTGGTCCCTAATCTTGAGAATCTTAAAATTAGAATTTTAAAAGGCTTGGGAAACTCTAGCATTGTGAAATAATTTGTGATGTAGTGTTGGAGTCACAAATAGCTCTGATTATCTATGCAAAATTGTAACACACCTCCCTGGGCCTGAAACACTCCTTTGTAAAACGAAGATTTTTCCAAAATGCTACTTAATATCTTAAGAGTAAACTGAGCGATATTAAAACAAGCAGAGTATTCAAGAATTGTTAAGAAATAGATGTCATGATGATTGTCTTTCTCTGATTGACTTATTTCGCTTAGCATAATATCCTCTAGGTCCATCCACACAGTTGCAAATGGCAAGATTTCATCTTTTTATGGCTGAGTAATATTCCATTGTATGTATAGACCACATCTTCTTTAACCAGTCATCTGCGGATGGACATCCAGGCTCTTTCCACAGTTTGGCTATCATGGCCACTGCTGCTATGAACATTGAGGTGCAGGTGCCCTTCTGATCACTGCATTTGTATCTTTGGGGTAAATACCCAGTAGTGCAATTGCTGGATTGTAGGGTAGTCGCTATTATCAACTTTTTGGAAAACCTCCATGCTGTCTTCCAGTGTGGCTGCACCACCGTGCATTCCCACCAACAATGTAAGACGGTTTCCCTTTCTCTATTCTCACCAATATCTGTTATTTCCTGACTTGTTAATTTTAGTCATTCTGACTGGTGTGAGGTGGTATCTCGTGGTTTTGATTTGTGTTTCCCTGATGCTGAGTGATGTTGTGCATTTTTCCATGTGTCTGTTGACCATTTGTATGTGTTCTTTGGAGAAATGTCTGCTCATGTCTTCTGCCCATTTCTAGATTGAATTATTTGTTCTCTGAGTGTTAAGTTTGATAAGCTCTTTATAGATTTTGGATATTAGCCCTTGATCTGATACCTCTTCTGTGAATATCCTCTCCCATTCTGTCAGTCATCTTTTGATTTTGTTGACTGTTTCCTTTGCTGTGCAAAAGCTTTTTATCCTGGTGAGGTCCCAGTAGTTCATTTTTGCCTTTGTTTTCCTTGCATTTGGAGAGTGTGTAGTAAGATACTGCTGCCCCCAAGGTCACAAAGTTCACTGCCTGTGTTCTCCTCTAGGATTTTGATGGATTCCTGTCTCACATTTAGTTCTTTCATCCATTTTGAGTTTATTTTTTGTATGGTGTAGGAAATGGTCCAGTTCCATTCCTCTGCATGAGGCTGTCCAATTTTCCTGACACCATTTGTTGAAGAGACTTTTTTCCATTGGATATTCCTTCCTGTTTTGTCAAAGATCAGTTGACCATAGAGTGGAGGGTCCATTTCTGAGTTCTGTATTCTGTTCCATTGATCTCTGTGTCTGTTTTTGTGCCAGTAACATCCTATCTTGATGATTACAGCTTTGTAATAGGGTTTGAAATCTGGAATTTGTGATCCCACAAGTTTAGGTTTTCTTTTTCAACATTTTTTTGACTAGTCAGGGTCTCTTATGGGGCCATGCAAATTTTAGGAATATTTGCTCCATCTCTGTGAAATAAGTTGATGATATGATCTCACTCATATGTGGAATTTAAGAAACAAAACAGAGAATCATAGGGGGAGAGAGGAAAAAAACAAAACAAGATGAAATCAGAGAGGGAAACCAACCCTAAGAGCTCTTAATCATAGGAAACAAACTGAGGGTCACTGGTGGGGAGGAGGGGAGGAGGGTGAGGGATGGGATAACTGGGTGATGGGCATTAAGGAGGGCACTCGATATAATAAGCACTAGGTATTATATAAGACTGATAAGTCACTCACCTCTACCTCTGAAACCAATAATACATTATATGTTAATTAATTGAACTTAAATAAAATAAAAGAAATTGATGCCATGAAAGAGTAGCTTTTTCCTTATACTTCTCTTAAGCAGACCTGGCTAGTTGACTAAAATGACCTAACAATGTTTCTGCATTTGGTTCTTAACAAATGGAATTTCCAAAAGTAAAACCAACAGGCAATAAGCCAAGATTTTCAAGAACATGAATCACCATTTGAGAACAACAACAACAACAACAACAAAAACCAATAAACTTTATGAAGATGAATCAAGGTAAATAGGAATCTATATTTGCAGCCAGATTCACCATATCAAACCAAACAATATGAGAACAGAAGAATTTATCTACAAAAAGACAAAATGATTAAATAAAGGTCGGTAAAATTTGTTGGTATCATAATGTACTCTTCTACCTCTCACCAGCAGGACACTGTATTCATTCTGGAACAATGACTACTGTATTTCCCTTCTTTTCCAAATGGGAAATGTAAACATTTCTGCATTGCAATTTGGTCAGCATGGTTTCCCTAGTGTTTCTTCTCTTTCTGTAGCAACAATGGAGGATTTATACAATCGGTTTCATTCAAATTCCAAAAATCCTCTTTCAGGCTCTTGTTACTCCTTTTTATAGTGGGCTTTTCATTTTCTTATGGTACAATATTTTCTTGACTCTATTATATATGAATATATCAATATTATAAATATATGAACAAATATATGTATACGTGTATGTGTATTTAATGGAATATTATTCATCCATAAAAAGAATGAAATCTTGACTTTTCTAACAATGTGAATGGGGCCAGAGAGCATAATGCTAAGGGAAATAGGTCAGTCAGAGACATACAAATACCATCTGATTTCACTCATATGTAAAATGTAAGAAACAAAACAAATAAGCAAAGGGAAAAATTAAGAGAGTGAGAGATATCAAGAAACAGTCTCAACTCTAGAGAACAAACCAATGATGACCAGAGAGGAGGTGGGTAGGGGGGATGGGTGAAATCCACGATGGGGATGAGGGAGTGCAGTTGTCGTGATGAGCACAGGGCGATGTATGGAATTGTTGAATTACTGTATCATATACCTGAAACCAACATAACACTATATATTATCTAACTGAAATACAATAAAAAAATTCCTTTTTTGATGCTACTCTTGGCCACAACACCAGCAGCATCACTATTACTTTTAGTTCCTATTTCAGACCCTATAGCTACATCCCTCCTCCTCCAAAAACTAAGCTCTTTCTTCCCCTGGCCTTTGTGCTTGCAGCTTCTTCCATGTGGAATTTCCCCTCATATCTTCATCTATTTATCTTCATTCAAATTTCCATTCAAATATCCCCTCATCATAGAGGGTTTTATTATGATCGTATGTAAAATATTTGCCATCACCTTTCCCCCGACCCAATTCCATGCTTTATTTTGCTACATCAAACCTAATATTATTGTTACAGACAAATTGTTCTCCTCTAAAATTTATATGTTGAAGCCCCAATCCTCCCTGTGACTGTATTTGGTAATAGGGTCTTTTAAAGTAATAAAGGTTAAATGAAGCTGTAAGGGAGGGGCTCTAATACAATAGGACTGGTGATCTTACAGGAAGAAAAAGAGATACGAGGCATGTGCACACGGAGGAAAGGCTCTGTGAGGACACAATGACAAGGCAGTCATCTGCAAGCCAGGAAGGCAGCCTTACCAGAAAGCAACTGTGCCAGCAGCTTGACCTGAGTATTCCAGCCTGTAGAATTCTGAAATCATAAATTTCTGTGATTTAAGCTCTACTGTAAGCTCTACTGTAGCTACACTCTTGTTAATATGCATTTTCCTACTAATATAGAATATACTCTCTAATATGCAGCTACTTTTCCTCTTTTATTCACCATTTTACAGCCAATGTATGCCATTCATTAGTGATGGATGAACAAATAGGTGCATGAATAGAAAAGCTTAGGATTCTTTTGTAATTCTGAAATCTGCTGGATTTTCTCAAGATAAACTATTATTTTCCCTTTCTGTATCTTTCTTCTGATCTCTCCTGCTAGGCAGTAGGTGAGCTCTTGCAATTTCACATCATGTGTCTTACCTCTGGGAAATTTGCTTTTATCATTTTGTTGATAAATTTCTCCTTTCCATTTCCTCCATTCTCCCTTTCTGCAATTCCTTTTAGATGAATGTTAAACCTCCTAAATTAATGATTCATGTCTCTAATGTTTTCTTCGTATTACTTATCTCTGTTTCTTTCTTTTGTCCTACATTTGGGAGATTTCCTCAATTTTTTTCTTCTAGCCTTTCTATTAAATATTAAATATTTTATTTAAGCAATCATATTTTCAATATCTAAGAACTGATTCACAGTCTCTCATTTCTCTTTTTTATAACAGTTTATTCCATTTTTATGTATCCCATATCTTCCTGAATATCTCTTAAGCCACTAATTAGAATTCCTTTAAATTCTTTTCTATTTCCTGATTTGGCTCCGCCTCACGGAAGTTATTCTGTATGTTTCATCTGCGTTGTTTTGTTTCTGATTTCGTGCTTTGCTTTCCCTTAAATGTCTTGTAATTCTTGCATGTCCATTCATACTTATGAATTAAAATTTAAGGTGTTTAACATCAGGAACCATGTATTGCTGATTTCTTCAGCAATTGTGCTGATATATTTATGCAATAGGTCTTTACCCAGCCAGGGAGTTTGACAAAGTTTTCTACATTCACAAGCATGTGTGGAGATTGGCAGGTTTTATGTATGATATAGGGACAAAGCAAAAAGGCTGGCCACCTCAGGTCAAATGTTTTCCTGTATATTTTACAAACATCCTTTATGAATGTTCTGGGCTAGGGCTTCTTTGACTGCCTCTGCTTTGAATGCCAATCACTTCAACTCCTCATCTTCCCAAAATACATCAAAATATCTGGTCTGATAAGGTCTTTCCATTCCACTATCATGTACTAAATGATTAACTATAGACACATTTAATGAAATTTAGGTAGAGATCTATACTCAATATGCCCTATTAAATCCTGGTTTTGATATTAAACTTGTCTTCATGAAAGATTGAAGTTTATTTGGATCATAACATCACCAAATGTGTTCCTTTTTTTTGGAAAAAAAAAGCTAATTTCTGAGGCAAAATTCATGTACAGACCTATTTTCCAAAAAAATGATGCATGATGACTTTCTCTGTGGCTCTGCCTCTCCTAACTAAGCAACTTCGCTAAAATCAGAAACACAAATGCTCTTTGCATTTGGGAACCCACATATTTTTCTGTTTTTCTGTAAGAAATAAAAGAACGTCAGTAGTGAGAAATCAGCGGGGACAAAAGATTGGAACATCGTTCACGTTAAATGCTTAGTTGTTTATCTTTTTCTTTCCCTAGCCTAGGTACTGTTTGAGAGCAGAACTTGTCTAAACAACTTGAAACTGACCAACAACAGTCTTGAGTGAAATAAAAACGAGTGTCCTTTTCTTGCGCTGCCATTTGTAGGTGAATCAACTTTGGTGAATGTTCGATGCCTTTTGTAGAAAAGAGAAATAATAATAATATTATCTACACCAAAAGGATGATATGATGATCAAATAAAGAGCTGTTAATAAAGTGCCTTACCTACTACCTTTGAGAAATAAATAATGAATAAATATTATTTATTACTTTTGCAGGTCATCAGATACAATATTGTTCTATTGAATGGGAAAAGAAACAACACTTTACTGTTACATTCTTCATATCTAATTGGGCAGTGGCTCAAAATCACTGATGAGTGAAGCAAAGAAATAAATGCCATGTTAACTTGATGGGAATGCCAATATGACAGTTGTACTAAACAATTAAATCCTTAAGCTGTAACAGGTTCTGTAACTCATTGAAAACTGAAGAATTGCATTGACTTCCAGTTCTATAGATCCAACATCCACATGCTTTTATTTTGTCTTCCTTCTGAGATCTTATTTAAATGAAAGAAAAATAACTAACAGGATTAATATCACAAAAATGAGAGAAAATGAGAGTAGACAAAAGGTAACCTCAAACTTATGGAAGATCAACTTGAGGGGGCGGTGATAATTAGTGAAGTAGAGTGAATGAACTCAGACTCCAGAATAAATAAAACTGAGAGAAGAAAGTTCATTGACCCTATAGAACTCCAGGGAAACTGAGCATAAAGTGAATAAGTAGTGAGGTTAGGAAGTGAAAGGAAGGCTAGAAATAGGAGGTATGCTAAAGGCCTAGCTATGTAACAACTGTGCAACTCTACCCCTAAACTTATGTACAGCTCGATTTTATAACTGGGAGAAATATTTGAGCATTAATCTTGTAAGATTGGAACATGCATCACAGTAATCCTAGGTAAACCTCATGTATAACTTTCTCTCTCCCACTTATTAACCGTATAATGCAGTATGCTAATTGGCATTATCAATATACAGCAAAGAGTTTCCAAATATTTTATTTTTTCCTACTTGAGGGTAACAACGAGTTACCCTCAACTAATCTATGTGTGTGTGTGTGTGTGTGTGTGTGTGTGTGTGTGTGTGCAAAGAAAAACCAATCTGCTCAGGAATAGATAATCAAGTCCTTCATTTTATTTTTTTTTTAAGATTTTATTTATTTATTCATGAGAGACACAGAGAGAGGCAGAGACACAGGCGAAGGGAGAAGCAGGGTCCATGCAGGGAGCCTGATGCGGGACTCGATCCTGGAACTCCAGGATCATGCCCTGGGCCTATGGCAGGTGCTTAACTGCTGAGCCCCCCAGGTGTCCTACAAGTCCTTCATTTTAAAGATACATGGATAATCAAGGACCACAATACTTTGGGAAAAGAAAACAAGTAATGTAGTGTAAAATATCAAGAAATATTTAACAAAGTATTTAATGAGTTAATTCACAGAGGAAAACAGAATAATGTCCTTAAAATACATGACAGTGTCCTCAAATTTAATACTATTTTATCTCTAAAGCAGAACAAAGTCCTAGGGAAAAAATGAACATTTGAAAAAATTGGGCGATAGAAAAATCTTTTAAAAATTCAGGAAAAATACACCAGTTTTTAGAAAAGTATCAAGAATATTGCTCTGGACATAGGATCAAAAACTAACTATATAAAAATATTTGGGAAAAATGAATATAGAGGGAAAATTGAAGAGGTGCATGCTGGAAGGACAATTACAGCATAATACAATTGTCTCTGAAAAGAAACATAAATATCAATGTAAGTGTTAAAAAATGAATAAACAGATTTTAAAAAGACAAGAAAAAGGAAATCTTCATTTAGTGAATCTAAGTAATATTTGAAAATTTCAACTTTCTGAAAGTGGCTTGAGGACTTAAGAGAAACAACCAGTCCATCTACACAAGGAAAAGAATAATAGTATTAGACTTTTAATCAGGAACTTGGGAATTGACAATGATAGAAAATCACTTTGAATTCTTAGGAAGAAACATTTTTACAAAGCAAAATCACATATGAAGCTAAATTATCAAATGAGAATGAAAATAAAATAAAACTGCATTCATGTTTTAAAGACTACCCTGGATTGAAGCTAAAAAATGACAGTGCAGGGGCGCCTGGGTGGCTCAGTCAGTTAAGCATCCGTCTTTGGGTCACGTCATGATCTCAGGGTCCTGTCTAGCCAGCATCTAGCTCCCTGCTCAGTGCGCAGCCCACTTCTCTCTGGCTCTCTGCCCCTTCCCCCCTCACCTCACCCCTCCCCATTCATATGCAGTCTCTCTCTCTCTCTCTCTTTCTCTCTCTCTCTCTAAAATAAATAAATAAATAAAATCTTTTAATTTCTTAAAAAAATAAAAATAAAAAGTGACAGTGCAAAGCAAGAGAGATGTATAGGCAGGATACAGGACAGTGTGAGACTGGTCCATGCTTTCATTCATGATAGCACACCTAGAAAGTAATGAGTCCAAATGACATGAACTATCATAAACTCTAAAGTGATTGCTATCAAGAATAGAGTGGATAAAAAGAAGAAGAAGAAGAAGAAGAAGAAGAAGAAGAAGAAGAAGAAGAAGAAGAAGAAGAAGAAGAAGAAGAAGAAGAATAGAGTGGATTATGAGATAGGTTACAATCCTGGCACCATTCCTGACCCCTCCTGAGTTCAATTTCTTTACAATACATATTGCTGTGCCCTTCCTCCAGGGGAAAGCTATCTTGCCCACCGTTATTACACTGTGGGCTCAGCCACGAACATTGTTTTGACCAATGGGATGTAGGTAAATGTGACACAGACTTGAAAGAAACTTCACACAGACGCTTGATCTCTCCAGGAATTAGAGGTCAATTTCAAAACCTTTTATACAAGTGTAATTGGTGTTCCAGAAGGAGAAACGAGAAGAGAGCACAAGAAATTAGAAGACATACTGGAAGTAATAATGGTCAAAAAACTTCTCAAAATTAATTATATTTCTCATCAGAAATTCACATAAGATACTGGAGTAAAATATTTTAAGTTCTGGGGGGAGAAAATCTCAGCACTCCATATCCAGAAAAATTAGCTCTAAAAAGAGGAGAAATGGGGATCCTTGGGTACCTCAGTGGTTTAACACCTGCCATTGGCCCAGGGCATGATCTCGGGGTCCCGGGATCGAGTCCTACATTGGGTTCCCTGCATGGAGCCTGCTTCTCCCTCTGCCTGTGTCTCTGAATCTCTCTGTGTCTCTCATGAATAAATAAATAAAATCTTTAAAAAACAAAAGGAGAAATGATAAATTTTTAGGGAAATAGAAAAAGAATTCATTGCTTATAGAGCAGACTTGCCCTATAAGAAATCTCATCTATATCATTTTCCTTTTCCTAAAGGAGACGGAAAATGATATAGAAGAGAAATTCAGGTCTATATAACGAGCATTGGTAAAAGAATAAATGAAGGTAAAATAAAATCCTCTTTTTTTCTTATTTTTAAGTGAGCTAAAAGATAACTTTTGCTTAAAATAATAGTAACAATATATTGGCTGGTTATATCATATGGATAAATGAAGAGAATGACAATAATGTCATATGGGAAGGGGATTGGGAATATTTTGCTCCAAGTTACCTGTACTAAACATGAAGCTCATAGTGTTATTTGAAGAGGGCTTAGATTAAACTAAAATATGTATTGGGGACTGAATCGCAATTAACAGAATTTAAAAAGAAGCATAATTGGTATTCTAAGAGAGGGGATAAAATGGAATCAAATCATTGCAGGAAAAAATAAAAGTAATATTGTTTCCCTACAATATATAAATCCTGTCTCATAGAATAGAGAAACATATATGTATGAGATGAATACATTTTTGAGTAACATAAGGTTATATAAACTTCGGTTAGTTCAAAGTCACGAATACGCTCATCAGATTCTTAGAAATTTTTAAATGACCAAAAATTACTAAAAATAAATATTAATGTTGAATGTTTTAAAAAACAGGTTTTTAAAATAAAGAAATTAATTCAAATATCTTGCATACACACAAAATTATCTAAAATGATTTGCTTAAAGTTAGAAAAAAACATTTTTTCCAGCCATCTTTTCCTAAAAGATCAATATTAGTAGAGAAAGCAACTGTCTCTGTTTCACATTCATCCAATTAAATTTCTTAAAACCACATGATAGTTTTAGTAATAGAAATACACTCATCATAATTGAAGATCAATATTCACACTTTTATATATCTTGAATTTGTCAAAACAATTAGCAGGAAACTGTTTTCCTCCGACAGAATCATTTAAAGGCTTTCTTCATTTACACGTCTACTATTGTTATTCTTACATGATGAAAATTAGTTTTCAAAACTACAAGGAAACAATTTTATTGTTTGTGCTGAACTCCTTTTGTAAAATGTTAAGTCTCTAAAATAGTCCTGCAAATAATTTCAAAATGATAAGAGATTGGTCCATTACGAATATTTTCGATGACATGTTAAATCGTTGGACATTGATTTAATTTTAATATGTGTCATTCTTCAAAACAGTACAGTTACTGTTCTGTATGCAAAGTTAATTGTTTCAGAGTTTCTTGTGTTGTCTGATCCTTCAAATCTTCCCCCCGCCCTTTCCCATTGTCTATAAAAAGCACATCTAATTTTCCAAGAAAGAAACGAGGCTTATTTGCTCTCCTTAAACTCTATCCATGTTGTCACAATGGGCAAAATCCCTAACAAGTTATATGGTTCTGCTCTGGGGGCCAAGATCCAATTGGCCCAACGTGGAGGCTCCTGGGATTTGACCTCTGCTTTCTCTCTGGACTTCCCTGTGCCTATTACCATGTCCTGCTTTCCAAACATACTTGTGGTATTTGTCTTCTACTGTTTGGTCTGTCCAGCCATCAATTGAAATAGCACTTTTTTTTTTTTTTTCTGAAAGTTCTCTCTTCCCACCCACATCTTTGGTTGTATTACAGCTACAAAATTATCTGCCCTGCTCCTAACTTTTGGAATAAGCTAAATTCAAACTAAGTCAAGTAAACTTCTTCCCTTGGGGGAATATATATATATATATATATTTCAAAAACTGATACACATGTACAAATGCATTTTACACAATTCTGTGTGCACACACAGACATTAGAACAGGGGAGAAGAAAGAAATTCCTCTTTAGTAGAGAGAAATGTATACGAACTTCTGAAGTTTAAAACTTAGGTGATACTGAGGGCTCAATTTAAGAAAAGAGCACAATTTTAATAACAAGATCCTACAAGAGTCCTAAATTCATTTGGATCATGGAAGGTTGAGTGTCATTAGTTAGACTTCAAAGATTCTAAGTCATTCCTATTTTGTTTTATTTTTTTAAAGTTTTATTTATTTAAGTAATCTCTACAATCAAGGTAGGACTCAAACTCCCCACCCTGGGATCAGGAGACACATGCCCTTTTGACTGGGCTACCCAGATACCCCTAGTCCTATTTTAAAATTCTAAAAATCGGAGCCCCTGGGTGGCTCAGTGGTTGAGCATCTGCCTTTGGCTCAGGGAGTGAACCTGGGCTCCTGGGACCACGTCCCTCATCAGGTCCCCGGAAGGAGCCTGTTTCTCCCTCTGCCTGTGTCACTGCCCCTTTCTCTGTGTCTTTTATGAATAAATAAATATATTTTTTTAATTCTAAAAGTCCAAATACTGTACCTGAAAATGGAAAGTTAATGAAAGAATTGGGTTCAATTTACAAATCAATACCAAATTGTGAATGCCTTTCTATCATATATACATAAAGTTAAATTTATATGCACAGGTAAATTCAATCAGTTGGCAATAAGTTATGTTTATGATTGTTTGATAGGATTATACCAGTTTAAAATGCATCTGATAGGATATGGTCACAAATTCTAACTTATTTTACAGAAATATTTTGTGAATTAATGCACAAATAATTAGAAGACATCTTTTATGATTAATAATAAATGTTGCAGTTTCAGAACCAACTTAATAATGCACAGTGTCAGAACCAACTTAATCATCATAATATATAATTTTAATATTAACACACTTTATATTTGACTTATTCAAGGTAAATATACTCATAATTTGGTGAGAATGTGCAAAAGATGGTTTCAGTATATTTTTTACTGTTTTTCACAGTGAATCTTAAATGTATTTGTCAGCACTGCAATGCAATTGTTTTTCTAACACCTTTCTTAACAGATCTAACTTTTAACATTTTTTTAAATATATAACATAAACAGGATATACATTTATTAAAGTATACTTTCAAAAGATCAGTTCTGGAATAAAATGATTGCCATTAACATGTGCTTATTACTGGAGGCTGTCTAAATTTTAATTTATCATGTCCCTAAAACATCATCATACCTATTGAGTTTAGCTCTTAAAACTCTACAAAAACAAACAAATAAAAAATTATATTTTAGCAATATATGGATAAAAGATATTTCCATATTTGAACAATTTCACTTGATTGGAATGACAGGTTTTTCTTAAGAGTCTTCTATTTTTTCAATATGTAGTAAGCTTCCCAATTTCAAAATTTAGGAGAATTGTTTTCTTTCTTTTTTTTTTTTAATTAGAAAATTCTGGTACTGGAAAGGTCATAGTGAATACTTTCATAAATAACTTCAAGAAATGGATTTTAGAAATACTTGACATTAATTCTATGAAAAAAAAGTTATAATTACCAAACCTTCCATGATATTGTAATTTTGGTAATCAAGTCATATTTATTTATAGCACTTTTAGTCCCATGATATTTTTGCTAAAAATTATCTCATATTACTTTGCAAAACACACAGATATTCAGAGCTCTGTTCTGTATAGGGAAAAAGGTGGATAGATGAGCTAGTAAGAAACAATGTGTAATTTCATTTAATTACCTGTTGTAAAGGCAAGTTAGTGTTACCAAACTATGGTAAAGTATGGTAAAGTGTTACCAAAAGTGGCAAAAATGCCATTTTAACACTGAAATAAAAGTATTGCTATTTTATTAAACATCAGTTGTGACCACCACACAAAATCTTGTAGGCCATTTCTACTTTTGTAACAGTAAACAGGATTCTCAAAGTTTCTTAATTTTCTAGAAGTTGTAATTGTTTTTCAGTACTAAGTATACTATAAATATATTCTCATTAAATGTTTTTCAGAGGGACGCCTGGATGGTTCAGTTAGTTAGGTGGCTTCATTTGGCTCAGGTCACAATCCCGAGGTTCTGGGATAGAGACCCACATCGGGGGTCCCTGCTCAATGGGGAGTCTGTTTTTTTCCTTTCCCCCTCACTTGTGCTCTCTCTCTCTCAACTGAATAGATAAAATCTTTAAAAAAAATTCATCAGAATATTTTCTATAAGAATATATTATTGATTTTGGTATAATAATATATGCTAAAAATTCTTGATTACTGATGTTTCAATAAGTAAGTATTATGAGGGCTTATTAATAATAGATTTTAAAGATTATATATCATTATGCCAATGAAAATCTAACAGAATATATTCCCTCAATAAGGAGCAAGAAATAAATATCAAAATTCTTTTTATAAACCTGAGATCTTATTAACAGAAATAGAATCAGGATTTCTTTTTTAAGATTATGGAAACATACTAACAATTTGACACTACATTCCCAGTTAAGATTTTAAAAAAATATTGTGTTCTGCATTTTCACATTTCAAAAAGCAAGTGAATCAAGAGTATTATTTTTAACACATAATACATAAAATAAAATTCTGAAATTGCAGTTCTACATGACAGTTTGATGATCCTTTGCCATTGTTATCATATATGCCTTACTCTGATTCTTTCATTTCTTTAATTCAATTTTCTTCTGACTTTAAACATCCATAATGGACTCATTGTTATCACTTACTTTGAGGCATAGAAGATTTTGATTTTCCAATTTTCACAGTGAAGCAATGACTTTATGTGAAAACAGATTTCTTTAAAAAAAAAAATGTAAAAAGAAAGTCATGCTTCTCCAGAAATACTTGTCAAACGTTTGTGTGAGTAAACATCACTTGAAGAGTCTCTGCAATGTGCATATTCTGAGGCCCCCCTCAGGAATCCTAAACCATTGTATCTGAGTTAGGGTCCATAAATCTTTATTTTTAAATGAGTTCCTCAGGTGATTCTGAGGTCAAAGGCCGTACATCACAATGACTCTTGTAACAGGAGAACTAAAATACATTTTTAACTAATGCTAAAACAGCTTTACACTAGTGATTTGAAAGTTTTGTAACTCACAATTCTGACATAGAATGAGGACACATTAAAAAAAAAAAATAGAATGAGGACACGTTAGCTACTGTGGTTCATTCTTATTTTCCAAACAAAATCTGATTATGAATCATAATTTGTTCATTTCTTTGACCAATCAGTCATGGTCATTCTACAACTATTCATTAGGTGCCTTGCATAGTCTGATATTGGAGATTTAAAGAAGAAATCCTTTCATGAGGTTTACCGTTTAGTGGGGAAAAAAACAGATATGAGGTAAAAAAGTAAGCGACACAGAGAAAGATTAAATACTATAGATCTCACTTATATGTGGAATCTATTCTATTAAAAAAGAACAGATTCATAAAACAGAGGCCAGATTTGTGGTTACCAATGATGAGGGTGGGGGGTGAAGAAATTATGCGAGGATGGTCAAAAGGCGCACAGTTCCAGTTATAAGATAAATACGTTCTGGGGTTGTAATGTACAAACGACAACTACGGCTAACAATGCTGTGTTGTACACTTGAAAGCTGCTGAGAGAATAAATCTTAAAGTTCTTATCACAAAAGAAAAACGTAACTCTCTTGAGGTGACAGATGGCAACTCATCTTCTTGTAGTCATCTTTTTGCTACATATATAACACAAATATATATCAAATCATTATGTTGTACACCTTAAATCTAGATGATGTATTATGTCAATTATATCTCAATAATAATGGGGAAAATACTTAAAAAGTTTAGTTGTAATACATACTAAGATGTGTGAATAATCAAGTTTCTGGTAGGAACACAATCAATATGAGTATTATGGGGAATATTAGTTTTCTGTTGGTGCAATAACAAATTACCACAGAATTATCAGCTTATAATAACACAGTTTTTTTTCTGTGAATCCAGTGTCTAGACTTGGTTTAGCTGGCTTCTCTGCACAGGATCTCGCAAAGCTGTAGTCAAGGTGTCAGCCAGACTGCGTTCGTTTCTAGAACTTGTGTTTTCTTCCAAGTGCATGTGGTTGTTGGCAGGATTCAGTCCCTTGCAGCTGTAAAAAGGAATCCCTCAGCTCCTAGAGCCTGTCCAGAGTTTGCTTCCAAGTTGCTCCCTTCTGAGGCAACTCATGTCATAACATCTTGCCTCTTCAGCACCAGAGGGAGAGGATCTCTCCACAGAATGCTAAGAGACTTAAATAATGTAACCTAACCAAGACAGAGACATCACATAGACTAATTCTACTATGTTCTATTGATTAGAATCAACTCACAAGTGCCACACGCCCCCAAGGAGAGGGAATTACGCTAAGGTATGACAACCAGGGGGCAGATTATTGGGAGTCAACCTACGGTCTGGCTGCCACATGGCCTAAGATTTTTAGAGGAGTTACAGATCATACAATTTTGGTAGAAGCTTAGGAAGTGAAGATCTGGAATGAGTAGACGATATAGAGAAAGCAGTCCTAATAAATTCTTCTGAAGCACTGGGGCAGAGGAAGAAGTGGGGCTTACAGAAAAATCTGAGAAACTAAACGCCTCAGTTGCTGTGGGAGAAATACCGAGTTTCTCTCTGGACCCACTCTACCCCTCAGCCATACAGGGAATATGTTTTGATTACAGTCATACCCAGCTTAACCAAGATGATGGTAGCACCTATTATGATACATAACACCTATCGTAAGTATGCATTTCCAAATACAAAAAAAAAAAAAAAGCAATTATCAATTATCTGCTTCCACACAACATGAAACAACAATGCCTTACGTAACCGGAAAAATTAACTAACCGGTCTAAAAGACACTTAAACACTGTTTTTCCCATAATTTGGTAACATTTATTATTTTTCTAGTGAAGTATCATTACTCTCTTGATATCCTATAAATTAAATATACTGAGATATGAGGTTGGCTACGGTCATTATATTTTATGTTAGATACTAGCACTCTGAGAGTGGGAAAGAAAAATAATTGCTTAGTAAATATAAAAATAGATTCACACTAAAGCAAGGAATAAATATCCCTAATTAGTAGAATCCTCAATTCTACAACAGGTCATTTGGCCATTTCTGGTATTTGTAACTTTCTTCTATTTCCAATTCCATATTCTCTTTGACCTCAGAAACCACCTCAGCTAGTTGTGGTTCTTTGCTTAATGGAGTGACCCAAATCCACATCCCTATAGTGTCTGAGCAACTCACAGTGATGCCTGTACTAAGTTGTTAAAGTTTTCCTTTAGTCTTTATTTTAGCACAAAGGATTTTTGAGCACAAGGGATCTCCTGAATCAGGCATCCTCTCCACCTTTTCCATTACAAACACATATTCATCCAGAAAGCCAGAATAAACCACTCCAACAGGTATGTTAACTCTCTTCTTTGCCCACCAACTGGCATGAGAATCCCAAAATGGCCAATGTAGTATAACCACCAATTTAAGGAAGACTTTACTTTTCCATTAATCCTTCCTCCATTAGGAAATAGTGTCTCTAACACAGCAGCCAATATTTCACAATACGAAGCAACCCTGTTGCTGATGAATTGCTAAGGGTAATAGTAAGAGGGATCTCTCCCATTTCACTACCTTGAATTTCATATGCATCAATATAGATTATGAAAGAAATAGGATCACATACTGGTCACTGATTCAAAGCATATCCTGAATCCTGGAAAACATTGCCCCAACCTCACAAGATATTATCTTGTGTCTGCCATTGTTTCTTCAGGCTAATGGTAGTTAAAAGCAGGTGGTTAAGATCAAAGGTTACTAACAGCAAATTCCACAAGCATAAGCCAATTTCTATCCTTCCATTATTATTAACAAAATCCTCTGATTAGTAGTAATGCTGTCAGAAATATCATGGTGCTGAATAAGGCATATTGTATGTCCACAGTTGATGGGTTTGACAGAGTTTCCAGAAATTTGGAAAAATATGTGCATTTGGAAAAATCATTATCAAAATTTTCTTCTAGGGAAATAATGATGCCTCTAGACTATAAGAATATTCAAGTATTAGCAGGCTTACTTAGTTACAACATGTGATCCATAAGGAGGTGGCTTGCACACTAAGCAAATTGCAATATTAACCAAATTACATTGAAAGAAACTAGCCAGATAAGATCATTGGTACTTGCATTGTCCATAATTATCTGAATTTAGCCAGAGATAAAGAACCATGATGAGCACTATGAAAGTCATCGATATTATAGGAATTAGGCTTTCCATAATTGAGGAGCCGAGAATTTAAGATCGGTTGGATGAGCAGACACAAAGATAGACTAACAAGCCTTCATGGAGTGTAACACAGATGGGCAAATTGGAGCTTTTGTAGGGAGAGCTGAGAATCTATGCACGTCCCTGCCCGCTCCTGGAGAGGTCCATGGAGGCTCTTGCCACCCTCAAGCCTCTGGAGCCACTATTGTTCATGCAAGAGCAGCAGTCACGTTGCAGTCAGAGGCTGAGCTGAGGAAAGAGAAAAATCAGCTGAAACCCAACAGACACAGTCCATTACCTCTCTGACCACAAAGATCTACAGGCTAATAGTAGCCACTTCATTTTCATCATTTAAATTATATTCAAAGTCCAACTCTTTTGATCAACTCTATACACAGTGAAAGAGACTCTGGGAAACATAGCTCCAAGCTTAAATAAATTGACAATGGCTAGGGTTACTGGATATAATAAATCAAAGTATAAGACACCTAGCTAAATTTGAATTTTCTAAAATAATTATTTTTAGTAGAACTATGTTCCAAGCATTTCATGGGATTAATAGCATGGTCAATTCTACTTTACTCCATTTAGCTGTCCTCTACTTAATATCTTTAATATAAACATGTCCCATGCAATATTTGAGACAAATTTATACTGACAGAAGTATTGATTATTTGAAATTCAAATTTAACCGAGTTTCCAATATTTCATCAGACAACTATAAGGGCACAATCTAGGACAAATACCTTAAGGAAAATGGTAGATGTAATTGCTGGGATAGATGGGTTGAGACGAGACTAAAAAGGGTCTCAAAAGCTGGTGTCTCGAGATTCCTTCATTTATGTGCTCTCATTTGTCCTTCATAACAACCTCACAATTTTTTTGGATAAATAATTGAAATATATTTGGAGATAATGAAATACATGATAAAGCATTTAGTTGTATTTGCATAAAGTCCTCACGTCAAGTTCTTTCCTTCACACTAGACTAGCTATAAAATATTTAATGCCCCTTAGAACAATAATTCACAGGAATCATCTGACATTTTGATATCGTTACATCCTGTATCTGCCACAGCAATTCAAAAATAGGTATTAGAGTTTACATCGAGACAAAATAAGTAGGTGATACATTTATTTAATTATCTCTCAACAGAATATACATTTATCACACGTACACTGTAGAAGACATAAAATTAAAATTAAAAAATGTCTATGTCCAAGGAAAACCACAACTAAGTTTGGTAGTATTTCCTTCTTCATAGTTGAGAAAGCACTGCATAATCCATCTGAATCCTATTATTTTATTTTTAGATTATAAAATATTTGATAGCACATCTTTTATATTTTTTCTGACATTTTAAATAATTGTCCAACTCCTGAAAGTGTAGTGACTTTTCCTGATTGTCTTTCAAATTGTATATCTAAAATTTGTCCCCAAAAGAGCATAATTTATCACATTATTTGTAAGAGTTTAATCATGATGCAATATTTGCTTTTTCTACTATAAATATATTAGTTCAAAATGTATAGGTTTTTATATATTTATGAATCATACTTAAGCTTTGTTTTATATGAAAAAATATGGAATTGCATAGAATCAAACATCCTTGTGCTTTCTGTTTATTTTTATGGCTTCTTTCAAAAAAATCAGACTATGTGCAATTTAATTTATTCTTTTTTAAGATTTTATTTATTTATTTATTTATTTATTTATTTATTTATTTTCTTGTATATTTTTTATTGGAGTTCAATTTGCCAACATATAGCATAACACCCAGTGCTCATCCCGTCAAGTACCTCCCTCAGTGCCCACCACCCAGTCACCCCATCCCCCTGCCAACCTCCCCTTCCACCACTCCTTGTTCGTCTCCCAGAGTTAGGAGTCTCTCATGTTCTGTCTCCCTCTCTGATATTTCCCACTCATTTTGTCTTCTTTCCACTTTAATTTATTCTTTAACCTAATTGATCTGATCACTTTTAGAGTATTTCCCATAAAAATATCCTCAGAGAGCAGCAGGTGCCATCTGGCCACAAGAATGGCAAGAAAAAATCCAAGAAGCAGGCCAAGGAGATGGATGAGGAAGATAAGGGCAATCAAGCAGGAAGAGAAAGAGGAACAGAAGAACCTCAAAGCAAAGGCCATGGGAAAGGGATCCCTGGCCACAGGTGTTATTAAGAAATGTGGCAAAAATCAAGCTGTTCCTTGTACCTGAGGCAATGATGATCCTTCATTCCAATCCTGTAAAAACATCTGGCTTTCCTGTCATAGCTTCTGTTGCCATCCATAGAAAGAATGAAATGTTGTCTTAGATCCTGTTGTACGATTAAGAATAAACTCTTGTAAAAAAATGAAAATTAAAAAATAGATTTTTATAATTTGTCTATAGTTCTACTATACTCAAATATATAATTCTTGAAAAAATCAGATTGGCATGCCATAACCACTGGAGGAAGCTTTTTATTTGTGTGGCTTATGCTGCCACGCAATTTAGCCATAGTAAGATAGCTTTCTTCAACCATCTTACATCTAAAATCATTCCACTGACATCCTTTTGTTCTGTTGAAAAAGGATTGGCAATGCATGTATTATTTAAAACTAATAGCTCAAGCCTGCCATCATAGAAGAAGAAGTAGGAGATGCCCTTTGAATATTTGGCCCTAGATGTCCATCACAGTAGGACATTAATTTAGTTGCATTGTTACTATAGTCAATCCTTGATCTTTCTGCAGAGAGAACTAGACAAAGATTTTAATTAATGCCAGTCAAAATGGTGATTTTGTGGTATGAACATTTTGAGGACTAAAATGTATTTAAATATAAATTTATACTACATCAGTTTCAAAAATATCTAGCAGATGGCAACTTGAATTGAATATCCAATTGACCTAGACTTGGGCCTCATGCCAAAGACTTAGAATTTTTCAAAATGTATTAACATTTTAGACAAATTCAGTCCTTTTTCCCCAATATTCTTTATCATGCTATATATTTCCAGGTTAAAGTGATGTTTTTTGAAGGAACTCACTTTACAAACTTGTTATCTTTCCTTTTATAAATAACATGAGATTGTTTGCTGACACTTTGTCTCTATATAGGAATCACTGAAACTAAATGGGACCACTTGAAATGTTGATGTGACATCCAGTGGAATTTAACACATTCGTGTGTCTGAACCTACATTAATGTGCATCGGAGCATGGGCGTACTGATTAAATGTTTATTTTTTAAAAAGAAAATACCCATTGTTTATTTCCATTATCTTCACATTTCTATAATGGTAATAATAATAGTGTGTAGGTCTTCAATATTATATGAGTTTGTTTTTAATTTCAAAGAGTGTGGTGGTTTCAAGGGGAAATCAATTTGCAAAATATTAAGCATAGCCTTCAGGTAGTGTGCACCATACTGATGCTAAGCACTAGGTATCACTTCAAGGCATTGATCTCATTAAGGATCGTACTAGGCAGAGAGACTAAATTCCAAACTGAAACCACATTTACCTAGTTTCAGTAGGAATAGTGTAATATGCAAAAGAAAATGCTACCTAAATTAGAAAATCATTGCAAAGGTGATAGTTTTTAGAAAGTGAAAGAAGGGAGGTGGAGAGAAAGAAGGAGAAAAAAGACGAGAGAAGGAGAGAGTGAGAGAGAGGGAGAGAAAAAGATTTTTTTTAGAGAGAGAGACAGAGGAGAAGAGGGAAAGGGGGGAAGCAGAAGGTGAGGGAGAGGGAGGGAGAGAATCTTAAGCAGGCTCCATGCCCAGCCTAGAGCCCAGTGCAGATGCAGGGTTTCACCTCATGACCCTGAGATCATGGCCTGAGCTGAAATCAAGAGTCAGAAGCTTAATAACTGAGCCACCCAGGTGCTCTCCCCACCAAAAAAATATATATATATATATTTTTTAAAGAGTTTTAAAAGTTCTTGAAGAGATGGCACAGAATGAAGAGAACCTATGTTATAATCCCACCTCTCTGACCTATAATCTTGGAGCCTGTGTTAAAAAAAAAAAAAAATATATATATATATATATATATATATATATATATATATATATATATATATACACCTCCCTCAGGATGTTAATATGCTAATCCCAGAGAAAGACTCCAATCATTTGTTAGTTCTGAAGGAAAGGAGACCATACTTCCAGTTTCTGGCCTCACCTGTAAATAGTATAACAATTCTGACTCCCTCCTCAAAACAAAGCAAAAGATGAAGAAACTGCAAATCAACAGCTTTTCTTAGATATAGATATATAGATTATAGATGATTAGATAGATAGATGATAGATAGATAGATGATAGATAGATAGATAGATAGATAGATAGATAGATAGATAATAGATAGATGATAGATAGACAAATAATTGTAAAACAATAAATTTGGGTTGTTTTAACCACTAAATTTGAGGTAATTTGTTGCAGCAGTAATAAAAAACTAGTACGTGACCTTTGCCAAATTACTTGGCAAAGGTCATGTACTAGCATCTGTACAATTCTCTTGCAAGACAGGTGGGTTATACACATTCATATCAAATTCCTATAATTTTTGCAGATTATTGCTATCTCCAAAAGACTTCTTAAAAAGAAGTTTCTTTTTTGTTTTTATCTCTTCATCTATTATTTTCTATTCTCTTCATGCATTTCCTTCGAAGACTTATTTAGCATTCCTAAGTAAGACAGTGTGCTTGAGATACAAAAACAAACAGGCTTGAGAATATTAAGATATAATAAAGGTCAGACTGAAGTAACGACACATAACATTATAGTTACATTAGAAAAGTGCAGCCAAAAATATGGTAGTGATAGAGGGATACAAATCTAAGTCAATACTCCAAAATTATATCATATTCCCCAAAAAAGCATTTTTGAATTAAAACATAAAACATCATGGTTAGAATAACATGAAAAGATTAGAATGAATAGACCATCTTTCTAATCTGCTTTTAGCTTTAAGTGAGCAAAACTGAGAATAAAGATTTCTTTATTTTTCAACTTTAATGGCCAAGGGGGAAAAATTGACAGAGGAAGATATTTCACAATTATCAGACAATTCAGAAGATGAATAGAAAGAGACAACAACACTCTGTACAAATGCTGTCCAATAGAACTTTCTATAATAATGGTCATATTTTTTGTTTCTACTATTGTATACAGTTTTTACCAGTCATTAAGGCTATAAGCTCTCAAAATGTGGCTTGCGTAACTGAGGAACTAAATTAAATTTATCTCTCTTTATTAAAAACTTAAGTAGCCATATGACAAATGGCAACTGTAACAGTTCAATTCAAAGCTAGTAATAGCAGTTAACTTGATCATAAAAGTAAAATCTCAAACAATGATTCTTCAAATGATTATACTCTAGATGAATTTTCTAAAAATGAAATATTGGTTTAGCTATATATTTCTAAGGAGAAATGACATATAATATTTTTATTCAGTTAATCACTCAATAGGAGGATCATGAACATCCGATTTTCCTAAAGAGACACTTGATAGTATTATTCTTTTATATTTTGTGACATTTCAATGTCAGGATTTACCTGCTACAAAGAAGTTTCCCCTGTTTCCTGATGAAAAAGTTGAATCATTTCTCATTATTCTAATCCTTATGTTTTTCATCATATTTCATTACATTTATCATTACTTCTAAAAATGTATTCATAGTATGACTTAGATATTAAACAATTATAAGGGTCTATTGGCTCAAGGTAGGAAATGGTAATGACCACTTTTATTGGTATACTACGGATTAACAATCTTTTTTCAAGTATTTTGGCAGAGTTTCTAATGATAAGGTAACAATTTACACTTTTATTGTAGTTGATAATTTTCATACAAGCATTAAATAACCACTAAAATACAAAATGACACATTATTCTCTATAATAAATATTTAAAATTCATGATATGGCTTTCATAAATGTCCTTTCTTATATATTATCAGTTTCTTTCATTATAGCATGAAGGAATATTACTCTAGGCTATTAGCTATAAATACCTAATTAGAAATAATAGCATATGATTTATCCTAAAAGAAAAAAAAAACTACCAAATTTCCCCACAATTCTGTTAATTTATGTCCGTCAACCAAATGAGTGAGAATAATTTCAAATGACCAACTGAAACCCATTGAATGATGAAATTGGAATCCATTATTGGATTTCTATGCAGTCTTTTAAAGCCCTAATGCAACAGTACAAAGGTGAAGACATTTAACCCAGCAATTCCCAAGCTTTTGACCTTAAAGTTTATTCTACGAAAAAAGTGAAATTAGTGTTCAATGAACTAAACTTTAGGAAGTTTGATTTTTGTTTTTCTATGCTTGCAAGAAGGCAGTATTTAAAATAGAGCTCAGAATATGTCACCAACATGCGAAAACAACAAACTTAGTTAAACTGAGGTGAAAGACTAATTAGATTCTCATAATTGGCAATTTATTCATAAATCTGTTTATTTATTGTGCACCTAGTATGTGCAAGTGGTAAGTAGAGGCATGCAGATAAAGTTGGGAGAATCCTCTTGATACACTTTGAGAATCAAAAACTACTTTAAGAGAAAAAGAAAACTACCTTTTTTTTAAATAACTAAAAAAAATGAAATATAAAATAAATTACAAAGTATTCCTAGGACCAGTCTTTAAATGCTTGGGCGTCGTGTGCTTAGGCTTCCTCTCACATGCAGACTTATAGTATATGGAGATATAATAATACTCTTCCTTCCAAACATCATGTAGGTCAGTGAATCCACTTCTCCTAGTCTGTTATTCTGTGCACTTTATCAGTGAGGATCTCTAAGCTCCATGGGTAGGGTAAGTTTGGCCAAAAATGATGGTATGAAGGATGATAAAAATGGAGATAAACTTCCTTCAGTTACATTAGAAGAAGCCACGCTTCCAAAATATTAGCAATCTTCCAAATGCATCAATGTCACTAATGTCAGATGGAAGAGAGAGAAGGAGAAAACATTTCTGTCAGTATCTAATTTCTCATGTGCTGAGGAGATAGCACAAAGATGTCATCTTTACTGTCTATAATCCCAAATAAGACAGACAGAGAAATAGAGAGAGAAAAAGAGAGAGTGTGTATGTGATTTGGAGAGAAAGGGAGAATGTCCCATGGCATTAACATCAAGGACAAGGACTGGGCACCTGTGTGGCCCAGTCCGTTAAGCATCCGACTCCTGGTTTTGGCTCAGATCATGATCTCTATGTTGTGGGATCGAGTCCTGCATCTAGCTCTGCGCTCAGCAGACACTTAAGACTCTCTCTTCCTCCCTCTCTCTGCTCTTCCCCGCTACTCTCTATCCTTCAAATAAATAAATAAATAAATCTTCAAAAAATATTTCAAGGACGAGGACAAAAGAGAGAGAGAGAAAAAAGAAATAGCATGTAACCCAACAACAGCACACAAAGGAGCTCAGCAGAGATAAAGATATATTAAAGCACCATAAAAACTTTGAGAAAATAGGTTACTACTACAAGGTAGTCTGATCTCCTGCTCCTGTAAGGACCAAAGAGGATAGCTGAGAGGGATGTGTACGCAGGGCACAGACTTCAACACATTTAGACACAAATTAAAAAAAAAAAAAAAAGAAAGACAAATTCATTCACAGTTACTGTAGTATCACTTAACTAATTCACAGTTATTGAGGAAACAGGTATATATTATTATATTCCTTCAGTGCACTCTGAGCATTTCAAATTATATTTTTATTATATCTTGATTCAGAATCAAACTTTCTTATTTCTGAATGTAGATGTAGGTATAGATGTAGATATAGATTTTTATTTTATAATTTGGAAAGCTTAAAACAGTTTTTTCTACTTTCAAAATTGTGTATTTAATATATATTCTCACTCTGGATTTTGAATTAGATGATTACATATTCATTTAACATATAAATAAATGCATCATATATAGAGATAAATCCATATTTAATCATATGTATAAAATCTTGATCTATCAACTTTGGATCAGTACAGAAGATAAATAAATTAGGGTAATAAATGTCAGAAGTTAAATGATGAAGAACAACAAAGTAGGTAAATTTGAAGAGTGAGCTACTTTTGAAATGAATAGCTGATGAAGTCAATCTCACGGTTGAAAACATTAAATAATGCAAAGAAATGGTATCACACTGAAGAGAAAAAGTACACTGAAGATCTGCAAGGTACCACTGTGCCACTAATAATATTATATTGGCAGTATATCTAATTTATCAAACTATATAAAGCAAAATCTCACAAAATGTAACAAAGTATTAAAAAGTATATATCTTAACCCATGAAAGATTTATTTTTTAAGATTTTTATTTATTTATTCATAAGAGACAAGAGAGAGGCAGAGACACAGGCAGAGGGAGAAGCAGGCTCCATGCAGGGAGCCCGATGCAGGACTCGATCTTGGGTCTCCAGGATCATGCCCTGAGCTGAAGGCTGATGCTTAACTGCTGAGCCACCCAGACATCCCAACCCATGAAATATTTAGCAAAAAAGAGAACAAGTTATTTAAGATACACACAGACCTACGTACATATAAACTCAGGGTCTCACACACCCTCAGTAGTCAGGTGCTGTTTTGAAGTCGAACACCTCACTAAATGCCACGACATATGAATGGTACAACCCAAATTCCTTGATCAGTAAGAACTAATATAGGAAATATTAAAAACAAGATACCTCATTTAAACCTTTTTTTTTTTTTCCCAGGATGCCTGGGTGGCTCAGTGGTTGAGCATCTGCCTTCAGCTCAGGGCATGATCCTGGGATCCTGAGATCGAGTCCCACATCAGGCTCCCTATATGGAGCCTGCTTCTCCCTCTGCCTGTGTCTCTGCCTCTGTGTGTGTGTGTGTGTGTGTGTGTGTGTGTGTGTGTCTTTCATGAATAAATAAATAAAGTCTTTTTAAACTTTTTTAAATATACCTTTACTTTCTAAAAGAAGAAACAATGAAAGAACAAAATAAAAATGAACAGAGAATGAATAAATGAACAGGCAAGGAAGAAAGAAAAACGAAAGAGAAGGAAATACGAAGGAAAAAAATGGAACAACATTATCAATGAAGAAATTAAACATAAACAGAATAACAAAGAGAATAACAAGTGTTAACTAATAAAGGCCAATTTTTATTAAAATATTAGAATCTATTTAAATACCATTATTTTCCGATAAATAGGAGCACTGATGAATAAATAGGAGCACTGATGAATAATAAATAGGAGCACTGAATCTTTGAAAAACACTACCAATCTATTCAAGGAAAAGAGGACAAAATAAAAAACCAAATGCACAGAACTATACATGAAAAACATCCAAAAATACAGAGAAAATTTAAAGAATTATAAATCACTCCTGAATCACCTGCAAAAATTTTTGAAATAAGGATTCCACTACCGAATCAAATTTTTAAAATAAACATTTTTTTAAAAAAACCAAACCAAAATAAAGAAAGAAAGAAAGAAAGAAAGAAAGAAAGAAAGAAAGAAAGAAAATAAAAAAAACCTAAAAAGCAAACAAAGAAAAAACCTAATCCAAATTATGATGCGGTAGGAAAGAATGAAGACAAATTAGTAAAGAACTTGAACTACAGAAATGCCAATATGTCAAACACAAAACAACAATGCTGAGGCTAAATGCTTCCTCCACAGTGGAGACGATTCCACACCCTTGGCGGTCAGGCTTTGCTAAGATACACCAGCCAGATTATAGACACAGCCACCAAAGCAACATGATACAATCAAGAGTTTCTCCTCAACCTCCTGTTCCCATGTCGCAGATTATAAAACACACCCAGATTATCCCTTCTGCAGAATGGCAAAAACAAAAAGTGGCGGTTGTTTTCCCAATTTCACAGAAAGTAAAAAGAAAGTGTAATTAGTATGAGATTATTGACAATGTAATCACTCCCAGCGAAGGTGACAGGGAAGAGTTATGTCCCCTCCAGGCTGTGAATTTGCCTCCACCCTAGAGCTGAAAAGAGGCAGGGGCCGGATTTGCACTGTGATCTCTTCAACCCCACAAAGTCCTTGTTCCATCTACTGTCTGTGCTACTTTAAAGAAAATGGGTTTATTATTTAAACAAGTTGCAGAACAATATTTTCTTCTCTCCCTCCACTCCCATTAATCCAATGTAATAACTAGTTTGCTGGAAGAACTCCATAGGCTCGATTTGTTTTGTTTTTCATAAAAATAAATATATGGCATCTGAAGGGAAAAAGAAGTGAGGCCCACTGAAACATTTCACTAATTTGTTTAAAAAAAAAAAAAATCAGTTATGGCGCCTGGGTGGCTCAGCCGGTTAAGCAGCCAACTCTTGATTTTAGCTCAGGTCATGATCTTGGAGTCATGGGATCAAGCCTTGCATCTGGCTCCTCTCTGAGGGCCGAGTCTGCTTGAGATTCTCTCTCCCTCTCCCTCTGCCCCTCATGCATGCTCTCTCTCTCTCTCTTTCTCTTTCTAAAATAAACTATTAAAAAAAAAATCAGCTATTCTTTTGTGAAGTACCTAAAGTATGCATGTATATATCAAAAGACAGTGGGACAGGAGGACAAAAGGAAAAAAACAGACCTTACCTTTCAAAAGCGCATTTTTTGAATCAAAGTTTCAACCGCTTTTATAATGTTGAGAGTCTATGATTGTGGACGTCGAATGACAGTTTATTTATTTTTTTGTGGGGGGAAAGATTGGAAAAGGACCTTCCTTGCTTATTTTTCAACATAAATGATTTTAATGTCAACAGTCTCACAACAATTACAGTTATTTTCCTTTACTTTATGCTGAAAACCCCCTAAAATGGCACATACCCACTCGATCTATAATAAATTAGAAAACCTAAAAAGTGTTAGAACTTCACTCATCTGTGATTTCCTCTTATTCACTCCTTATTCTGTTTGTCTGACTTATTGACTTTAGAATATGAATGCTTTTTTCCACTAAAATTATTACCATTGGTCCAGGAATAAGTTGTTTCTTCCCTTGAATTAGACGCACAGCCCATTTTAGATACTCCACCAATCCTGGTGTCCTAACTTCATATTTCCCGTGGTTTTCCAGGTTGTTGTCTTCAGTCTTGTGCTGTTTACAGAGAGTTTGTTCCAAAATGAAGACATTCCTTCTATTTTAAATTTGTTACATTCCATGAAGCAGTATCATTTAAATGCCATTTCCTTTCCTTGTTGATTGTATTTCCTTTTAAATGACTTTTCTATGATGAGGTTCACATACTGAAGCGATTTTGTTTTCTTTTGTTGATAATTTGCGTGAAAAAAAAACATGAAACATTGATGTTAATTGGTTAACTCTAGTGACTATATAACTAGCTCGCTCCCATCCTCTAGTTTTATTTTACAGCAAACACTCTTAAATGAAGGAGTGCGGTGATATTTGTCTTAAAATGAAAAATGCAAACCTATAAGCAGGTTTATATAGTCATGTGGTAATATTTAAATCAATGTTACCTATTTGTGATGCTTTTAATTTCATAGAATTATCCAGAATATTTTGCATGGACAATGGACCCAGCCAGAACTAATAACATTCATTGGGCAACTAAAAATGAGTTACTTTTCGGGTACTTCTAAAACTACCAATTTTATCATTTTTTAACTTTATGACCCAGTTTACATACATCATTGAAATACCTTAGACCATGCAGTCAAGATTTTTTTCTTTTGATAACTGTTTGTTAACATCTCAACTGCTCTGTGGTTTCCCTCACGTTGGAGTTATTATGTGTTTGGCTCAGATTTGCTACATTCATTAACCATGCACCTTAGTCCATTTGGATTAAAATTCAATAAATTGTGTGATTATAGAGTAGAAACCTTGTGAGGACAAAGATATGAATTGACATGTATGGGACATTTCAAGTCATTCCATTAATTTCATAGAATTTGCCATATCAAATTTGTGGTTTCAAGTTATTTCAAATAAAATGTTCTGGTCAGTATAATATGTTTTGCATTTCTAACATTAGCATGTGAATTCCATTCATTGTTGTCCCTGAAATATAAGATAACAATAACTGAAAAAAATCTCAAAAAACTTCAAAGAGTGTTCCTTGAAGGTTTACTTGAAATTGACTACAGCAACTCTCTGAAGACTTTTCAGGGGGAAATAAATGACAGCTATCTGTCACACATTTATAATCAAATTTTTTTCCAAATTAAGTGTAATCAATAATCTTTTAATTCTCCCTGGAACAAAATGCATTGTTGAATACCCTCAGATTCCAGAGAGTCTCCTTCCATTATTTCTCTAGGACCACATTCTTGGGGTGCCTGGGTGGCTCAGTCAGTTGGGTGTCTGCCTTTGGCTCAGGTGGTCTTGGGGTCAAGCCCCGTGTGGGGTTCCCTGCTCAGCTGGGAGGCTGCTTCTCCCTCTCCCTGAGGCTCCTTCTACTTGTGTGCTCTTTCTCTCTGTGTCAAATAAATTTTAAAAAATAATTAAAACCATAAAAAAATCCACATTCTTGCATGGCTAAATAATGTTATTTTACTTCAAATCTATGACTTCTTTCCTGACCGTGTCTGATTGCTATTGGCGATGGTGTTGAATATTGAAAAGAGAACGACAAATCGGAGTCAGATAAATCTAGGATAAAATCCTAGCCCCACTAATGTCTAGTTAATGTCTCCATCAAGTTCTGTAGTTTTTGAATTACCTAATGTGCATGGATTATTTCAAGGATTAAGGCTCATTAAATCAAAGCAGTATATATCTATACTCTATATAATTTTGAAAATCAATCATAGTTCTTATTCTCCTCTAATTGGTATCATTCCACTTCCCCTATATTGTCCAGTTCTTGAATTATATTCTTTCCAATTCCCACTTTTTCTGAGGCCTTGCTGCCTCTACTCCTACGGTCTGCACCAATCTTTGTAAGCAAGTTATCAGATGATTATCATAGGCATGTTGGCCTAAGTGGCTCAATATAAAAAGTAAACATTTTATCAAGTCTTCAGGAGAGGGATGCTTGGGTGGCTCAGCGGTTGAGTTTCTGCCTTTGGCTCAGGGCATGATCCTGGAGTCATGAGATCGAGTCCTGCGTCGGGCTTCTTGCATGGAGCCTGCTTCTCCCTCTGCCTGTGTCTCTGCCTCTTTCTTTCTCTCTCTCTCTCTGTGTCTGTCTCTCATGGATAAATAAATAAATCTTTAGCCTGTGTCTCTGCTTCTCTCTCTCTCTCTCTCTGTGTGTGTGTGTGTGTGTGTGTCTCATGAAAAAATAAAATATTTAAAAACAGAAAGTCTTCAAGGGAAAAAAAGCATTACAATAAACAGATACAGATATGGATATGGATGGGAAAATAAGAGATCTTAAATATTGCCATCTCTCCAGAGACTATTTTACTTTTCAGAAAATAGTTGTCATACATTAACATCATCGCTTCAACAATCACTGTCTCATTGGACAATTATCCCTATTCCTGAAATTCTAATCCTTGAAGGGAGTGACTAGGTGATAGTTTCTCCTAGGAAATTTCTATTCCGAATTCTCAAAAAGGTTGTTACTAACTTTAGGGCTCAGATACCCCCCCTAAGCTGTCTACTGTTTAAAAAGTCAGCTTTCTCTTAGCATGCAGCCTCAGCCTCTCTATAGGTACTTTCTATGTAAGTTCACATCCCACAAAAAAAGGTTCTGGTTATATTTAAATAGTAACTGTGGTTATGACCGTATCAACAAGTTAAGTAAACCAAAATCCTGCACTCCGTTCTTTAGATTAGTCTAAAGTGATGGGAATGCTCAATTCTGTAAGTTTGTTGAAAATTCGTTTGTAACAATCTTGTGAACTACACTGGGTGGGAATCAGGCTGTAAAAAGTGCCATTTTTTTCCCGTATGAATCCAAATTAGTTTCAGAGCAGGTGATGAACAGACATAAAGAGGAAAGTCCTTCTCCATCAGCAAATGTCTCTAGATAGTCAAACATAATGAGAAATCATGTAAGTACAGCAATTAAGGCAAGTGAGTGGTTTTAATGCTTAATGACTGGTTTTATTTCTAATTGAAGTCAAGGCAGAGTTATTGCTTAGTATATGCTCCTACATGACTTTTGACAGAAAGATGGTGCTATCATCTTTTTCTGACAAAATCTATAGACCATCTTAAATATTTGTTAGATATAAAGATAAGAGAAACAGTTTGGTTGATGATATTTAGATAGATATAGATAGATACAGATATAGATATAGATATATGTGAACAAAGCATTTACTTTTCATGACAACTCAATGAGATCATCATCATAATCATCACCAACATCATTATCATCGCTCCACTATTCTATTAAAAATTTTTCATCCAGTGGTACCTGTGTGGCTCAGACAGTTAAGCATCTGCCTTCAGCTCAGATCATGATCTCGGGGTCTTGGATCTCTCTCTCTCTCTCTCTCTCTCTCTCTCTCCAACAAAATAAAATCTTAAAAAATAACCTGGGGTTCAGGGGTGCCTGGGTGGCTCAGTCAGTTAAGCATTTGCCTTCAACTCACGTCAGGATTCCAGGGTTGTGAGATCAGCTTGTGTTGGACTCCCTATATAAAAGGGGGAGTCTAATTCTTCTTCCTCTTCTGCTTCTCCCTCCCTCTGCTTATGCTCTCCCTCTCATGCTCGCTCATTCTCTCTTTCAAATAAATCTCATTTTGACGATAAATAAATAAATAAATAAATAAATAAATAAATAAATAAATGGAATTTAAAAAATAATAATTAAAAAAATTGATCCAGAAAATCACATAGCTCTTCAGGATCAAATATTTTAACGTTTTTGTGATTGTGGTGAATGTTCATTTCTATCTAAAATGCATGTGCAAGAACACCTTTTTGTTTCCTCATTGAGAATGGTAAAGGGCCCAACACTAGAGCGTTGGCCTTGCTGTTGTGCTAGAGCTCTCCCTGGTTTCCTCATTAGTATCCTTGTTTTGCCTGAAGCCATAGGTCATGCTGTTTCCATTATGACCTCTGTTATAGGATCTTTTTTACTCTTACAATGGAAGTCACGTGGTGATACCCAGTGACTCTTAATATTCAGCTGCTATCTACATGCTTTCTGACAACGGGGATGTTTTGAGTTTTACCACATTGTATAGTTGTTGTTGGAATATATATTATCTCTGTATCTCTTCTTTCTCTAATGTAGGCTATTCCATCTTTCCAGAAATGTTTATGGGATGCCTTCTATGGATCAGCAATTGTTACATACATTTGGCCAATATAAATGAAGACTATAAGAACCTCATAAATGAGGTTATGCCTCCTGTTTGCCTGAGGTGTCACTGATGTTGGGGTTACTTGTATAAAATACTATGTTTTATTATACACATATTTTTATGATTCTTTGGTGCTAGAGATATAGCAGTGAAATAACACGGACGTGACTTCTGTTGTCATAGGGTTAATATTCCAGTTTTTTTTAATGGGGAATTGGTGGCAGATAGTTGGTAAATAAAAATATAGTAAATGAGGATAATTTAAGCTAATTACAAATAATATGTTGAAGATAAAACAATGGGTAAATTATTGGCAAAACATAGAATGACCATGTAAGAAAAAAGTAATTGGCAGGACATTTTTAAGGCCTTACTCAAGAAATAAGCAAAAATCTCATTCACCAGAAAGACATATTCATGAAAATAGCTTAAGCTGAAAATTAGGGGTCAAAAAACAACCAGAGAGATGATATGGCTTGTCCCTACTAAATAAAAGAAAAAATGGTATAAGAGAAACTGCAACACATTTTTAAAAAATACCTTTGGCTATGGTGTGAAGAATTGATTAGAGTAAGTCAAGAGTGAAAGCAGAGAGGTCAGCCAAGAGGCTCTTCTACTGGTCCAGAAGATGGAGTGGTTACAGGGACAAGTGTGGTAAGAGTGGAAATAAAGTAGAAAAGAGAGCATGATTTTTTTTTTCAAAGAATTTAGTTATTTGAGACAGAGTGTGCATGAGCAGGAAGGATGGGCAGAGGGAGAAACAGGCTCCCCACTAAGCAGGGAGACCAATGGGCTGGATCTCAGGGTCCTGGGTTCAAGACCTGAGCCGAAGTCAGATTCTTAACCAACCAAGCCACCCAAGCACTCTAAGATCATGGTGATTTTGATGGTGAAGTTAGACCTGATGTAGATTGGAAGGTATATAGGGTGTTAGTGAAAGAAAGCAACTAAAGATAGTTCCTTTGATTCTTAATGTGGTGTGTGTGTGCGTGTGTGTGCCCACACATGGTGATAATCTCCTGAAATGGGGAGTATCAATAATAAAATATTTTAAGGATAAAGTCGACGAGTTAGTTCTGAACATATTTATTTGAGATTCCTCTTAGAATTCTGTGGGAAGATAGGTAGATATGTATCATCTCTATCAGGAAAAACACATTGTAGTAGAAATGTAAATTTCACAGTTATCCACACATAGATGGTCACTATGGGACCAGAAGTGATCATCACTTCCGGAAAGATTTTAGATGAGCAAAGGAAACAAAAAGATGTCCTCTTGAGGACTTCCTGAGAAATCCCAAAGTGAGATGTTAAATAAAGAAGTAGGTGTCTACCGATAATCTTCAAATAGCTTCCTCATTAACTACAAAGTGAATTTGAAATATGTAAGTGTAAAATATAATATCCATGGCAACACAATCCACTTGATCTTTCTAGGTTTTCATACCATATTCCACCAAGCTGGACAATGTCTTAATTACGGCATTCTCTTTTAAACTGGCATATCTCCCATCCATGATACCATCTGACCTGAAATTCTCTCCACAAAAACCTTCACTCAGAATGCCTTCTTATTTTTCAAGATCGAGTTCAAATGAAATCTTTTCATGAGATTTGCTTGATCATCATAAGTTGTTATAATTTTATAGTTTCCTTATAATATAGGTAATAGAGAATTTATAAAATGTATCCATAACTATTGGTTTTTATTTATTTCCCTAATAGATTTTCACCAGTTAAAATGAAGTGATTCTATCTTGTTTATCTTTGATCCACAGAATGCAGGTTAGTACAGGTAACTTGTGTGAAAAATTATGGAGTAGATATTAACATTTGAAGTGGTTCATGCTCTTTACATTAAACTTTAGTATTAAACGTATGTTCTTATTATACAACAAATGATTTTATTTTGTGTCAAAACTTGACTTATCCCAAAGCTATTCCCATGATGTGGCTTTATCTATTGCATTCTAATACATTGCATCTCCTATGTCATAGAATTCAACTGAAATTATTAAGCCTTGATGATTTAAAGAAATTATAGCACAGCTCTGTGCAAACAATTCTCCTTACTGAACAGAATTAAATTTAAATATAACTTGGGTTGGTAATGTGTTTTAAAGCCATGAGAATGAAAATGAAGGTCACCAGATGCTGAGCAAATGAAATATAACAATACTGGGGGAAACTGATCTGAGTTAATAAGCATTTTGAGCTATATAATACTTTATACCCTATAATTGTGTTATCTCCTGGCATGTAAATATTTTTATTAATGTCAACTATTTATAGATATTTGATGAGTAGATAAACATGAATCAGACTAACTGGTTTTATTAAAATATGGGTTCCCAAATTGCTTTAGTGTTTTGAAAATTACTTCACCTATTTCTGTACTTGAAAAAAAATATTTTTTTAAAGATTTATTTATTTATTTGAGAGACAGAGAGAGAGAAAGAAAGAGTGGGGAGAGGCAGAGGGAAAGAGAAGCTCAAGTAGACTCCTTGCTGAGCATGAAGCCCACTGCAGGGCTCCATCTCACAACCCTGAGGTCATTATTTTAGCTAAAGCCAAAAGTCAAATGTTCAACCATATGAGCCACCAGGTACCCCCAAAATATTTTTGATAGAAGCCATTTGATCGGATTCATCATTATAATAAATTTAAATTAAGGAAAGAAAAAAATCATAATAGTTCATGAAGTCCTTGTAAAAACTATATTATGCAAATTCTGATTAATGTTATTCAACTCAATGGCACCATCAGCAACCACAAAGAGGTTATACACCTCTTACAATTGTCTTATTTTGCATTCCAAAGTGTCAAATAAATATATCAGTTACAAAAATCTCCACCTATTGGAAGGAAATATTATTAATTAATATTTTCTTATAATAATGTGGGAAACATGGAAATAAACACCAAAATAATCCTGATGACAATGATCATGATTATGATCATGGTCATGACAATTAAGATGATGACTACCATGATGATAAGAAATAATTCTCTAGTTTGAGTCTATCAGAACCTAGGACAAGTAGTTGGATATGGATATGGGTAGATTAGTTGAGAAAAAGTAAAAGTAAGGAAGCCGAGATGGGACAGAAGAAGAGATAATGAGACAAAGAGGAAGAAAAATAAATGGAGATATATTACTGAACTGTAGTCAACTGACTGCTGATCCCACCATGGGTCCTGTGAGGAACTGGATAGAATATGCCAGATTAACTGGACTTCCAAAGTAGGAAAGGTGGAGTTGCACGAGAGGCTAACCTCTCTACCCCTATGTCCATCCACCCCAACCCTATTTACTCGAGTCTTCCCTAGGTACAGCACATCTCAGTAAGTTTCTTTACATAAGAAAAAGCACAGAGACAGGAACACGTGGGTAGCTCAGCAGGTGAGCATCTGCCTTTGGCTCAGGGTGTGATCTTGGGGTCCTGGGATAGAGTCCTACATCGGGCCCCCTGTGAGGAGCCTGCTTTTCCCTCTGCCTGTGTCTTTGCCTCTCTCTGTGCGTCTCTCATGAATAAATAAATAAATCTTAAGAAAAAAAAAAAAAGGAAAAGCATAGAGACAAGAAAGTGAGAGTCTCAGCAGGTCCATGATATGAGACACTAGCAGAGAGACTAGGAACTCTCTATCACAAATGGAGCTGAAGAGTCAAAGGCACATGGTATAGGGCACAGATATTATGTGCTATACTAACCTATTAAGGATGCTGCTGCTGCTGCTGCTGCTGATGATGATGATGATGATGACAATGATATATAAGATTTGTGGAAGCTAAATTTATGGACAACTTAGTAACTTCGTTAAGTATACAGAATTAGGGGATCCCTGGGTGGCGCAGCGGTTTGGCACCTGCCTTTGGCCCAGGGCGCGATCCTGGAGACCCGGGATTGAGTCCCACGTCGGGCTCCCGGTGCATGGAGCCTGCTTCTCCCTCTGCCTGTGTCTCTGCCTCTCTCTCTTTCTCTCTCTCTGTGACTATCATAAATAAATAAAAATTAAAAAAAAAAGTATACAGAATTAGAAAATAGTGGAACAAGGATTCAACCTCTAGTCTAATTTTCAAAAGCCAGTGTTTCTGGCTAGAACACTATACATATTTTGTTTTGATTTGTTTTATTTTAATGTCTAATGAGGACAAAGACACATAAACATGGCAATAGTTGAGTCAACACGGCATAACTTCTACATTCTTAAGACTATATAATTAATCACTTAAAAACTAAATGGGATATATGTCAATAATTATTCACTATGTTGTTGGCTATGCATTTTCTGGTTCCAGTATTTCCCAAGTACAGAAAATTAGTTCTGATCATCATTATCTCTCCCAGGAGTGTTGCCTGCTGGGGATTTATTTGATGTCCTAAACTGAAGCTCAAGCCCTACTGAGATAATTAGTAAGATAGACTTTACATAGCAGTGTGCTATAATTTCTCCATCGTGATTCATAATTCCAGTATGTGGGCTAATGAGCCATTCAGAGGTTAAGTATGTCTTGTTTAACTTGACAAAACTTTTTTACATTCATATGCCTTGATATTGCATCATTAAATGCTGAAATTCTAATTCCTCCACGTATTCTAATTTTTATTTATACAAAGCTAGCTTCAATAAAATATGGTACTAATAATAATACAAATCACTATAAAAATTGAATCAGATACATAACTATATTGCAATAGTGGAAAATAAATATGTTTTAAGAAGTTTTATTACAACTAAGCTGATTTATTAAAACTTTGAAATTAGGATAGTTGATCTAGACAGAAGTATAAAATACCTCTTTGGCACCTGCAAGTCCCTTGACAATTTTCACATTTGGCTCTTCTCTTTCTCTGGAGGTAAAAAATGACTATAAGGTTCTCTTCCTTCCTTCTTTCCTTCCTTCCTTCCTTCCTTCCTTCCTTCCTTCCTTCCTTCCTTCCTTCCTTCCCTCTTTCTTTTTCTTTCTTTCTTTCTGAGTACATACAATTGGGATTGAAAGATAGATATTGGGAGTCTGGCATGAAAAAAACTGGAACTAAATAAAAATGGATATACCCTTCACCATCCCCAAAATGCTCATTGTGTGAAACAAAACTGGAAATAGAAATAAAACAGTGTATTCAGCTCCAGAAGCTCTAAGTTTTTATTTTTTATTCTCTTTCCTCCTTGGGTCACAGGCTCATGATTGCTAAATTGAAAGTGCAGTAGAAGAGGAAAGATGTCTGTTTTTGTTTCTTTCTCTCTCCAGGTAAATTCTGATATTGTGTCCCCCTAATCCTTTCCGTCTTCCCATGAGGCTATAGAATTCATTGTTAAATTGTATATATTTGTTGAACAAAATGGTTATTTCTTTCTTCATCTTTTTCCATTTTTATTGCCTTATCCAGACTGAAGTTGTTCATATGAATGAGTAAAAGCCCAACTTTTATGCTGAGATAGTGCTTCAGACAAACTGAAAAAGAAATCTCAGAATTTGTGATTAGGGTGGCAGCTGCTAGACACCAAACAGGATACTATTTATCTCTTTAAAAATTGTTTAAAAATGAGTTAAATTTAGCTACTGTGATACAGGGAAAGAGTAAGAATGCATCTAAGACACACAAACACACATACACAGACACACACAATCTAACTTAATCTAATAATTGTTTGATTTGTGTGTATGTTAGACCAGCATGAGGAATGATTAACTGAGGGGAAGAAAACATTTAGTTGATCTTACTCATTAAAGATGCTTCATCAAATGCTGTGAAGGGAATCTCTGAGAGTGTGATGGAATTAACTCAGGGGAATCGAAAGTATCTTTTCTTGATCTTGTGATGTCCAATAAGGGCAGACAGAGTGGGTGTTTTTGTTTGTTTTAAAGATTTTATTTATTTATTCATGAGAGACAGAGAGAGAGAGAGAGAGAGGCAGAGACACAGGCAAAGGGAGAAGCAGGCTCCATGCAGGGAGCCCAACGTGGGACTTGATCCCGGGTCTCCAGGACCAGGCCCTGGGCTGAAGGCAGTGCTGAACCACTGAGCCACTGTGAGCAAGGCTGCCCTTGCTTGCAGTGAATTTTAGTACCTACCGGTTTTTTATCTATTTTAATTGCATCTGAATATATGATATTCATTCACTGACTATTTGTCCTATCCCTTTTTATGGCTCTGAGATAATTATAAAAAAATAAGAATTGAGGATTCTTTAGCAAAGGAAGATAATAGAATTTTTTAGCTTAATAAGACAAAAATATAGAATAAAGCATTTAAAAAGCCCAGTCGAACCAAAGACCATAGATGTGATCTAAAAATATATTTATACGTAAATATAGCATAAATCATAAATTAACACTGAATTTATGAATATTACCCCCATGCTGTTCTTTAACTTATAGATTTAGATATGGATATCCTGCAATGGATTGAATGTTTGTACTGCCTCCAATTTCATATGTTGAAGCCTTAATCTCCAGTGTGATGGTGCTTGGAGGTAGGCCCTATGGGAGGTAATTGAGTTGAGATGAGGTCATGACGGTAGGGACCCTATGATGGGATTAATAACCTTACAAGAAGAGAAAAAGATCAGAGTTCTCTCTTTCTCCCACGCACTCCCTATGGAAAGGTCATATGGGGACAGGCGGAAAGAGACGTCGACAAACCAGGAATCTACTTTGATCTTGGACTTTCCAGCCTCCAAAAATTGTGAGAAATGAATGTTTGTTGTTTAGGCCACCCAGTCTATGGTATTTTGAAATAACAGCCAGAACTGACAAATATAGAAGTTGGCACTGAGAAGTGGAGTGCTGGTGTAACAAGTAGATAAAAATGTGGATGTGGCTTTAGAAGTGGATAATGAGTAGAGGCCAAAAGAGTTTTGAGGTGCATGTTAGAAAAAAAAAACTAAGATTGCTATGAAGGGACTGTTAATGATGATCTCAGTGAGAGCTCAGAAAACAAAGAGGAGAGCTAGGGAGAAAACATCCATCTTCATGTAAACCACTGTGTACATATTATAGGATGAGATAGGGACCACATGGGTGATTCTGAAAAGATCTCAGATGGAAATGAGGAAAATGTTATTGGACAATGGGTGAAGGTCAGTCATCACCAGAAAGTGGCAAAGAATTTGGCTTAATTGCGGTTTAGTGTTTTACAGAAGATAGAACTTGCAAGTGATAAAATTGAGTGTTTTACTGAGAAGAATTCTAAGCAAAGTTTTGAAGGAGCAGCCTGGCCTTTTGACTGCTTAGTGTAAAATGCCAGAAGAGACAAATGAATTGAAGAAGGAATTTTTAAGTAAAAAAGAAACATAACTAAGAAAATAAAAAAAAAAAAAAAAAAAAAAAAAAAAAAAAAAAAAAAAAAAAAAAAGATGGGGAAAATTGGGATCCCTGGGTGGCGCAGCGGTTTGGCGCCTGCCTTTGGCCCAGGGCGTGATCCTGGAGACCCGGGATCGAATCCCACATCGGGCTCCCGGTGCATGGAGCCTGCTTCTCCCTCTGCCTGTGTCTCTGCCTCTCTCTCTCTCTGTATGACTATCATAAATAAATAAAAAAAAAAAAAAGAAAGAGTGGGAGAAAAAAAAAAAAGATGGGGAAAATTCTCAGCCTATCCTACTGTAAGAAGGAAAGAAAGAAAGAAGAAAGAAAGAAAGAAAGAAAGAAAGAAAGAAAGAAAGAAAGAAGAAAAAAAGAAAGAAGAAAGAAAGAAGAAAGAAAGAAAGAAAGAAAGAAAGAAAGAAAGAAAGAAAGAAAACATATAGAGAGAAACTGTCTAGATAGTTATAAATAATCTCTTTACAACCCTATTTCTTGATATGGGAAACTTGTGAACCAGAGACTCACGCCGCCACTTCAGCAGGAGCGCTGCCAGTTTGAATGGAAGGAGGTGGATTTACTGGAATTAAGGAAGGCTGTTGGCCTTGGATTCTGCAGGGCCCAATGATAAGCTACTCTCTTCTGCTGCAACTTGTGCTATTTTTCAAGAAAAGGGAGGGGTGGGCCCAAGGCAATTCAGAGACAATCCACTGTTGCTGTTAAAAGGCCAAATGGACTCCAAAGATTTGGGGACTGAGCTAGCCTCCCTCGGAATCACCCAGATCTGATGTAGGCGATGTCCAGTTGAGACTTTGGAATTGAGACCTTACCATTGTTGGAACAGTTGAGAATTGTGGGGTGGTTGGAATGAAAGGGATGCATTTTGCAGGCGAAAAGGACATTCTTGTGGGGAAAGAGGTAGGGATAGAATGCTATGGTCTGAATGTGTCCCCCAAAATTTATATGCTGAAGCTCTCTAATCTCTGTTGTGATGGTGTCTTTTGAGCCTGGTCATTTGGGAGGTAATTTGGTTTAGATGCAATCAGGAAATTGAGAATCTCTGAGGAAATTAGTGTCCTTCGAGGAAGAAAAAGAGAACAGAATTGCCCTTCTAACTGCTACGTGAGGATACAGCAAAAAAGGCAGCCATAACCTGCAAAAAGGTTCTCATCAGAATTTACTAGTGCCTTCATCTTGGACTTCCAAGCCTCTAGACGTGAGAAATAAATGTCTGTTGATTAAGACACTGAGTTTAAAGTATTTTGTTATAGCAGCCCAGCCTCAGCCGACTAAGAAATACACCAAAAATATAGAGTTTGATTTGCATGTCTAAAATTTTAAGTGGTATGACACCCTCAACAGTACCATTCAACAGAAATTTCTGTGACAATGAAAACGTTCTCTATTTGGGGCATCCAGTATGGCAGGCACTCGTCCTACCTGTCCTGTTGAGAATTGTGAAATGTGGCTGCTGAAACCGATGAGCTGAATTTTAGATTGTATTTTCTTCAGGTAAATTCTATGTATTTAAATAACTATATGTGGCTGGTGGCCAACCAGAGTGAACACCACAGTTTGCATACTCCTGAGCTGCATTTTTTTTTTATTTTAATCTTGGGAGAAGAAATATGTTTCCTTTGTCATAACTAAGATGCCTCCCCGCTTGTTATTGGTCCCACACAATGAGTAACAACAATTATTATACCTCGTAGTAGTACGCTTATTTTATATTCTAATTTGGACCAAGTTTCTCATAGTTGGACCATACCTTTTTTTTATCTTACTATGTCCTAGAGACAACTTATTATTCCTATATTCTATGCATAGTAGTTCGTAGCCTCAAGTGAGCCAAACTCTCAGGAACATTCTCTATTTTAAGAACTTCATTGATTTCTGGCAACCTGCTTACTGAAATATATATCCTCCTGCTCAAGGCCTTCAGTGGAGTTGTTATTCTGGGCTTTCCTTTGACTAGTTTGCTGGGTTGTTTATACTGTTTCTGGATACTATGTCATCTCCCTGGTTTACTCTCTGTCTTTCTCTGTCCCTCTGTTTCTCTCTGTCTCTTTTTTTTTTTTTTCTACACGTATCTTCCTAGTTTATTCTCTTAGTTTGTTACCTGTATCTTCAAGAACTTTTCTAGGAAAACTGTGGGTAAATTTTCTGAATCTGTCAAAGGAAAAAATGTCTTTTTCTGCTCATATTTGGTTAATATTTTGACTAATTATGAGTCATGTTCCTTTATACCTTTGAAGGTGTTGCTTCATTGCTTTCAGCCATCAAGACTGACCATGTTTAATCTCTCTGAAGCCAGTCTGATACATGTCAATTTGTTGGTAGACTGTTTACTTTCTAGAAGACTTAATTTAGGATATTTTATCTTATTTTCTGAAATTTCACCTGGAGTTTACTTATCTATACCCTTTCTAATTTCACCAGGTTCTTTGAATTTGAAGCTTTGCATTTTTCTTCAACTCAGGAAATTTTTCTGGTACTAACATGTAACATCTTCTGCTTTCTCTCTCTCTCCCTTTCTTTTTTTTTTTTTTTTTAATTTATATGTACTCTCCTGAAAATTGCTTTAAGGCCATTTCTCCTTTGCTTATCTTAGTATTTCTTTTTAATTTTACATTTCAGAATTTCTCAAATATCAGGCAATTCTCATGAATCCATTTGTTTTTAAGAGTGAAGAGAGAAGAGCCATGGTAAGTCATCAGATTTTGTCAACTTTCTTTTTTTAAGATTTTATTTATTTATTCATGAGAGACACAGAGAGAGGCAGAGACACAGGCAGAGGGAGAAGCAGGCTCCTTGCAGAGAGCCTGATGTGGGACTCAATCCTGGGACTCTATGATCATGCCCTGGGCCAAAGGCAGGCATTCAACCGCTGAGCCACCCAGACGTCCCATATGTAGTCTTTCTATTAAATCTCCCTGTGATTTACCACGCATTGCTCTTTCACTTAGAGAAGTACCAAAAGAATGAAAACAGTCATGGGTTTCAGCAAAGGAACATAAACATGACTCCATACTGAAAGATCCTTCTTTAAGTAAAGAGGGTCCTAACAGAGGCCAAATTCAATATCCAGAGCAATGCAATTTATGACAAACAAGAGAGTAGGCAAAAACTACTCAGATTATCCCATTTGAAGATTACCCCATTTCTATAGTAGTGGAGATTATAGTAGTAAATTTGTTGCTGTCGTAATTGTTGTTGTCGTCATGTTTAAGTAAGCTCCCTGTACAGCCCAACATGGGATTTGAACAGACAATCTCGAGTTCAAGATCTGAGCTGAGATCAAGAGTTGAAAACTCAACAAACTAAGCCACCCAGGTACCCCCCAGTAAGTATTTTTGAACAGAGAAAAGTTATTTCTTATTTACTACTACTTGAGAAATCAAGGAGAGTAAGACCCTCAGAGTCAGTATAAAAGTACAGTGAGGCACTGTAGAGTGCTGTGGGCAGAGTCCAGATGACCAAGAGTTAGAGAATATCACTGTAAGGAAAAATGGCAGAGTGAGAGCTCACATTTTCTTTCCTCCCTTCCTCAAAAGCAAAAATGTACACAAGGTACTCACTGACTGCAGGAAGGAGGTTGGCTACCAGCAGACAAAGATTTAGATGGATTACTGAAGGGTGAATGGCAGATATAATCATAATGACAGATACAGCAGCTCAGAGCTTACAGAAAGAATGTTGAAATGGGAATGTGAGCTGTTCATTTTTCATATTGAAGCATGATTTTCTTGTTCTGTATCCCTCAGTCCCTCTTTCTCCATAGTTACCTAGTCAGTGTAAACCAAGAGCAAATGTGAGGGAAGTGTTACTAATTAGGTTCATAGACTCAATGATTAATCTTACCAGAGTTGAGTAGGATGTCCAGCTCTACCCAATTTCCCCATAATTCTATATGTAGTAGAGGATTTGCTCCAAAATAAAATTTTTAAAAATCTGTATTTATGGGATCCCTGGGTGGCGCAGCGATTTAGCTCCTGCCTTTGGCCCAGGACATGATCCTGGAGACCAAGGATCGAATCCCACGTCGGGCTCCCGGTGCATGGAGCCTGCTTCTCCCTCTGCCTGTGTCTTTGCCTCTCTCTCTCTCTCTCTGTGACTATCATAAATAAACAAAAATAAATAAATAAATGAAAATAGCTATTTAAAAAAAAATCTGTATTTAGGGGCACCTGAGTGGTTCAGTCAGTTAAGCATTTGTCTTCAGCTTAGGTCATGATCCCAGGATCTTAGGATGGAGCCTAGCATCAAGCTCCCTGCTCAGTGGGGACCTTGCTTCTCTATCTCCCTGACCACGACTCATGCTCTCTCTTGCTATCTCTCTCTATATTAAATTAATTAAATAATTAATTTTAAAAAGTATTTTTATCTGTCCCATTCTGGGGTCCCCAAAGTATGAATTATATTCCCTGAGTAGAACTGCTATTATTTTGGCAGAAAAAGTATTGATTACCCATCTTAATTCTGCTCTTCTTATACATCCTAATGTCTTTGGCACATTCTAACCAGAAATTAGCAGTAAAGTCAGAGAACATTTGCCAGTACTGCCTTTCTAATCAGCATGACTTGTATATAAGTATAGCCACACAAAGCAAAAGATCAGAGTCTACAGTAGAACAAATAACATGGAGAAAAAAATTATCCAAGATTCAGAAGAAAGAAAATCAGTGATTATTTTCAACGAGATTCTATTTGCTTTTATAATATAATTTGGGCTAAGGAACAAAATGTGGGAAAAAAACAGAAATTAAGTGATAATTGATGAAAAATATTTTATGCAGAATCAAAAAGAATAAAGAAGATATTTCCAAATTAGGGAGAAAAAAAGGGGAAAAAGAAAAAAAAACCTGAAAAGGAAAACTAAATAGACATTGCAGATTAATCCAGCAGAATCAAAATAAAAAAGTTCATGCAAGTTCTAGTAGTAGAACATATATTTTAATGGAGAGAAAAGCACATTATTAAAAAACAATGAGGATAAAGAAAAAATTATTTGGAGTGAAAAAGCTGGCCCAAGACCAAATTTGATGAAAGAAAAAAAAACTAAAATCCCCAAACAAATTCTCATGATATTCCTTGATATCTAAAATACAGAGAGGATTATAAAAGCCCCCAGAAATTATTAATTTAGTTATACTAAATCAATTGATTGTTAGAATGACCTTAAACTATTTATCAGAAAATAATATTAAACATGAGATAATAAAGCATTATTTTAATATTTATCAGAACATTATTTGAAATACAGAATTATATAATCATCCAATATAACAATATAATATAATGATAAAAAGAAGCCTTTTTATTATGGGAAAATTTAATGAATCTTGCTTATAATTTTGTGAAAAACTGAGAATGTACTCAACAAAAGCAAAATACAATTCATGGAGGAACAGTTTGGACTCCAAGAAGAATGGAACTAATCCTAATGTGCAATGAAAATAAACTCTAGGGTGAAATTTGACCTTAAAAACATTTAGAAGTGCTTTAAAATATGATTATAGAGAAATGTAGGGAAATCGAAAGGGGGAAAAAAAAGACAACAATGAGCATAGAGCAGTTACCAATTTCAGTGGTGATTCTTATAAAAAGTAACCACCCAAACTTCCGTGTTAGCACACACAAATATTTATTTTTACTCACAAACCTATAGTCAGCTGGGTCATTTTTCTGGTAGTGACTGGACTTTCTAGAAAAATTGTGGGTCAAGTAGTCAATTTTTCTGATCTTGGTTGGGGCCTCTTAAATATTAGGAGTTGACTCTAAGCTGGTCAGCTAGAGTGGCAGCTGGGACAACTGAGCTCTTCTCCACATGCTCTTTCATATCCAGCATGTTTGCCAGACTTATTCTCATGATGAACTTCTTATCCAAAAGAAAGATCAGGAAAGTGCAAGACTTTGAGATCTACACACCAAACTGGCACACCATAATTTCTACCACATTTTCTCACAGGCCAGTCCAGACTCAGATTCAAGATCTGCTATCTCCTGACAAGATTAACTACAAATTCACATAATGAGGTAATAAGGGTACTGACACAGGTTGGGTGAAGAATTGGGAACATTTCCCACATGTACCAGGAACAAAATTAGTTAAGTCTGAAAACTCATATATACCCATTGAGGGCAACATGGAAACATTTATTTATAGATGCAAATATGTGCATATGGATATCCTGTGTAATAAACTGTATTTTAGGTACTAAAAACTGGGAAAAGTTATGGGTAATGGAAGTGTGCTGAATTCCCTTCCTTTCAAAATAAGCCAATATACTTTGTACAAGTTTCCCATATCAAGAAATAGGGTTGTAAAGAGATTATTTATAACTATCTAGACACATATGTGATACATTTCGTTTCATTTTATTATTATTATTATTATTATTAAGATTTTTTATTTATTCATGAGAGGCAGAGAGAGAGAGAGGCAGAGACATAGACAGAGGGAGAAGCAGGCTCCCTGCGGGGAGCCCGATGTGGGGCTCCATCCCAGGACCCCGGGATCACCACCTGAGCCAAAGGCAGGCACTCAACCACTGAGCCACCCAGGGGTCCCCTTATATAATACATTTTACAATACAGAAAACTTCCTCTGAGGTAGAGGTCGAAAGAGAGAAGGTGGGCAGCTTAGATTCTGTGCATGATACAGTTCTGGATTATTCGAATGAACTTTTTTTGTGTATGGACATGTGCAAGGATGACTTTTGCAAAATAAGCATTTTTATTTTAAACAGAGATGGTGGGTGTACACCATGTGTTTGCAAATATGAAATTCTATCAGATACGGTAGGGAAGAAGTAGAACTGTGGCTTGAGGGGAAATAGGGTCAAGCCAATGCTGTTTCCAGCTGAGAAACCCTTTCCACTTCCCCAAATGGCATATTCATGAGATTGCATATGTATTGCCTGTTCCTACTCATTATATTTCACTTAAGTGTGCTACAAGACGCTGGGCATTTTTATAGATATTCATAAGGGGCATGTTGTGTAATTTTCTTTCTCATTGCTTTTGGCATTCTATTCATCTATTCCTAGCGTGGGACAAAATGAGATGAATGCTCTGTTCCCCACTTTGGCAAATTCCTATTGTATTCAAAGGAGAAGAAACCAGCCAGCGATTGGGAGAGACTGTATTAGATTCTTTTTTTTTTTTTTTTACTGTATTAGATTCTGAAATATAAAACCTTTATTTATCTTCTAACGTTTTTAGGTTTTATCTTTTTGGAACACACACCCTTGTGGCTTCCTTATCTGACTGGAATTCCTGATACCAACACAGTAGCCTTGATTTAATAATGGCCTCTAAGCATCATTCTTACACTTTTTCAAGTAATTGATTTTAGTTTCTCAGATATTTATACATGTCATTATTCCTTAAAAGCCTGAGGGCATTAGAAGTATCAGGCATTGTATACCTTTCTGTCTTATTAGATGTATAATTACATTGTTTGGAAAAGTTTTAATAATTAAAAACATCGTATAGCAAAATTAAGTCAAGGAGGTGCTACAAAAGATCTAAAGATGTCATGTGACACAAATTCAATTCTTTCTAATATTCTTCACCTGATTCATGGCATCTAAAATGGTAAGGATGTTCTCTCTCCTCCATCAATCACTTTTAGGGTACTTTCCAAATTGTTATTTTCGTTTTCTTACTTCTGTCTACATACTCCTGGAAGCTCATGGAATCCTGGAGCTAGAAGCTCATGCCTTAAAGGGTGTAATTTTACAATTATAAAAAAATATATTAAACATAATGATTAACCAGATTTCTCCTGCTTAAATATGGTAGCTCATTGTCACAGGCTGAACGTGTCCCCACAAAATTCACGTGCTGAAGCCTTAGCTAACTCTCGGTACGTCGAAATGTGACTGCTTTGGAGATAGAGCCTTTAAAGAAATGACTAAGTGGAAATGAAGTCTTTGGGGTGGGCCCTAATCCAACCAACTAGTGTCCTTACAAGAGGAATTGTGGACGCCCAGAGACAAGAGGAAAGGCCATTTGAGACACAATGAGAATGTGGGCATCTGCAAGCCGGAGAGAGAGAGACACACCTCAGCAAGAAATCAAACTTGTAGACAACTTGGTCTCAGACTTTTTAGTCTTCAGAACTTTGAGAAAAAAACTGTTGTTCAAAATAGTCTGTGCTATTTTGTCGTATTATGGTGGCCGTAGCAAGGAATACACTCACCAATGGGAAATCCACCAGTTTTGATTTTCTTTGGGCCGTGGGCAGGAATATGTACAGTCCAAGCTGGCCAGCATATAGTTGCCTGGCTACTAGAGATTTGTTTAGCTAAAAAAATGAGAAGGAACATTGAAAGAAAAAAATGCCAAAAACAATCTTTCTCTTTTGTGTGGGAAACAGGTGTTAAGAAAAACAGAAATGAGCTTATTTATGCGTTGTACCTTTGTCTTAGTTTCTGGAATAGGAGGTTTTACTTGCATTTTGGTACTGACTAAATAAATTCCCACATCTCATCAGGAGCTTTAGAACATTGAGCAATGATCAAATATTTATTTTAAGCTGCATTTGACACGAGAGGTTTATTTTTCTTTCTCCTAATATAGCTTTATGCCTCAATTATAATGTAAGCTTTTTTAATGTTTAACTTTAAAAAATGAAGCAATGGGGAAAAAACGGACAATATTCATGATCACTGAAATATTTTCTTTTGCTAAAAAATGTACCTGTGATGCTCCAGCCAAATAAGTCATCTTGAGGATATGCAAGATTCAGCAAATGTCCAAGCTCAAAATTCTACTGTGATGGTAACTGAATACTATGGATTCAGCAACAGCTCTGCAGGAGGGGTAGCTAAATTATTTGATGGTTTGTAAGAGCAGGGGAAAAATGCTACTAATAATCAGTAGATGTTAGCATACAAACCCACCCGACATAAGAAGCATAGTGCTGTCAAAAATAAATTTGTTAATTTATTAACAAATTAACAAGAGTAAGTCGTAAGCACTATTTTGCTTTCAGATATTTGTTCCGTGATTCCTTGGATCCATTGTTTGCTTGGTTTTGAGCTAAAAACCGCTCCTTTCCTGATACTCTTCCTGAAATTTCTCTCATTGTTTTTCAGAGTAAATTATTTTCTGTAGCCCGAAGCTCTGTTCAGTACTGGGGAATTAATGATGGTATTGGCATAGGTGAGTCTCAATTTTACCAACTGTGTGACACAAAATACGTCTGCTGTTCAAGTGTTCAGTGCTTGTTGGTCTGATTCTGTTTCCTTGCCTTTGCTAGTAATACTGATATGATAAATTCTGTTAAGGAGACAGCATGGATTGGGTATCAGTTCAGTTCAATTCAAGTGACATTTATTGAGCACTGATTAAAAGCCTTGGTGCTAAAAATACAAGAAGAAATAGATATGCTTCTGCTTTTAAAGCTTCTCAACTAAAAGGGATAACTGAAATATATGAATGAAATGCTCAATTATCCAGTATTTGTAAGATTTCAGAGAAGGGCTGAACTGGATTTGATCTTTGCTTACTGATAAAATGATAAATCTCATATAAATCCATTTGAGCATGTGAATTTTAAGATAGGTAAAGATAAGCCACCATTTTCAAGCTTCAAGTTGGTTGCAAATATTTCTTTATATGTAACCTATTAATCAAAGACATGGAAATAATCCTTTATAGTCCTCCATACATTCCCTGTGCCTCTTAGAATGTAGTTTTCCATGAATGATTAGATTAATTAGCTCCCTATGGCCATTTCATGCAACGTGTCTAGCCTTCTTTGAGCCACTGTGAGTACTCAGAATAAACGGAAGTGAATCTCCAAGACCGTGAGCTAAAACTCCAATCCACCATGAGTCTCTTCTAAATTTCCCTATCAAATTGTCATCTAGCCTGTGCTGGAGACTACCCCACATCAGGAACCCTTCAAGCAGATCATCAAATTAATGAACAACTCTAACATCGGAAAGTTCCTCCTTAATTGAGCTGAAAACTGCCTCCTCTTCATTTCCAACTCCTGTTCCCAGTTCTGCCTTACAAAGCAGTGGTTTCTTGCAAATGCCAGCCCTTTCATATTTAAAGCTATCATCCCCCTATTTTGCCTCCTCTAATTCTTGAACTTTGTCTTTTTTTAATCATCCCACGTTCTTTTCCTAGTCTGGATACAGTCTAGTTTCTCCTTGCCTGACATGCAAAAGGCATGATGATGTACCAGTAGCAATAAGGTTTACTGTGAATATCTTAGGAACAGAGAAACATTGAAAAATACACCATCACCTAAGCTCTCAGTAACCCACATAAAGGAGAGCCTGGGTCAGGCACACAGGAGAGTGCTCCAGCAAAGCACAATTTTATACGGAACTTGAGGTTAGTTTAGAGAATCACCCATCAATTCTGCAAAAAGGGGAGTTTTCTGATCCAGGAGATTGCTTTTTTTTCTGATTGGAGCCTAACTAAAGAACTTTATATACCAGTATTGCTGGAATCAATAAAGAGACCTTCCCACCCTCTCCAGGGCTTGCTCAAGCTCACACCAACAGCCTTCTGCTAAATGCCATCCAGCCACCAGTGCCATTCAAAGGACCAATGGCTTGCTCTCCTTAGCTCCCCTAGGCTCGAACAAATATTCCAAATTGAGTTCAAATAAAGAGATTGATCAATCTCCTGTGATCTGGAAATCATTTTTCCCACTAACTCTACATGGACTCATTTCTAGCCTCTCTGCTATTCTGGTGTCTGAAATTGAGGTTTCCCACCCTTAAGAAAGTTTATAACACTTTCATTTTACATATATAATTTTAGTTTAAGTGCACTTATCTAATTTAAAGTAAAATGCTTTCAAAATAACGTGACCTAGATCTCAGAAATTTACAATTTAATTGTTTCACCAGTTTAGTACATATTTGTGAGTTTTACTCTTTAGATCTGTTCCATTCCTTCCAGGAGATTTTATCAGGAACTTACTATTTCCCTGGCATTGAGAACTATTGTAGCCTTTGACCTACACTGGAGCTTCTATCTATACCTACTGCTATGGCCTGAATTATGTGTCCCCCAATACTCGTATGTTGAAGCTTAACCATCATGTGACTGCATTTAGAGATAAGGCTTCCCAGGAGGTGTTTAGAGTTAAATGAGGTCAAAAGGGTAGGGCCCTAATCCAATAGTACTGGTGTCCTTAAAAGACGAGAAAAGGACACCAGGGCTCCCTCCTCCCCTTCTCCCCACTCTGAAAGCTCACAGAAAAGAGGCCATTTGAAAAGAAGGCCATTGCAAACCAGGAAGAGAGGCCTCATAAGACACCAACCTGCCTGGCATCTTGATCTCAGACTTCTAGCCTTCAGAACTGTGAGGAAATAAACTTTCTGTCATTTAAGCCACCCATCCAATCAGTGCTATTCTGTTTTGTCAGCCTGAACGGACTAACGTACCTATCAACACACATGTAGTATTTTAGCATGGAAATTCTTGGAGAGGTAACCTTACAAGGTGCTACGAAAAAATGCGATAAAGAAAGGAAAATGTAGGGGAAATACGGCACACCCTAAAAACCAGAACATTTTCATAAGTATAACAAATAATGCAACAAACTCAGCCAAATGATTGCATTTTACTGGCATTCCAAGTATACGTCTTAAAGAGAGCTCAGTATTAGATCACACTCCTTGTGATGCTTAGATATTACGTTTGTTTCATTTGGAAGAGGATTATAGAATTTAAATAAAGTCAGAATGAACAATTACCAGGGAGATGGGTATTATTCAAAGTTGGAAATCTCTTTGGTATAAACTGAAAAGATATTCCATGGCAAACCTTTTTTTTCTCCCCAAGTGCAACTAGAATCACTGAAGTTTTCTACTTGCAAGTTTATCTACCCAGTTGCTCCATAGGTACTGGCCTGGACTCATACTATGCTTAAGTCTTAGACTGAATTAACTCCATTTGCCAAAGAGCAGGATTCAGTGTGCCTGAGATCATGGAGGCTGGATGTATTTTCCCCATGAACATGTGTCCCAGGAACACAAAAGAAAACAAAAGAAAGGAAAGAAAGAAAAAAGAGAAAGAAGAAAGAAAGAAAGAAAGAAAGAATGAAAGAAAGAAAGAAAGAAAGAAGAAAGAGAAAGAGAGAAGAAGAAAGAAAGAAAAGGAAAGAAAAGAAAGAAAGAAAGAAAGAAAGAAAGAAAGAAAGAAAGAGAAAGAAAGAAAGAAGAAAGAAAGAAAGAAGAAAGAAAGGAAGAAAGAAGAAAGAAAGAAAGAAAGAAAGAAAGAAAGAAAGAAAGAAAGAAAGAAAGAAAGAGTTTGTTTTCTATTCAGGAATAGGAACTGAAAACACATTTTTCCAAAGACTTACAGATGGCCGACAGACACGTGAAAAGATGCTCAAAATCATGAATCATCAGGGAAATACAAATCGAAACCACAATGAAATATTATCTTACACCTGTCAGAATGACTAAAACTCAAAAGACAAGAAATATAAAGTGTTGATGATGGGGCGCCTGTGTGGCTCAGTCAGTTAAACATTCAACTGTTGATTTTCACTCTGGTCATGCTCTCGGGGTTGTGAGATCTCTCTCTGCCCTTCTCTCCACTCCTCACCTCTTAAAAAAAAAAATTGTTGGTGATGATGTGGAGAAAAAGGAACCCTTGTACACTGTTAGTGGGAATGTAAATCATTACAGCCACTGTGGAAAACAGTAGGGAGGTCCCTAAAAAAATTAAAAATGGAAATACCATATGAGTCCATAATTTCACTACTGGGTATTTACACAAAGAAAACAAAAACACTAACTCAAAAAGATATGTGCACTCCTGTGTTTATTGTAGCAGTCTACATAGTCAAAGCATGGAAGCATTCTAAGTGTCCATCAACAGAGACATGGATAAGGAATATGTATATCTATATGTAATATCCATTTTATATATATATATATATGCATCTATGTTATATGTATGTTACACAGCCATAAAAAAGGATGTGATCATGGCATTTGCAAGAACATAGATGGACCTAGTGGGTGTTATGTGAAGTAAGTCAGAGTGAATAAGGCAAATTCCATTTGATTTCACTCATGTAGAATCTAAACAAAATGAATAAAAAACAAATGGACAGCAGAATGAGATGTATAAATAAGAGAACAAACTGATAGTTTCCCGTGAGGTGGGGGGATGGGCAAAATGGGAAGAGGAGTGGGAGCTCCAGGCGTCTGGTTATGGAATGGAAAAGTCACAGGAATGGAAGGCACAGCATAAGGAATATAACCTGTGATATTGTAATAACCTTGTATGGTGACAGATGGTAGCTACACTTGTGATCATAGCATAATGTAGAAACTTGTCAAATCACGATGTTGTACACCTAACACTAATATAACATTGTTTGTCAGCTATACTCTAGTAAAAAAAAAAAATCAAGAAAAAAAAGAAATGGATCTACCTTCAAAGTTTAATGCAGCTTCCCTCCAACCACTCTTGCACCCTCCCTTCCTCCACACCAATAGTCTTATTAATTTTATGTATACCTGGCTTAGAGTCACACCGTAAGGGAATGGCTCTAACACTTCAGGGGGTCCAGGAGCCTGGGCTCAATATGGTAAATGTGTAAAGTAAGAAGGCCGTGAATGTAGTAGGAACTGGTGGTCTAGAATGAAATATTCTGGATGATGGGTTACTGCTGTAACCTAGTGCACACCAGCATTTACTGTTTTGATAGGAGATATCATGATCTCGTAATGAAATTTTAAAGCAGTGGCACACAGTATACCCAGGGGTTATTGATATTTCAGTACCCAAGGTCGAGAACATCCATATGTTCTATTCTATGCATCCTTAATGCATATGAATACACCAAATCGTTACACCAGAAGACTTAAGGACATCAATATTGAAACAGCCTTGTGCCCTCATAAAGAGTGACTCATTTCTTGCTAAAAGCCAATAGATCCGTCTCTTGTTAGTTGAGAAATTCTGCTCCTTTATATTAGGTTTTGAAAAGTTGACTCCCTTTGGCTCCCCGCTATATGGTTATGAAACACTCCGCGTGGAAATAGAAATCTTTGGCCCAGGGCAGGGTGGGGGGTGGGTGTATTATCAGGAATCAGTGACTGACCTTCCCACTCTATTCAAATCAAGTGGTGGGAATTTCCAGGGCTTTCACCATTCCATTGTTAAATGTGTTTCACAGACAAACAAAGCCTCCGGGAAAACCATTCAAATGACCTAGTTTTCTAATGAGAAGAGTAGCTATCATCTCCAATAATGACATCATATTATCCTTTTCAGCAGACACAGATTCATATCATTAAAAACTATGATTACATCCAAGATTCATAGGACTCTTACCTGGAAAGTCTTTCAAATGTCCAATAATCTTTCTCTTCCTCTCATGGCACTTTTCTGGAAGTTAATACAATTGTCATTCTTAATTCTATCCTTTCTTTGTTTAAAAGAGAAAACTTTTGGTTTTGATCTTTGCTGCTTCATATACAATGGTATAATATGTCTAATATGAAAGGGTATTCTCAAGTATTCATGGAAAATTCTCCAGGATAAGTAACAAACAACCCTCAATAAGTTCATGCAAAGTAAGTTCTCTGGCCAAAATGGAATGAAATTAGAAACAATAACAAAGAGAAAATCGAGAATTTCACAAATAATGTGGAAGTTAAACAAAGCACTCTTTAAAATCCAATTACTCCAAAATGAAACCATAAAAGGAATTAGAAAATAGTTTGAGATGGTTAAAATGAAAACATAAAATATTAAAGGTTAGAGGATGCACTTAAAGCAGTGTTTAAAGAGAAATTTATTGTAGTGACCATTTATATTAAAGAAGATTATTTTAAGAGAGGGAGAGAAAGGTGGGGATGGGTAGAGGGAGAGACAGAGAGAATCTTAAGGAGGCTCCATGACCAGAGTAGAGCCAGGCACTAAGCTTAATCACACAATCCTGAGATTGGGGTGTGAGTCAAAATCAAGGGTCAGACGCTTAACCGCCTGACCCACCCAGGCACCCCTAAAGATGAAAAATTCTTGAATCAATACCCCAATCTTTCACTGGCCACAACTAGAAAAAAAAGACCAAACATTTTTAAGACTAGCATGTTACTTTAACATGCAACACCACACATGCAAAAGCAATGCAATTATTAAGATCAGATCAGAAATTAGTAAATAAAAAATAGAAAAATAGAAAAAAATCAATAAGACCAAAGATCGGTTTTTTGAAAGGGTCAACAAAGTTTATAAATCTTTAGATAGAATGAAATGAGGGACATCACTGCTGATGATATGCACATGAAAATCATTATAACAGAATAAGACAACTGTATCCTAACCATATGCTAACAAATTAGATAACTCAGATGACATAAACTCATTTACAGATATACACACACTATTGAAACTGCTTCAAGAAGAATTAGGAAATATGAGCAGAGCCTAGAAAATCTGAACAGGGCTCAAATAAGTAAACAAACTGAGTTAGTAATTATTATTATTATTATTATTTTTAATTTATGATAGTCACAGAGAGAGAGAGAGAGAGAGAGAGAGAGAGAGGCAGAGACACAGGCAGAGGGAGAAGCAGGCTCCATGTACCGGGAGCCCGACGTGGGATTCGATCCCAGGTCTCCAGGATCGCGCCCTGGGCCAAAGGCAGGCGCCAAACCGCTGCGCCACCCAGGGATCCCAGTTAGTAATTATTTTTAAAAATCCCCACAAAAGACGGCCCAAGCCCAAAATGGTTCCTTTGGTAAATTTTACTAAACCTTTGAACAAGAATTACTAACAGTATTCCCTAAATTCTTTGGAAAAATATAAGAGGAGGTAACACTTTCAATTCATTCTATATGCCCAGTATGACCCATACTAAATAAAACCAGACAAACGAATATGAAACAAAAGTACAGGCCGATGTCTCTTATGAAAATGGACACAAAAATACTCAACAAAATGTTAGCAAATGAAATCTAGAGCAATATATAAGAAGTATTATACACCAAATGGAATTTATCTGAATTTATCAATGGGATAAGAATACTTTTTCAACCAATGGTGCTGAGAAATCTGGATATGCAAAAAAATTTTGATGGGCATACAAAAAATTATCTCACAACACATACAAAAATAAAGTCAAAATGGATACATACCTCAAAGTAAAGTGCAAAACAATAAAAAATTTTAGAAGAAAACATAGGAATAATTTTCGTGATCTTGGGTTAGGCAATGAGCCTTATTAGATATGACACTAAAATCACCTATAAAATAAAGATGGGAAAAAGCAAAGTTAACTGTCAAAATTAAAAATTTTGTACTTGAAAGGATACCATTAAGAAAGTCAAAGGGCAACTCATGGAATCAGGAAAAATTCCTAGGTTGGCATACAAGTATCCTATAAATATATGAAAATTAGTCCAACATCATTAGCAGTCAGGAACATGCAAGCCGAGGCCCAATGAAATGCCATTTTGTACCCACTAGGATAGCTATAAACAAAAGACAGATAACCAGTAAGGGTGAGGATGCAGAGAAATTGCAAATTTCATATGTGATTGTTGGGAATGTAAAATGCTTTTCAACGCAAGTTGGCAGTTCCTAGGAACGTTCTTAATAAAGTTACCGTATGACCCAGAAATTCTCAAGAGAAATGAAAACATAAATCATCACAAAAATGTGGACACAAAGATTAATAGTGGCATGAGTGATACCAAAAGGTAGAAACAACTCAATTTCTATCAACTAATGAATAGATAAATAAAATGGAACATGTTTTTACAATGGAATAGTATTTAGCATTACAAAGGGATGGGTTACTTCTACATCTGAACCTTAAAATCATACGTGAAGAGGGGACAGCCAATTAGAAAAGGCACTGCATTGTGTGATTCAATTTTCATGAAATGTCCAGAATAAATAAATCTATGAAGACAGAAAGTAGATTAGTGATTACTGGTTCCCTAGGCATTGAGAGGCTGCAAAATTAATGGGTGAAGGCTACTAGTTGGCAAAAGGATCTTTTGGGAGTGATGAAATATTTTAAATATTTAAATAGTTTAAAATTGATTGCAGTAATAGTTGCAAAACTCTGTAAACATATGAAAAACTTCTACATTATATAGCTTATTTTTTTTAAGATTTTATTTATTTATTCATGAAAGACAAGAGAGAGAGGCAGAGACACAGGCAGAGGGAGAAGCAGGCTCCATGCAGGGAGCCCGATGCGGGACTGATTCCAGGTCTCCAGGATCAGGCCCTGGGCTGAAGGTGATGCTAAATCGCTGAGCCACCGGGGCTGCCCCTACATTATATAGTTTAAATGGCTCAGTGGTATGTATGTAAATTATATCTTTCAACGGAAGTGTTTTTAAAAATAACACAGAGGTAAATTTGATTTATCAAATAGCAAATAACATCTATGATTTTTATAGACTCAATGAAATGTGTGGCTATAACACAAATAAGAAAGTCTTAATAAGTAGAGTTACCAAGGAGTAATGAAAAGAATTATCAGATAGCAGCAAGTGAGTCATTGATTTCCAGCTGTTAAGGATAATTGTGTCATTTTAAAATGGTGACTTTCTAGGTTTTTATGGCGAAGACTAAAACTTTCATGATATACTTTACATGTTTGTTTTTTGATGTATTGCTTTAATAGTGATTGGATACATGGTACCATTGGTATTAATTTGGTTTCTTTGGAGCCTAGTGTCCTAACATTCAAAATACACACAATTTATTGCATGTATGGGAATAACATTGGAATTCCTTTTTAAAATTAATGCTTTAGAAGAGATCTTGTGAGGCATTTGTTTGACTATTGTACAGAAAAGATATAATATGGCTCGCTTGATTATTCTCCTTTGACAGGCCTATTTTTTTACTGTATAATTTATAGTCATGAGTACAACACTATGTTGAGTACTGAGTCCTCTTATCAAATCATCAAACCTGGGGGTGGTCTTGATGACTCCTCAATACACTATCTAACAATTATGCAACTTTGGTACCTACCGTGATTTGTATCAAGCTTAAATGATATTTTTGTGTAGTCTAAATGTACTGCATGAAAATACAGTTAAAAAGATATATTTTTATTGGGGATAGTTCTTGAGTTACCAATATTGTACAATATGTACAATTCTCGTATTTTCTCATACCACAAATATGGTGTAGGACTTTAATAGTGATTAAAAATACAATACACACAAAATTGCATGTGTTGTATTTTTCACTGGCTGTATACCAGCCATTTACTGATCTGATATTTATTTTTAGAGTTTATATTTTTGCAGAGACAGTAGATTATGTCTGTATATTCAGAATTTATAATTACAGACTAGAGTCTGGTCTATGATGCATTATATTTACACAAAAAAGGTTTCCTTTAGGGGAAGAAAACTGAATTGTTCTTTTTTTTTCTCAAAGATACCCTTGAAAAATAGAGAAATACCATAGTACACTTGTTTATCTTATGCACAAAATAATATGGCACAATAATCCTTTCATTTCCCCTTTGTATTTATATAGAAAAAACTTCTAGTTGATTATTAAAATTCAGAAGTAAGGGGATACTAGTGGTATCTTCTCTGTTTCCTGTCACCTGAGGTCAGGATAAACCAAGTGTCACAGCATTTTTGTTTTGTTTTCTTGTGTGTTGGTTTTTTTGGTTTTTATCTCACTCTTACTCTGTGGCTAAAAGGAAAATTACTCAGCTTAAACCCAAACCAACTTAACAGATGCTGCTTCTCATGGTAAAAAGTATGGGTGAAAATTTATCCAGGAAACATTCACGAGATTGCCTGTTAATGATCATAAGCTCAAAACATAGCTTGGGGATTTTGATGTCCCAGAAAGTATTCTCTTCATTACTAGGAAATTCTCTATGATAAGCACTAAAAAAAGATAACTAAACTAAGGGTTAAGATACAAATTATGTGTGGACAACGACTACATGGTTCAACTCCTTAAGACAGCCCTCCACTATCTTTTCTTCAATCCCTGACCTTGTGGGAACTAAAGAGGATGAAGTTAGCATTGAATTTATTATGATCTTGAGTCTCAGGAAATTATATGATGTTAATTTAATACTGGTTACCTGCTGCCTTATATTCCCTATCCATTTCTCTAACCTTCTATTCTTGATTATTTCCTTCTTCTTCTTCTTCTTCTTCTTCTTCTTCTTCTTCTTCTTCTTCTTTTCTTCTTCTTCTTTCTTCTTCGGTTAAAGGTGCAGAATTTAGTGATTCATCAGTTGTATGTAACACTCAGTGCTAATTACACCAAGTGCCCTCTTTCATACACATGACCCAATTCCCACATCCCCCCACACATCTCCCCTCCAGCAGCCCTCAGTAAATTTCCTATAGTTCTCTTATGGTTTGCCTCCCTCTCTGTCTTAATCATATTTTATTTTTCCTGCCCTTCCTCTACATTCATCTGTTTTGTTTCTTAAATTTCACATATGAGTGAAGTTACATGGTATTTGTCCTTCTCTGATGGACTATTTCACTTAGCATAATGCCCTCTAGTTCCATCCATATCATTGCAAATGACAAGATTTCATTCTTTTTCATGACTAACATTCCATATATATATATATATATATATATATATATATATATATGATGTATGTATCTATATACCCCACATCTTCTTTATCCATTCATCAGTCAATGGACATCTGGGCACCTTCCATGTTTTGGCTATTGTGCATAGTGTTACTATAAACACTGAAGTGCACGTGCCCCTCCAAATCACTATTTTTGCATCTTTTAGATAAATACCTAGTAGTTCACTTGCTGGGTCATAGGGTAGTTCTATGTTTAACTTTTTGAGGAACCTCCATACAGTTTCCCAGGGTGGCTGTACCAGTATCCCACCAAAAGTGTAAGATGATTCCTCCTTCGGGTTTATTTCTTAAGAACAATAATCCTGGAACTAGAATGATTTAAAAACCAAGTATAAGTGTGTTTACATGGAATTAAAAAGATAGCATTCCAGAATAAGGCTTGTGTTCCATTCTTATGTCCAATCGGTACATAATTTAGTCATGTCTTCTGATGTACACACACAATCACAATATTCAGTGCAACAGATCCTATCTCATTGTCTAATACAAATTAGAGAAAATGTAAAGCATTCTGGAGCCTTCTTTGGTGAATCTGAGTTGTCTGTTGCTTGTGTTCTATAGTGAGTTATTTGTGAAAATAAAATTATGTCAATGAATGAAGGAATTTCAATAAATAAAATTAATTTAGAAAACACAAAAAGCCAATGAATGTGAAATTAGTGCTTAATACAATTTGTTTACAATAAGCACTGAAAGACACTCACTCTGTATATCTAATCTTACTTCATTTTTAATTCCTATGTAAGTATATTCTTGACATCCTAATGTTATAAGTTATTTTTGTTTTAAATGGGAATAACATGAAATGTAAATTTTGCATATCATGATTTAATATTAGATCGAGGCAACTAGTAGCAAAACATTATTTTCTAGTTATATGTGCAATATTGTGATTTATAAGAAATATAAATATTTGGTCATTCCAATGACCAAATACATATTTTGCATATCCAAATATATCTTTTGCATATATATTTGGTCCTCTCCCATGGTTCTGGGCTCACAACTCACAAAAAAACTTGGAATTTCTTAAGGGAAGGGTGTTAAAAAGTGTCCTTTTGTTATTTTAATAAGGCGACCTTTGAAAAACACCTAAGAGTGGGGGCTGTTTACTAGGGGAGCCAGTCCTGTAATTAGAGGGTTGGAATTTTCAATCCCATCCCTGGATCTCAGGTAGCTGGGAGAAAGAGGTCAAATCAATCACCAGTGGTCAAAGATTTAATCGATTCTGCCTAAGCAATGAAGCTCCCACACAATCCAAAAGGGCAGGGTCTGGAGAGCTTCTGTGATGAACATGTGGAGATCCGGGGGATGGGGGCACACCCGGAGCAGGCATGGAAGCTTCATACCGTTTTCCTGTACTTTGTCTTATGTATTCCTTCCACCTGGCTGCTCCTGAGTTCTATATCCTTCTGTAGCAAACCGGTGATCTAGTAAACAAAGTGTTCCTCTGAGTTGTGTGAGCTCCTGTTGCAAATTAACTGAACCCCAGGAGGAGGTAGTGGGAGCTTCAGACTGATAGCCAGTCAGTCAGAAGTTCAGGGAACAATCTCAGCTTATGACTGGCAGATGAAGGTGGCGCGTGGCAGCATGTAGAACAGAACCTGGGGGCTCTGATGTTACCTCCGGACACATAATATAAGAATTGAGTTGAATTTGCAGTTACCCTGCTGGTATCCAAGAAGTGCTTGGTGTGCTGTGGGGAGCCTTCTTGACACACACACACACTGGAATTGGATCCAAGAACCCAAAAGAATTGTTTTTAAAGATTCATTTAGTTATTTATTTATTTAGTGAGAGAGAAAGAGGGAGCAAGTGTGCACAGAGGGGAGGGTGGACTGAGAGGGAGAGAAAGAATCTCTAACAGATGCTGAGCATAGAGCCTACTCTGGGCTCCATCCCACAACCCTGAGATCATGACCTGAGCCCAAATCAAGAGTCCCACGCTTAACCTACTGAGCCCCCAGGCACCCCAAGAGCCCCAAAAAATATTATATAGAGTTGTCGTACTCATGCTGGCGATCGCCATTATCTTTCATCCTCAGATAACTATGATTATATAAAGTTCTTTTTGTTTCCATTTCCAACCAAAGGCTGTGAGAGTTAAGAATGCTTATAATAGCAAAGGACTGCAAATCTATTTAATGGACTTAAATTACTTTTGTTACTTTAAAAGATATCTAGAGATCATGGTTACTGTCAACAATGTGGCTGCTGAGAGTGTCATAAGGGCACAAAGACTTCTTTTCCGGCTGCTGACTCCTCCATGTTGTGTTTTGATCTAATGCATGTGACCTCATGGTCAAAATATGGACCCCATGGCTCCAGGCATCATGGTCAGGTTCCAGAAAGAAAGAAGAGGAGGAAAAATATCACTAATTATCATCCATTCCTTTTTTACTAGAAAAATAAGTTTTTTTCTAGGATGCCCCCAACAGAATTCCCCTGATATCTCCCTGACTGTAGCCGGGTTACCCTCCCTATCAGGCTACCGAGGAGTTGGATAAATTAAAAACCGACAGGTGATTGACATGACTGTCATTATTGATGGAGACACAACGTGATACCATATTCATTATATGTGGCTTGGGCCACAGTCAACCCAGACAATATAAAGGATCTGAAAGCAAGAACAGTGGGGAATAAATATCAGGTGACAATCCTATCTCCAATATACGATATCCAATATCACAATCAAATTAAATTTCAATCCACACTTTGACAGAGGCAGAATGGATATTGCACAGCAAGTAACATGAACTGAATCGGTCCACTGTCCTTGCACAGAGTAAACCTTCCCTCGTAGGGCCTGATTGTTCATCTGAGCCAGTTTTGAAACTTAACGGAAAAATTGTGTGAGGGAAATTACTGATGAAAACACAACTATTTGAGGCTCTCCACCGTAACACAGGAGAGGAGAGTGGTCAGAAAACAAATACCACTTTTCGTTTTTAAAAACACGGATTCTTTCCTAGGACTCTTGGAATAAGAAGAAATCTCTTATTTTGAAACATTAAAGAAAGTATTAATATGCTTATTTAGCGATTGGTGATAGTTTTCAATCTATCCTAAGTGTACATTGTTTTCAGGGACACCTGGGTGGCTCAGAGGTTGAGCATCTGCCTTTGGTTCAGGGTGTGACCCCGGGGTCCCAGGATGGAGTCCCCCATTGGGCTCCCTACGAGGAGCCTGCTTCTCCCTCTGCCTGTGTCTCTGCCTCTCTCTCGGCGTGTCTCATGAATAAATAAATAAATAAATCTTTTAAAAAATGCTGTTTTTCTTTTTAACAGAATAAAGCCTTTGGACAATTCCTGGCATGGGATATTAAGTAAGTCATTTAGTTATAATAAAATTTGTGCCTTTTAAGATCTTTTAAGATCCACACTTTAGCATTCACCGAATGCAATGCTTGTGTTTCACTGGGAGGAGAATGCATATCTCTGATTCTTGGGGATGATTTAAAAAGGCAGACCACGGGGAGGACAGAATTATTGCCACTGGAGTTTGGAAAATCTCTCTGATTTTAATTTATCAACAGAAGGAGAACTTTGATCATTCTTCAAGGGCAAAAAAAAAAAAAAATGTATCTTGGAGGCAGTATTTCATTTACATCTTTGATGCCTGCTAAAAATCCCCAAATATTTAAGTTGAAAGATGTGACAGTCCACGGAGGACAGAGGACTGCAGTGCAGCCATCCTTAATGACGTTTGGAATCTTTACTTGAGTACCTTGAGCAATCAGGGCGCACAAAGCCTGATGGTTTGTACAGTTTTGAGGGGAAAATACTTACTTCGTCTGTGCTACATTCTGTCCACATCTTCCCTACCTGCCCGCCAAAATTTTATGCTCTTCCTCCACAATTGATCATATGGAGTGAGGCTCTGTCAGAGGAATAGAACACCTTAATCATTTCCAAGTGATACGTGACATTCTTAACCTTCTCTTTAAGGCACAGTCAAAATCAGCAGTGGGACATTTAAAAGTCCGTGTGGCTCCCCATCAATCTTTAACGCATACTCCTTACGTATACATCTCCCCTTGCCCGCGCTGGAGCTGATCATTTGTTTTATTTGTCTCAGGGATTTGCTTGATTTAGAAGTTGGAAATATACATCTGTAGTATCGAAAAGAGCCTATTCATAAAACGTGGAGATTTCGCCATACATTCCAGAGGAAAGTCAATGTGGCAAAGCGAAGTGCAAAATTATTTCTGTCTTGGTGTTATTTTGAGTCATATATCTCTGCCTTTTTATGAACAGCAGGCATATTTGGAAGAATTATGTCTGAGTCATAAATCCCAATTTGCCTGGGACATGACTAATAGGTGTCTTTAACGTAGTAAGATGGTATTACTGTCTTATCTTGCAAAAAAATTTTAAACTCTCAATCACAAATAGGGCAAGTCAAGATTTACATGACAAACATTAATGCTTGCCTCATCGGGAAATAAGGTACCACTGCATACCCTAAGGCCGCCTTGCGTAAACACACACACACACATACACATGACTTCATTTGATTGTTATTTACTAAACAAAGCTGCCCTGCTTGATCTAAGTATATGGATAGATGTTTCCAGAAGGACATGTAAGGAATACACTTAGCAGATGAGTTAAAAAACAAAGATGATTGGTTGATTCTCTGTTTCAAACATGCAGAAATATAAATTCTACTTAATTGAATAATGGTGCAAAGTGGTTCCATTTCACCATAAATTTTCAACGACACAAAGTATGTGTTTAAAAATTCTTCCCCTCTATCAGCTGGTTTTCTGGAATAGGTTATAAATAATAGTACGATAGACAAGAGAAATCTGAAAGTATTGAAAAGGCATGAGATCATAGGGGAGGGTTTATGTTAATGAGGGAAACAGACAATAGCCTTATAACTACAGTCCGTTGAATATAAAATCTAAGCAATTAGTCACCAGATTTGGGATTGGGATTGTGGGGTCCATTGGAACCTTGAAATCAGTCATGTCATAGAAAAATGTTGGGAATCAGAGTGTGGATTCATAGAATATTCTGAGTGGAGTATCTTTGACTAGAGACCACTGAAAGGAAAGAGACTTAAAAGAAAAAAGCTGCAGCGATTTTGCTGGCTGAGTAAAAAAATCTACTGAAATGGAGCACAGAAGGAGAGAAAATTCTGAGACTTATTTTGGGATCCCATGCTTGAGGAAAAGAATTTGGAGGTTTACTTTTAAATACAAATTTTTTTCTATCAAAAGAAGTCACCAGGTGTTTTGTTTTTTGTTTTTTTTTGGTTTTGTTTTATTTGTTTTCTTGTTGTTATTGTTTAGAGTCAATAAAAAATATGTTTATGAATGTGTGTTCTACAATAGATAGCTTGTGGGAGTTCAGGCTCTGTGAAAGAAGATGATGTCGATCTTGAAGTCAGTGAGAATATTTAGGGAACAAAGTTGAAGTGACAGGTATAATCTCTGACATTATGCTATTAGAGTCTGAAAAACTAATTTTCTCCATTATCTTTAGAGTTTTTTTCTACGTCTCCCTTTACCCCCCAAATACACAGGTACATCCCCACACCCCCACACCTTTTGTGGAAGCAGCAATATAAACCCTAACTGGGATAGATACTTCTTGAATAAGAACCATTAATTCAAATACGTCACACATTTGGCAAGCTGGGAGAATGTTTTTGTCAAGAAAAGCTTGCTAACAATCAGGCCATTTCTTTAAATAATTGAAACCCAAAGAACTCAGAAAATAATTTTAGGGAAACTGGTCAGTCAGAAGCCCAGTGCTTTCTTGTGCAATAAAGACAGTAAGGATCAATTTTGACATAATCCAGCCAACTCTTCTCCACATGCTTCCCTGTCAATTGTCCCTCATTTTCCATATAGTCCTCTGTCATTTCTGTCTTTCGAAATATCTTTAAGATCTTGTCAATGCTTTCATTTGCCAGTTCAGACATGAAGCCATGCCAAACTAACCCAAAACTTCCTTCGTAAGAAAAAAAAATGGTAGAATTTGACTTATTTTGCATTTCTTGGCTTTATTTCTCATGACTTGTGTAACTTCAATAACTTTTACCAGCCATGTAAACTGTTAACCTTACATTATCAATACGGGCATCACTTTTCCTCATCTTTGCCATGAAAGTAGCTTTAGATGGATTGCCACTGTTTCCAACTGCATATATGCAAATAAGGAATACACAAGATGCGACTCTAAATTACATTGAATTGATTTTTAACCTGAAACTTCTCTTTGGAGATTCAACAGTAATCAGTCTTTATCTTTCCTTGGTAGAGTTGATTTTTGAAATTGGACAAATTCATTCTAGTCAATTTTGGATAATGAGATGTGTCATTAAGCTGGGTAATAGTGTTTTCTGCCCCAAATGTAGCTTTACTATAAAGTAGTAAAATGGATTTTCTTGAGTGGTTCACAAATTGATTCTATTTTCAATTCCAAATTAGGAGTCCCAAATTTGTTCTGAGCTATGGCTATTGTGAAAATAGACATGCATACATACGTTTCCTACTGAAATGATGAATGTCAAGAACATCAAAGATTTCTAAGTTCTAATTGTCTTTGATACATTCATTATTTTATATTCTTGCCTTGCACAGTAATACAAACCCTTTAATAGAGGGATTGATTAATTAATCATTCAATGCAAATCATAATTCTTTGTTCATGAATCTGTTTTTATAAGTAAAGTTTTGGGATGCCTCAGTGGCTACGTGGTTGAACGTCTGCCTTTGGCTCAGGTCGTGATCCTGGAGTCGTGGGATCGAGTCCCACACCGGGCTCCCTACAGGGAGCCTGCTTCTCCCTCTGCCTGTGTCTCTACCTCTCTCTGTGTCTTTCATGAATAAATAAATAAAATTTTTAAAAAAATAAATAAAGCTTTCTTGGAACACAGTCATTTCCTTTCATTCATATATCGTGTATATATGTATTGTGCGTTTATCCTTCAGTAGCAGAGCTGAGTAGTTGAGACAGAGGTAGTCTGTGGAATAAAACCTAAAATATTTACTATCTAAACTTTTACAGAAAAAAAAAGTCTGCTGATCCTTGCTTTAAAAAATACTAGATAGATAATAATATCTTTTGTAATGATACATAAACTAAGTATTATTTTGTTATAAAATAATGTTTTCCTGACAATAGATTAAGATTCATGGGCCTCACTGGTAAGCTGCATGGCTCTTATGGAAATTCGAGGGAAGGCTGCTCCACTGCATGTACTTAGTCACTAAGGTGAAAAATAAATGAATAAATAAATAAATATCCTAGGTAGGGGAGAAAGGTCTCAAGGTTCTTTCACTCATGTCAATGGATTGTGCACAAATTGGTGACCTGATTAAAAGAAAATACATTCACTATTTTCTGTCATTCAAGCCATGGACTATTTTGGGGGAGTTGATCAGCACCAGAGCACAGATTTACCTTCACCTCAAACTCATTAGAGTAGTTCATATAGGCCTATTTGATTCACATCTTTGAAAAATTAAGTTATTCTCAATATGGTAAAAATTTTTGGAGGAAAGAGGCAGTCTGAATACATGTATATTTAAAACCTAAAATGAAAAAATAAGAATTATAAAAGATATACTAATCAATGTTTTTTTTTTCTGTTGCTGCATTCCAAGGAGAATTAAAGAAAGTTTTTATAAAAGCATATAGTAACATATAATGTGTAAACAAAAAAAATGAAGTTAACGTGGAGATAAGAGAAGAAGAATAAGAAAAGGCTTATGGTGAAATTAGCACACGGAAATGTACTATTTAAAGTACCAGCACAGTTCTAAGAGCAAAGGGATGAATCTGGATATTGAGCTTCCTAGCCACCAATACAAAGAAAGGCAGCGATTGTTTATAGGAGTTACATTGTCTTCATTGTGGCACACCTATCCCTGCTGTGTTGCTTTAGCAATTAGAAACAGTGCTTTTCAATTAGAACTTCATATTGTGCCCAGAAGGACAGGCCAAATGTTTGTGGGGCACAATGCAAAATGAAAATTCAGAGTCAAAGTTATTGGTCAAAACATCAGTCTCAGGATAGTAACAACAGAACATTACACCAATGAGGACCATTGTAAGTGCAAACCTCTGTATGACTCCACAAGTTGTACATCCGTGCAGTAGACCCTGATGCCTACAACTTACTTGGAGGGAAGTCACCAGAACTTGTCATATTCTTTCTAAAAAATGCCATCATCATCACCATGATCATCATCATCATGGCAGCTACTTGTCGAATGCTAGTTTCGTGTAGTTACAACCGTCCGCAACTCAAATTAAATGATCATTTTATTCTCCCTCCCAGCCAATAAGGCAGGCAATATTACTAGTACAATGTTATGAGGAAATAAATCATTGCATAACATGCCCATTTCATCACATAGTGTTTTTTAAAAAAATAAATGAAAACCCTCAGAAAAAAAATGTCTCTCAGAAATAATTTCAAGAAAAGATGTTTTAGAAAGTTAAACATGTTCTACAGCTAGGACTCAAACATGTTCCAGATACGAAAATCTCTAATTTTTTAAAATTCAATTAGCCAACATGTAGCACATCATTAGTTTCGGATGTAGGGTTCAGTAATTCACCAGTTGCCTATAATAATACCCAGTGTTCATCACATCACTTGTGCATCACTCCATTACCCCCTCTCCTCACCCACCTCCCCTCCAGCAATCCTGTTTGTTTCCTATAGTTAAGAGTCTCTCATGATTTGTCTCCCTCTCTGATTTCTTATCAACATTACTGATTGCCTATAATGTTTTGATTTATTTCCTAAGAATGATACTATAGTTATTATGTTCTCAGGACTCCATCTGGTATTGGCTAAATAGTGATGAATAAGACAGAGCTCTCTGGAGCTTAGAGTCCAAAGGAAGCTGGGGTAAATAGAATAGAAACACATAAGCAAACAATTAACTAAGTTATAATTACGGTAACTGCTTTGAAGAAAATGAATAGAATGTTGTGATTGGTTGATGTAAAGAATTTTAGATAGTGGTTAGGAAATGCATCTCTGAAGGACTATTTCTTATTTTTAAGATTTTATGGATTTGTTTGACACGTAGAGAGACTGTACAAGCAAGGGAGGTGGGAGAGAGAAAGTAGGTTCGATATCAAATCCCTGGGATCACAACCTGAGCCAAAGGCAGATGTTTAACGGACTGAGATACCCAGGTGTTCCAGAAGGACTATTTTTTTTTAAACTGAGCTCCAAAGGATGCTAAGAAGCCAGCAATCCTAAATTCTAGGACAAGACTTTTACAGTCTGTAGAAGAGCTTGTGCAAATGCCCCAAAGTGTCCTAGAAATGGAGAGAAACACAATTTGGTTGGACTATAGTGAGCAACCAAGTGGGACAAATGACTTAGAATTGTGTGCAGGGGGAAATCACGTAGGACCATATAGGTCATGATAGGAGAGCTTTGTTTCATCTTAAATGCAAAAGAAAGCTACCAAAATGTCTTATTTAGTAGACTGACATGATGAGATATTTACGGCATAGGATTCAAGCTACTATATATTGATGGGTTGGCGTGGAGGAGAGAGTACTGGAACTAGATAGGTGTATTAGTACATCAGGCTAGAGAGGATGTTGACACGGGGACCAGAAGAGAGGAGAAAAGTGGACTGACTGATTTCAGGGAAGTTTAGGATATAAATCAAGGATTTTATGATCAATCAACTCATGAGGATAGAAGAGATGGATGGTAGCAAATGTTTCCCTCTGAGAAGAGGAGACCAGAAAGATCATGGGTTTGAAATAGGGAAATGAAGAGATGGACTCAAGAATCAAATCTTTTTCTCAGAACATAATCATTTGGATATTAATAATGGTACATCTAAGCACAGATATTAAGAAAGCAGTTGGATATATTGGTTTCATGCTTGGAGAAAAGATTTATTCAGGAAATACAAATTGGCTTCCCCATGATATTCAATGGCATGTAAGAATCCAGCCCTTAACCAAACCATGAACGTCTCGACTTTTCAGAGTGGTACAGTAGGATTTTTCCAGCAAACTAGATATACTAGATAAGCTAGGATATACCAGCAAAATAGATGAAGAACAAACAACCAATAAAGTAGGAAGAAGATTTAGTAGAGTATGGAGTCATAGAATCCAACAGGAAACAGGACACTTCACTGTGGCAATGTATTCAAGGAAAAAATAAGTCCCTATTCTCAGCAGCCTGGTTGTCTGTTGCCAAGTCCAGAGCTCTGCTGTTAGGCTGACTCAGCTGGCCTCTGATCTACACGTCTCACCCTTTTAATAGGCTTCACTTATCTCATGATTTACTATTTTACTAATGATTTATTTATTGATTACTTACTTCCTTAAGAACGTGGTTCCTCAGGTTCCCCCCGGGGAGCCTGCTTCTCCCTCTGCCTGTGTCTCTGCCTCTCTCTCTCTCTCTGTGTCTCTCATGAATAAATAAATAAAATCTTTTTTAAAAAGTACTTGGCTGATTGCCATATTTTGTGTGTTTTTCTATCCCCGGAATGATTCCTAATGCTGACTTTCTCTGTATATATCTCAGTTCAAATTATCTGAGACACGTGATGTGATAGTTTCAATTTACTTTATTTAGTATAGAATAATCACATTTTCAAATTTCTCATACCAAGCCACTTCATTTGAAGTAAGAATGGTGGGATTCTATGGTGAAAAGTTTTTTGATGCAAAAGGAAATCCTTAAAAAACAAATAAACAAACAACAACAACAACAAAACCCTCTTCTGAAAATGCTTCAGAAAATGTAATATGACCTATGGCTTTGGTTGTGTGAAATTTGGATATAGGAAGATAATGGGAGTGGTGAGGGAGGATGTTTTGAACAGAGTAATTAATGTGAATTGGGGAACAAAACAAGACATTTAGAGGGGTTTGGATTGGTGACCTTTTTGAGGAGAGCCTTGAGCAAGAGGAAATGGAGTTTCATTTTGCCAATGAGCATATTATTACTGATACATATTATAGACTGTGGGTCATATGACAATTTGGAGGTGCCAATAATTGATCCTTTAGGTTTCTACTGAAGTAGTAAAATCGAAGATGTCCTCATTGGTTTCAGTTCTAAGTATGAGTGCCCTCTGGTGTTCATTTTTATTATATCTCATAAAAACCGCACATTTTAAAATTGGATCTTGATGTCCTTTCTGCGATTTCTGAGATTTCTACCAATCTCAACAGAGACTGTGAAAAACTAGTATTTACATGGTAAATGCATATTAAATTTGATTTAAATCCAAACTGGGTTGCATGTCAGCAGAACAGTAGGTTGAATTTTTTCACTGAAGTAAAAAATGACAACAAAAATTTTAACATTACTTAGAAAATAGTCCAGCTGGCCATTGACCAATCTCCATGTATTTTTTTCATTCTATTTGTTCTTTGTAGGGAATAGAATGGCAACATATCCACACCTTCATGCATGTACATTAATGTGGCACATACAGAAATCACCATTGTCTTCATTAAATCTTAAAATTTACAAGGTGCCATTCTTTGGTGCCAGCTTAGTTCCAAGTATTTAGGAGCATTATATAAACGGTAGATTGATTTTGGTATTTTTGATCAAAAACATAATCAATGGTGAAGTGGATTAGTCGAGTAGGGTAATTTAGTTAAACAAATATTTGTAGTTTTATATTAACTAATTAGGTATTCATTATAGAGGCCCTGGGTTTCTAGCTCTGGAGAGTTCACCCAACCCAGGTTCTCTGACTGCGTATGTGCAAAAAAAGAAGCTAATGCAGTGCTCCAGACAAACAGAAGATACAAAGAAGGACAAGAAACTATGTTGATAAGGCACCAACTCTACGCTAGTGTCTTCCTACTTTATCTTGTCCTCACAAAAGTCCTATGAGAAAATCTGATTATCCTTATTACCTAGATGGAGAAATTAAGGCACAGACAGAATGATTACGTAGCCTGTCTTTTCCTATTTCTGGTAGGTAAAAGTGCAGGGATTCAATTTCCTCTCCGGTGATGACCACACTGAAATCGCAAAACAAAACAGCAATTATCTAGAACCTGCTAACAGCGCAGAAGGTCTCCACTTTCTAGAAGACAACTGTCCCTCATAAAGACATGTGCAATATTAACCTTCTAGATAAAGGATTGGCCTGACCCAATCACTTTGAGAACAACTAAAGCGCCTCAACCAGAGATCATGGGAATGAAGAAGACGTGCCCACAGGTCCACTCAATTGATTTTGAGATAGAAATCACAAGAGTCCATCCAAGGGGACTTAACACCTGCTTTTACTTCCATCGCTTTTCTCTCTGTCTCTACCCTGAAAGGACCTTGGCGGATATGAAGATTCCTCCAAAGCCAAGCACCTGTGGATTTCAAAAGACAGCTTTAGGAAGCATTTTAGAGGGATGGATGTTAGCGTCGTTTTAAACTGTTTCATTTTTGTTTCTCTATAAACATACTCTTTAGATTCTCTGCTAATAAAATGCAGCTCGATATAACATAGTTTTCTTGCAATGTCTCAATGTAGAGAACAAGGTGCATTATTATTATCTTTAAAAACGTCCTCCTGATTTAGGAGCCTGGCGTAAGACACATTCAAGGATGCTTTAGAAACTGTGCTTGGGTGCATAGTTTACGGTCCTCATAAAAATTCTAGGGCTCTCATTTCCTTAAACTGTTTCAAAAGTATCTTCATTTTAAGAAAGAGACTATCAACATATTTTCTGAATCTTAGTAAGGAAAAAAAAAACTTCATAAACACGAGGGAACTGGAAATAAATAAATTGGCAGGTGGTGGTTTGGAATATAAGGACGATAATATTTAACAGAGAAAGAAATGTGAGAAATGGTTATTTATTTCATTAATCACTTTGACTATCTTGATTTTTTTTTTTTTTTAAACCAGTGGCTGGTATTACTCACTTCCATAAGGGAGCACAGCTGTATTGTTTCTTCTGCAAATTGTAGTGTATTTCGGGGTTTATTTTAGATCATGAGATTTTTAACAGGAGAACTAAGGAACACAGAGCTTGAGCCTCCCTCTCTCTCTCTCGGAGGAACACATGTTCTGTGGGTGGAATGGAGAGTTGCCTCTGATTCCAGTTTTTCGAACAGAGAAATGAGAAACAGCACACTTCTCTAAAGGATCTGTGTCCTGCCAGCATGTCTCCCAGCATGTCTCTCTCCCAGTGTCAAAAGAGTCAAGATCCAGAATCTACAAATTAATCTTTCTACACCGAATGTCCCCCAGGGTACAGGCTGCTCTTATCCACTGTTTCCCATTTTCTACATCTGTTAAGTATGCCTGAGACATGGGGAGAGTCAACGTCCTGCCACTCAGGGGGCTCACACACCAGCAGGACAGGCATCTCCCGGGAGTGTTTTAGGAATTCAGAAGCTCAGGCCCAACCCCTACCTAGAGAATCACAATCTGCATTTTAATATGATCCCCATGTGATTCATTCTCAAATTAAAATTTGAGAAGCACTGGTAATATGCCCATGGGACAAATACATGAACCTTAATGCCCATAGTCCACTGCCAATAATCTTTTGTACCCTGATCTTTTCCCCAACCTCTAATCTACCCTTTACCCTCTTCTTTAATGCTGGCTCTCATCCAGGCTTCAAGCCGCTTCATGATATATTGTCCCTTTTGGAAGATTAATCCCTTGAGCTGGATCCATCTGTGGGATCCCAAAATTTGACTCAATTAGTACTTGTTTATGTCCCCTCTTTTAATTCTCTCTTGCTGGGCTCCTCATCGATGCCTGCCTCTCACCTCTGGATTTTTCCTGTAGGTGATTTCCTCTTTCCCCCAGTGATTATAGTTTGTGTTTTAATTCTTTTTCCCAGCGGTGATCCTATATAGGAATGATTCATTTCAGGGACAAAACTGTCAAGCTTCATCCTGCCAATGTTTAGCAATTTATCAGCCATCTAAGGCTGACTCCAGGCCAGAGTTTGACACCTGAAGGAAGCTTCTTCCATCAGTAAGGCCAGAGGGACAAAGGATATTTTGTTATGATGTGTTAAAACCATCCTGTGACAGTACACGAAAAAATAGGATTACATAGTGTTTGTATCGAACTGGAACTTGAACTAATATATGAGTATTTAGAGACCAGACAAGGAATGAAATATTAACTTAGAGACCTGGCAGCAAAAACATTCACATAATTTGACCATGCTCTGGGTTGACATTCAATCTTAAAAAAATAAATAAATAAATAAATAAGTCAACCAAGCATTCCCCTATGGCTTATATTGACTCATCAATGTAATGAAATAAGATATCAAAGATGTTATATTTTTTAAAAAATCTGGGAATCAGGGAAAAATCGAAGAAATGTGTATCTTAGAAAGGAAATCAAAATATATCTAGGTTGAAAATATAAATCATTTCTACCAGTCACAATCCAAGAGGAAAATTTTGAAATTGCACTCTGAGAAAGCATGTACCCAAATAAATTAATTAAAAAGCAAGGACAAGCCATACTAATAAATTAAACTCTCAGTTAAATTGGAAAACATCAACAAAGAATTTGAAAACGGAAGCAGGAAAAAAAAAAAGAATAAAAAGATAAAACAGAAATCAATGTGATAAACAAACAAGCAAAGGAAGACCACCAAACTTGTTGATTAGTATAATCAATTGTAGTTCTTTGAAATATTAATGAAAAACAATATATTAAAGAAGGATCATGGAAAAAAAGTCTGAAAAGGGCATAAATAAACATATTATTAATATTAGCTGTGATAATATGTGCAGAGAATAGAGTGGGGCATGGCAATGATGCATAGGGGTTTAAGAAGTACGATTTGATTTATAATTTGATTTCAATAAATATATATCTCAAACTAAACAAAGAGAATGATGCCTAAAATTCCAAAATTGAATAGGAGCAAATGTCCCAGCTTCCCAAAAGAAAGCAGTCACCAGAATTATAAGGACATTCTCTATAAGGGCTGGAGGATAATTCTAATCTCTAGTAGCCATTTGGAGCTTTCATAATGTAGTAGGACAGACGAGGTAGCTTAAACAACAGAAATTTACTTTCTCACAGTTGGGAAGACTGGAAAGTCTGAGATCGGGGGGTAGGATAGACAGTTTCTGGTAAGAGCCCTCTTCCCACCTTGCCGATGGATACCTTCTTACTGTACCTTCACTCGGCATTTCATAGGCGCACACTTATGGGGAGAGCACAAGCGAGCTCTCTGGTGTCTCTTCTTACGAAGCCACCCTAATGACCTCATGTAAGCCACCCTTCATGACCTCCTTGAAGGTCCTGTCTCCACATACAGTCACACTGGGTGTCAGGGCTTCAACGTGTGAAGTTGGGGGGGCATCATCCAGTGCATAGCACTCATTCCTCCCCACTAACTTCATATCCTCACATGCAAAAATTCATTCATTCCTCCCAACATCCCCAAGCTTCCAAATTTATTCCAGAAATCAACTCTACAGTCCGGAGTCAACATCCATCTAAATACCTTCTAAATCGGATGTGGGTGAGATTTGAGATTTGATACCTTTGGAGGCAAAATTCCTCTCCAGCTGTGAACCCCTGAAACCAGACAAGTTATGGATTTACAAACTACAGGGGTGAACAGGCACAGAATAGATATTTCCCTTGCAAAAGGGAGAAACTAGAAGGAAGAAAGGGGTAATGGAAACTAAACAAGTCATAACCTAGCAAGGCAAATTCCATGACATCTCAGAGGTAGAGAAGAGTCTTGTCTGGTTCAATGTTCTGGCTTGTAGGTCCAATATGGTGGCTCTAGGCTGCTGCTTCCCCCTTGGGCTGTGTAGAGGCCCTGCCTATGGGGCTCGCTGCAAGGGCCACCTGCTTCCTGAAATAGAAGTCTAGCCCCGTGGGCCTGTGCTGCGAGTGGCAGCGTGATGGTCTCTGAATCACCTTTGGGGTCAACCTTCCCCTTTCTTGAAGGACGAAGCATGTTTGCAACCAAGTAGCTCCACCATGTCATCCTGTTCCCTTTGGTCCGAGCTGGCAAAGCCTCTAAGCTGAGGTCCAGAATGGCAGTTTCTGCAGGTACAATCCCACCTCTATTCCTGGCTGCTGGTGAAGCAGCTGATTAGGTTCATAGTTCACACTCACACTAACCTCCTTCCCAAATGGCCGTCTAGCCACACCCCTAGTGCTGTCTTCAGTACACAATTTCTCTGCTTTTTGAAATAGGAATAGAGTGAGAATTTTCTAGATCTTCAAGTTCTGGTTATGTTTTGCTTAACAATTCCTTTTCAATTCGTCGTTTTCCTCTCATATTTTACGAATACCAGTCAGGAAGACCCAGGCTACACCTTCAACATTTCACTTAGAAGTCTCCTCAGCTAAACATACCATTTCATTGTTTCTGATTTCAAGCTTCCACAAAACATCAGAATACATATAATCCTAATTTTTTGCCATTTTATAGCAGGGATCACCTTTTCTCCCTTTTCTAATATCCTGTCTTTATTTCTGAGACATCGCTGTAATGGCCTATGACCTCCAAATTTCTACCCATATTATGTTCATAATTTATACATTCTTTAAGAAAATGGAGGCTTTGGGGCGCCTGGGTGGCTTAGCAATTGAGCGTCTACCTTTGGCTCAGGTTGTGATCCCGGGGTCCTGGGATCAAGTCCCACATCGGTCTCCCCTTCAGGGAGCTGCTTCTCCCTCTGCCTATGTCTCTGCCTCTGTCTCTGTATCTCTCATGAATAAATAAATAGAATCTTAAAAAAAAAAAAAAAGAAACTTCAGAAAGAAAGGAAACGGAGGTTTTCTCATTACCTCACCCCTCCCCTTTATTTTCTGAGCTCTCATTAGAGCATGGACCTTTCACACCCATGTTCTACCTGCAATCCCTTTGCAACAACCCAGGTTTTGACTGAAGTGCACCTCAAAACTCCTCCAGCCTCTACCTCTTACTCAGCTGCAAAACCACTTCCACATTTTTAGTCACTTGTCACAGTGCCTCTGTGTACCAAAACCTGTATTAGTCAGCTCAGGCTGACTAATGCCAAAGACTATGTTCTTAAACAATGGAAATTTATTTTCTCACAGTTCTGGAGGCTAAAATCCTGAGATCAGGGCGCCAGCAGGTTTCCAGTAAGAACCCTCTTCCTGGTTCACAGATAGCCACCTTCTTATTCTGTTCTCACATGGCCTTTCCTCAGTGTGTGTACACACACGTATGTGTATACACGGCTCTCCGTGGTCTCTTCTTATAAGGATATTCATTCTTTTGGACCGGGGCCCCACCCTAATGACCTCACTTAACTTTCATTACTTCCTTATAGGCCCTACCTCCAAGCCTAATCACAGTGGGGGTTAGAACTTCTACATACAAATAGTGACGAGACACAATTCAGTCTATATTATTATCTTACACAAACTTTTTTAAAGTATAGAAAAAAAGAGGAATTACCCGCTTCATTTTCTAAGTATGGAATATCTATGATAACAAAACTGGAGAAGATGACTAGAAGTATATATGTTGCATTTAAAAAAAAAAATTAGGGGATCCCTGGGTGGCTCAGTGGTTTAGCGCCTACCTTCCACCCAGGCCTTGATCCTGGAGTCCTGGGATCGAGTCCTACATCGTCGGACTTCCTGCATGGAGTCTGCTTCTCCTTCTGCCTGTGTCTCTGCCTCTCTCTCTCTCTCTGTGTGTCTCTAATGAATAAGTAATTAAAATCTTAAAAAAATAAATTAAAAAAATAAAAAATAAAGATTTTATTTATTGATTCGAGAGAAAAAGAGAGGGAGAGGGAGAGAGAGAGAGAGAGAGAGAGAATAAGCTGGGGGCAGGGCAGAGGGACAAGCAGACTCCCTGCTGAGTGCACAACCCAATTTGGGCTTGATCCCAGGCCACAAGATCATGACCTGAGTTAAGTCGGATGCTTAACCAACTGAGCCACCCAAGCACCCTAAGGTAATATATTTTTTAAAGGATGATAGAATGTTAATAATTTTGATAATAGGTAATGGACATATAGTGGTTCTTTAGTTTATTTTGTGTATGTTTCTTATTTTCTGCAATAAAACTATTAAAATATGCAGAAAAGCAAACTGGAGCTGAAAAACAAAGGAAAATAAATATAGATTATTATATTTGTTGTTAATTGGATTCTCCAAGAGACGACTTTGAAATGGTATTTGGTAAGGAGGAAGTTTATTAGCAAATGATCTTGGGATGGATGTCTATGGGAGGGGAGGATTTTGCAGGGAGAGAGAATGAGCTATGATGTACATGCAGGCTACAAACTCAGGTGAATTGATGGGGAGTTCTGGAGCTAAATATTCTACTTCAGCTATCTGGTATTGGACAGAAATGCCCTGGTCTTTGGATGTCTGTCTCTAATAGTCATTGCGTTTGGGCTGTCCGGGAAAGGCATGACCTTAGGAGAAGTGGATTTGCAGTTGAGGCAACCCCTGAAGGGATTAATAGCCAAAGGCTGTCTGCTGGTATCACTCCCAGCATATGGGCAACAAGTTTTTCCTTGAAGGAGGATTGGATGGCACATCTTCATTCCTATCACAGTTTACCCTTGTGATTCTTGAATCTGCTTTTCTACGTAGTTTTGAGGAGCATCTCTTATAAGATTCAACTGGGCCTCCCTTTCCAGGGTAAAGGTAGTAGACATTCCCACGGCTACAGCTGATCTTGGCACTGCAACAGATGTTCACCATCTCCTTTCTCCGCTATCGAATCTAGATGGCTCTTATCCTCGGATAACATCTCTTCTGGTTTCTGTGTCCTACCTTCTAGACTGACCCAGAACTTCAATTCCAATGGATTGAGCCTCATGTCATTACCATGTCCGTCTAAGGGTAAAGTAGCTGCATAGATCTGTTTAGCATCACAATAAGACAAGGAAGGAGTGAAAGACCCTAAGTGGATTGTCTGTTTCAATTGTATTTTCCCTGCCACCATGTTTTAACAGCAGTTCATTCTCTCTGTGATGATCAGGATCCATTCTGGATATAAAGACAGTATTTTCTTATTTCCTACTTATCCTTAAACATAAGGTGCCCAAAGCACCCTTGAGGCAGTTGTAGGTTTTAATGGGTCACTTGTGTCTCCTGGTAAAAGCGCTCTTCCTTTCGTGGCCCACAACCTCCAAACTTGTAGAGACGAGAATTATGGGACAGAGAGCACACATTCTCCAAGTGGACGATGGACAGAGATACTTAAGCAGGGCCATTCCTTCCATTTCTTGGTTCATGGAATTATATATTCTTCCTATGGAAGACACCAAACCTTGTAGAGATTTTTAATTCAATGTGTATACTGAATTCTGGAGGATGGCTTCTCATTGTTGTGTCACTTCTGGTACTCCTGAGCTAGTATGTCAAATGTGCTTTCAGTAAAATGTTCCAACCATCTATTACACTGGCAGCTTCTTAGCAGTTGATATGAGTTATGGCTAATGTATCCAACGTTGTTGCACTTACTTCTATTCTTCTTTTTCTGAAAAAAAGTGTTCTCTGATGTTGTATAATATAAAATCTGGTTCCAGTGGAATAAACCCTTTGTAAACCCTGAAATAGTAGCATTCTGAAAAGAATACTAATACATGGAAAAGCTATTAATTCCTATTAGAGTAACCCCCTGGCCCTTCCAAGGTGAAAGGCAATAATAATAGTGAACTTGCTCACCCTATGGTCAATTGGATCTCACAAAAAAATGTTGCCATTTCAGGCTTCAGTATTTGTTTATGTTGCTGTAAATTGATTTGTCAGGGGCTCAGCATTAATATATGCATCCCACGTATCAGATTCCCATTCTTACCCATTACGTTGTTAACTTTGGCATAATCAGCTTGCCTTGGCCTATAGTGTAACTCAAAAAGAAGTCTTGGATCTATTTCTCAATTTGCCTGCCTCCTCACCAGAGATTAGAGCACATTAATATTAAAGAGACCTTTGGACTTTTGATTTTGGTATAAAGTTGCTTGTTAAGTACTTTAGCCTTTCAGATTTTTATTCCGAGCATCAGTTCAGTGAATTTCTGTTGATCCAATGCCATTGTCTTTAGAGTTCATATATATTCCCATGCATTTCACATTTCTGGTACATCATTCTGATTAGTGGATTTCCTTCCATGCTATACCATGCAATTCTCCATCAGTGAGGGGGTCTCCAATTTAGCTTGATGTTGAGTGACCCAGGTCCTAAATCTTATCCCATGACCTATTTTTGAGACAACTTCTGATATCAACTGTAAGTTGCATTTTCTGTGAAATATATCCTAAGTGGGAGATTACTGTGTGGAATGTTGACTAGGGAGTAGCAGCCTGGGAATTAATTCCTATGGCAAGAATAGGAAAGAAGTACCATTGCTGTGGGAAAGGTTCAGCTGTGAAATATATCTGAACAACAGGCTCAGATGAACACAGTGGGATGCTTTGCAGCCAAAATTGCTTAGCTGAGTTGTCTAATATTGGTCCAGAGTGTCCTGGCTTTCTTACTCTTGCCACTGTCACTGGATGGCATCAGCCCTTCCCTTAGGAGGAATCTGTCACCTCGGAGCTGAAGTGATCCATAAAGGGGCCAGCAGCTACAGACTGTTTTCATCACTTCCAGAATTAGTCAGAGAGAAGGAGATTCGGGGGTTGTGTATTCATATTCATCACAGTCACATGTGCTGAGATACTGAAACTAGAAATCTGATATTCCAAATAATTACTAAAAACATAAACAGAGATCTTACAAATCTGTATTGCATATCAGGATTCATTGAGGAAGTCAAGATAGGTCGATATCAGTAAACATATGATGTAACTCACCATTTTGATTAAAGGGGAAAACCAATGTGATCATCTTAATCAGTGTCAAAACAAAGCTTTTGATACACAGCATTTATTCTGAATTCTAACAAGTGATCAAATAACTGTTAAAAGCAAAAATATAAGGACTTTTATCAAAGTTGATAAATTGTATATCCATGAGAAAACTATGGCATGCATAATGTCTATTTGTAAAATATTAAAAGGTTTTCCATTAAATTTTCAATGATATTTAATTTCTACTTGTGGCCTAGCCAATATAATAAGAATGGAAAGAGTAAATAAGATATTTACTATAATGCCAAAATGGTAATATTGACAGGCTACAAAATCATCTACCTAGAAATTATATGATGAAAATAAAACCTCAAAAATAAATTTATTAATTACTCCCATATATTCTAAAAATTTCAGTGAAACCTAATAAACAGTTTCTATATTAGATTATCCTAAAATTCATTGGTAATAATAAATATGAGGATTGTTATGAAATTATGAAAAATAAGGTCATATAAGATTGTCAGAAATTAAAATACTAAAACAATATAGTATTGTTACATCAATATACTTATGTGTCAGTAAGGACCAGAAGCCTTTCTATGAAGAAATCAAGGAAATGACCAGAAATACATACGCACACACATACTCCACACACATGCACATTTACACATTTGCATTGTCCACTGTAAGATGTGTGAAAAAAATCATTAAGTAGCAGAAGGATAAATGGTAACACTTCAGAACTTTTTAAAGATTACACAAGATTAAATATAAATGACAAATCATGGATAAGATGAATGCATTCTGTCATGCAGTCTGAGTATCTGGAATATATAGAGATATATATAAGTAATAATAAAAATAAGCAACTAAAAACACCCAAGTAGTAAGAAAAAAAGACAACGATATGAGCAAGCAAATCACAAAGAAGAAATAAAATAAAGCATAAACAAAAGGAAATGTTTTTGGGGAAATGCAAATTAAAACAATACAAATAGCGCTATTAAAATATTAGATAAAAACAGTTACTATGTTTGATAATATCAAATATTAACAATGTGGTGAGAATGTGAGTATTCTCAAAAAATAACTGGTGGCAGTGTATATTTATAAGCAACATTATAGGGCTACTGGGCTGCATTTATTCATACATAAATTGTACTTGATTAAAAGACTGCTTCCTAGTTTATATCTTAGAGAAATATTTATACAGATAGTGTACTTGTACTGCTATGTTAGGACGGAAAATATATTGCAAGTGAGCAAGTACACTGCAGAATAATATGTATATTATGATACCATTTAAGGAAAACTTAATGAAGAAGTCAGAAGTGTATTGTTTCTAAGTCCATATTGAAAAAAGGTCGGCAATAAGCAATCAAAAGATCAGAAAATTGATGGTGTCTGAAGAATGGAGTGAAGGGGATTTGGGAATTAGAATAAACAGAAGTGATTGTAATTTTTTAAGGTTATAGATTCATGTTTTATTTGTATAATTAAAAGAAATAAGACATAACAAAGAAAAAAGATACAAGGAAATAGACCTTGTAGGATTTAAAAGAGTGGTAAATTTTAGGTCAATAATGAGAACTATAAAATCTAGAGTAAGAAATAATTCCTTAAAAAGAATAGGATAGGCCCAAGAAATTTATGCTTAAAGAGAGGCAAGTAGAATTGCTAATAGGACATAAACTAGGTAAAGGCATGGGATCTGAAAAGAACATTTGATAGTTAAGCGTCTAAATTTGGGGATATCACCCAAGACATATCAAGGTGAAAAAAGAAGAAAAAGTTATGCAATACACTGACTCTTTTCAGTATCATCTAATTAACTTGTAGATAAAAATGATTTTGATCTAGGTGTTGAGGTCTCCAACATACATCTAACGTATTGACCATGTTCGTGTCTGCGTTTGTTGAAAAGAAACTTCTCTGTTGTTTATTATTCATACGCTGAGCTGCACACTGTGCATAAGGGGCCCACCTTTCTCCAAATTCTACAGCAAACATTTAAGATAATCCAAAGTTTAGTTCTACTTCTGACATATGGAGAAAAAAAATGACCTTTGGGCGATGTAGCAGAATTGAACAGAATTAAACATTAAAATAAAGGAAATAAAATTTTCTTTCAGCCATTAAATTAACATGAAAAAAAATATTTACAGCGAGTTATATCCTCATTTCCTTTTGGTGAACATGTATCAATACCCTAAATTAATTTCCCGGTACTATATAGATTTTGTGCTAAGTCCTGACATTAAAAAAAAAAAAAAAAGTAGAAGCATCCTCTCCATCATCCGTACTATAAATAATAATATATTCAACATATTAGAATCAATCAGTGGCTTTTCAATGTCCTCCAAATCCCTTTTCTTACGTCGTGACAAGAACTGCAACAGGAAAATAGTTTACAATTACTGGTATCACACATCACAGAAAAAATGAGAAACTCATTATTTTAGTCTTATTGAGCAGTATGTTATCCTAACAAGTTTTTAGAAGAAAAGGTAATAACCTTGTTCTTCAAATATAGGAATTGAATTTATCTTTCTTTTTATCTGAGACTGCAAGGGGCAGGATTCTCAATAAAGGGCACTTCATTAAGCAGAAATATCAATAGTGCTGTTTGGCTGTGATGTATTAAAATTCCAGGTATGCTATCAACCCCGAGTGGAAGTAGAGAAAGCTTCCTGCCAGCCAAGGGAGTACTGTTCAAACATTAGCCATTCTTATTTTATCTTCCTAAAATGAATGCAGAGAATTTTTGTCATTGTGATTTATTCTTTTATTCTATCCCACATGTATCTTTCCCTTCTCAGGACACAAAAGACACGTCTAGGTAGTCTGTTCCATTTCACACAATTTAACACGTATTATTCATTATCTTGTATACGGGTTTTTGTTTTTGCCTAGCCATGCTCTAACTCTTTAGGGTCAGAGATTGTAAATCTTTGATTCCACGTAGAACCTATGATACTATGCTCAGATAGTGCTCAGAATAAATACGAAGAATAACAAATTTCTTGACTTGGGAAGGATTATGAAATAAAACTGTTTATCTTCCCCATGGAAAGCCTGAGACCAGGTAAGTTTAAGGTTTTTACTCAAGATTTGTGAGTTTGTTTTCTGATTATACTCTTGCCAAAATAAAATTCAAATATATTTTGCTTTCACTGAAGAGTTTGCCCACATACTTTAAAGGCAGCATTTCTAAAATGTCCCAGATCACAATGTATCAACAAAACAATGTGTGAACGATGCAATGAAATGATGCATCATTTACCTCATGATGCATCCAAATGCACCATGAAATATTTACTGAAACATCCAGAATTTTCAAGAATTAAAGATCTGAAACAAAATTCTCCAAGTAGTCCTCATTAAATAGCTATTGCTCAAAAAGATTATTGTTTCTGGCATTCATTTGCACAGTAGTATTATTATTACCATTATTATTATTATTATTATTATTATTATTATTGAAGTATAGTTGATGTACCATATTACATTAGTTTCAGGAATACAATATTGTGATTCAACATCTCTATACATTATGCTATGTTCACAAGTGTAGCTACCACTTGTCACCACACAACACTATTACAATACCATTGTTACATGTTCCATCATTTCAGTCCCCACACAATTTGAATATTCATTAACTGCTGCACTTGTCCCTCACTCACAGCACCTAGTGTCATCTAAATATATCTCAGTATCTCAGTACCTCCAAACTTTTCATAGCTGTACCAACACAAACACAGGCACTTAGTAAATATTTATTGATAAATACTCAGATTGTACTTATTTAATACAAAAACTCCACTTGAAATGATTATTTAACTATAAGGATAGTTAAAAGCGATAGCCTCAGCTCATATTTCCCAATAAAATTTACAATGATGTAATGAGACTTTGACAACTTTCTGGATTTAATCAGCATACATGATTTTCATGAGATTTCCTTCAAAATGGATAGAAAACAGTAAGATAGATCACTGGGGGGAATATTGGCTTGAATGACTCATATTTGCCTCTGCTTGTCACCATTATTTCATTTCACAGCAGCTATGTATTTATTTTACTATTTTTGAATCTTTCTAAGTGTCAGTACATAACTTACCAGATTTCACTTTGGAACAGAGACTGATGTAAATTTTAAGTGTAACCATGATGTAAAAAAACAAACACTGTGGGTCAAACCAGGTTTATAGTCAACTATTACCTTTAACATTCCCATTTCTATTCCAGAATTAGAGTAATCAATTATCTAAGTGTAGTTTTAAGTATATAAAGTAACATTGTTTTTTTCTTGTTTAGGACATGATTAACAATAGATATGCTTTTAGACTGCCATAATGATATCATTTACCCCTTTTAAAGAATGTTTCCTAATTTATCTTGCAAACATTACTTATCGGCAATCTCTATGCAACATAACTCACAGGTACGCACACATTTTTTTGGTGTAGTTGGTTTAGTGAGGTTACATAAGGTGAAGTAAATTCCATACTTATGTTTATATTGAAAACTATTAACAAATAATCCTGATATATACTGACCCATAAAATCAATATCATTTAAAAAAGGCAAAAGCAATTTTCTAGAAATCACATTTTTTTTTAACTAATTTTCATCAGTTAGCTTTTGGTACATTGTGTTATGCTTAAAAGCAGTCCCAACATTTCAGCGGCTTACATGTTAAGTGTCACTGTTACTTCTAAATCAGTTTTTTTTTTCTCTAAATCAGTTTTAACTCTGTTTTGTGTCTACAAACCAGAAAGCAGACTGAATTCACAGGCTCTATGTGGATCATGTGATGTGACTCTCACTAGGAGAGGGAAAAACAAGGACAAAAACACGTGATGGCCCCAAAAGCTCCTACTTGTATGTAGCACACATAATTTCTACTCTAATCCCATTGGCCAAGAAGAATCACATGAGCAAGCTTGCTATCAATGGCATGGCAAGAGATTCATCCCACAGGAAGCACCACTTGTCATATTGCAGTGGGCAGAAATGTATGATTCTTTGACATCTGAGGAAAGAACAATTTGGAACAGTTTGCCTATAAATTTAAAAAAAAGTAGACTTTCATACAAGCCAAATGAAAAATGGCTTCACAATAAAATAGCATATGGGATATTTTATGTTCAATGTTTGTTCTTCAAAACCTAAAGAAACTATTAAGGTATTCATATGAAACCGAAGGTCTTACAATTGACTTCATGGGGAAGCTTATTTTGAAAGCTTTTAGGATTCTTTTAGTTCTTGAGGTCAAAAATTGAATGACCTGAGAGATATAGATTCCTTGTAGGGCTCTGGAACACTTGCTATATGGATTTTATAAACATCAAAGATGTTAGAGAAGTTCATTTTTCCTCTTTTCTATTAGATCAAAAACATAGAACTCCTATGATTTTTGTTCCATCAAAATCCTACTGAAAAAAACATAAGTTTGGGTTCTTTGCACAGAAAGCTATCCTTTGGATACTTAAGGAGAAAAATCTGAACTATGAGAACTCAGACATCTCTATAAAAAATACTATCAAAGATAGTAACACTGGTTGCTTTTGGAGAGATAAATCTGAATATTAGAATTCAGAGTTGGAGATAATGTCCTTTTCTTGTATACTATTTTGTGCCTTTTCAATAATGCCCTGTATATCTGTATTACCTGTTTAAATTATACAAACAAAAAAAACAAGTTAACATCTACATTGAATTACATACTTCCAGAAACTCTTTTTTTCCCCCACATCTCCCATCATTCTATTCATTTTACCTTTTTTCCTTTGATAGAAGAGAATGGATATTTAGTAATCAGTTGTATTTCTTATTAAAATTCCACCAAAAATGTCTTTTTATTTTTAGTTTCTGTTCTTTTCCTATTCTCTTTCCTTATGTCTCTTCTGCTATTTTTTTTCCTAAAATTATTTTATTCCACAAGTATTTTCAAATAGCTAATAACTGATCAGGATAATCTATCCTAAGATTCAAGAGATTGAAAATGATTGTCAAGGAGGCACTTCTGAGTGAATGTAAATAGTGTGGGAAAATGAAAGAAAAAGGTACATTCTAAAGAAGGTGATTTATTGCCAAAGTACAAATGTAAACTGAACGTGACCAGACTTGAGAAAAATATAGCTGCTATTTCATAATACACAAATAGATTATTTGTTTTGATGCAATTCTACACATCTAAAATAACTAGTGTACCAAATATACACTGTCATTCTTTACCACTCCCTCTCACTTTGTAAAAACACAATTTTTCCCCTTCTATATAATTCTAAGTGGCTGGAAAAATTCAAGTAATAATTACCTTTTCAATATGTGCATCAGTATGTGATTAAATAAAAATGATAATGATATATTTTCGGGCTGAATATAATTAAGTTGATATTTAAAACTTACAAAAAGGAACAATGTGGTATATAGTTATCACCATTATTGTTTTGGGTCATGTATTTAAAGCCTGCCAATGGGAATTCTTCTTCAAGCTAATTTTGCTTGTGCATGGAATCTTATGATTGCTTGTTATTGTTATGAAATTATTGTTGGTTTTATTTATACAGGAGCTGAAATGTTCTAAAATAAAACTGCTATCTTTTCCTCTTAGTATATTGACACTATGCAGTCAATATTAAAATCATCAATCAAGTTACCAACTACATAGATAATGTCAATAATGACAATTTCTCAAATGTACGAGCTACTGAACATTGCTTTGCAAATACCTTCAAAATCCTTACATATTTACCTAAAATAAGAAAATCATGTTAGCATTTGCTACATAACAAATCTTAGTGGCCTAATTTTATTACAGTGGCTTAAAACAACAACTATTTATCTATATCATGGTTCTGTAGGTCAGAACGCTGTTCCGGAGTAAGCTGGGGGTAGTTCTTGGTCCCTCTAGTCTAGGCCAGACTTTGCTCATCGTGGTCAGGTTTGCTCATAAGTTTATGGTCTCCTGGTGAATCAGTCACAGATGGCAGGTCTCAGATGATTTAGCTAGGATGGCATATGTTTTCCTCATATGGTTTCTATTTACCGGAATATATATATATATTCTTCACATGGAAGAGTTGGCAAGAGGCCCCAAGAGCAAAAGTGAACAATCTCCAACATGGAAGTATTTTTCAAGCAATTATCTGTGTTATATTTGCTCTTAACCATTGGTCCATATCATGTCACATGTCCAAGACAAGAATCAGAGTAGATGGAGGCTACTGAAGGAATGGATACAGAAAGATGTGAACAAAATGGAAACCAGGACTACCACCATCTACCACAGTTGTAAAATTAGTATAATTGTCAAACATGATAGCTTTCATTTCTCCTTCCTTCTTCCTTTTTCCTTTCCTTTCCTTTCCTTTCCTTTCCTTTCCTTTCCTTTCCTTTCCTTTCCTTTCCTTCACTTTCTTTTCCTTCCTTCCTTCCTTCCTTCCTTCCTTCCTTCCTTCCTTCCTTCCTTCCTTCTTCTTCCTTCTTATTTTTTTCCTTTTTTATTTCTTGAATTTTATTCTCTGGTTTCACATAGCTTTATTTGGCTTCTTTACTGATCTAACCCTAACATTTGATTCCACATGTAAATTTTTTTAATAGTTTTATTTATTTGCGAGAGGGAGAGAGAGAGAGAGGGTGTGCAAGCAGGAGGAGGGGCAGAGGGAGAGGGAGAGGGAATCTCAAGCAGAATCCCTGCTGAGCACAGAACTACTCTGGGGGCTTTATCCCACAACCCTGAGATCATGACTTGAGATGAAATCAAGAGTTGGAAACAGCCTACTGAACCACTCAAGCGTCCCTCACATGTAATTTTTTTAAATTTACCTTCTGTTTAGAATACTAAGATTTCAGCCAGTGAAACTCAGTCTTTATTTCTCTCCTTAGCTGATTTTTATGTATAGCACTCAATTTATTCTCTGTACCAGTGAATGACTTATTCTGAACAAGTTCTTTACACCTGACATGGGTGCAAGCATGACTTTTCCCAAATCAGCATGTGCGAAATAAATCCTGTAACTATCTCCCACTGGGAACCATTAAGCTGCTGTAACGGTAGTTCAGAGTCAGCTTTCTCGCCTGTAATATTAAAGATCACCCTCCATTCCCTGAGGAATATCTTAAGTTGGGTACTATCTCTCACTTGGCAACATAAGTAGCAGCTCTTAGCAAAAATATTTTAAAAGGCACTCTCCAATATAGCCTGTCCTCCTATTACCACGTGCACTACAGCTCTTATCACAAACTGTGTCAACACATAATTAACCTACTGAATGGTAAATGCAGGGAAGGAAATATAGTGAAATACAGTATAAACTCTGACATTTTAATAAAAGTATACTGTAATTCTAAACATTGAAGTAGCAGAACAAAATAAAACAAAAAAAAAAAGTAAGAGAAATTTCAAACTAGATTATCCATCCAAAGGGACATTAAAAAGATCATGCCTTGGGGTGTCTGGGTAGCTCAGTCTGTAAAGTGTGTGACTATTGATCTCAGGGTCTCAAGCGCCATGTGCGGCACAGAGTTTATTAAGAAAAAAAAAGAAATCCCAGGTTCCTGTGCCATTAGAGGAACTGTGGATATGGGAGAAATAAAATTACTGATTCATTAATTTTCTTCATTTGATCCTAAAAGAGCTTATATTTATAGCAGAAAGTAATGCTAAGACATTTGTAGTGTGTAGAATTTGTCCTCTCTTACTTTAATTGATTTTCCACCAAGGTGCCAAGCCAATTCAATGAGAAATGGATAGCTTTTTCAACAAATGGTATTACACAGACTGGATATCCTCACGAGAAAAGATTAATTTAGCACTTACTTAATACGACAAATTTTTAAAACTCAGAATGGATCATACTCTAAAGTGTAATATCTAAAACAATAAAACTGGGGGATCCCTGGGTGGCTCAGTGGTTTAGCGCCTGCCTTGGCCCAGGGCCTGATCCTGGAGTCCTAGGATCAAGTCCCACGTCGGGCTCCCTGCATGGAACCTGCTTCTCCCTCTGCCTGTGTTTCTGCCTCTCTCTCTCTGTGTGTGTCTCTCATGAATAGATAGGTAAAATCTTTAAATAAATAAATAAATAAATAAATAAATAAATAAATAAAATGATTAGAGGAAAATCTAGGAAAAATCTTTGTTACCTCTATTTAGGTGAAAAGTTCTGAGATGGTAGTATCAATAGCACAATCATGTTAAAAAAATTAATTGGAATTCTTCAAAATTGAAAAGAAAAAAAAGTTCTACTTCGTAAGACACGGTTAAAAATTAAAATACTGAGATAAAATATTGGCAAATTACATTCCTCTTAATTTTCTGAATATGTAGAGAAAACTTACAATGATAAGAAGAAAAATTCCAAATAAAAATAATGCAAGGGATCCCTGGGTGGCTCAGCGGTCTGGCGCCTGCCTTTGGCCCAGGGCGCGATCCTGGAGTCCCAGGATCAAGTCCCACATCGGGCTCCCGGCATGGAACCTGTTTCTCCCTCTGCCTGTGTCTCTGCCTCTCTCTGTGTGTCTCTCATGAATAAATAAATAAATAAAATCTTTAAAAAAATAATGCAAAAATTGAAACACACGTTTCATACACACAGGCAAATATATACATATGTAACCATTTATATATATACTTATACATATATATTTACACACATATATACACAAATGGTTAGTAGTCACATGGAAAGATGCTCATGCTTAACATTATTAATCATTAGATAAATGTAAATTAAAACCACAAAAAGATACCACTTCTTCCCAGTAGAATAGTTGTAATAAAAATGACAGACAAGACAAACCGCTGACAAGTATGTATGGGAAACTGGAAACCTCTTACACTGCTGGTGTGAATGTAACTGATACAATCACTTTGAAAAACTGTATGGCAGTTTTTTTTAAAATAATAACTATAAGTGTAATATATGAAAAAAATGATTCCATTCCTAGAAATATTTTTAAGAGAATGAAAAAACATGTCCACATGAAGACTTGTACTTGACTCAGGAGCATTATTTATAATAGAAAGCAAAAAAAAAAATCTAAATGTTTATCAACTGGTGAATGGATACTCAGAATATGGTACATGGAACCAATAAAATACTATTTAGCAACATAAGTGGAATGAGTTACTGATGCTATAACAATTATGAAGCTCAAGTATATGCTAAATGCAAGAAACCAGATCAAAAGACCATATATTGTAGGAGTCCACTTCTACTAAATCTACAGAAAAGGCAAATCTATGTAGAGATAGATAAGTGATTGCTTGGGATTAGGTTGAAATTAAAAATTGGTGCCAGGGAATGCAAACTGGTGCCAGGGATCACATCAGGTGATTTGAATATTTTATTAAAAATTTTATTTATAAGTCATCTCTACACCCAATATAGGCTTGAACTTACAACCCCAGGATCGAGAGTCACCTGTTCCACCCACAGAGCCAGCCAGGAGCCCCTGATTTGGATATTTTAAATTTAGCTTGTGGTAATGGCTCCATGACTGTACAAATGTACCTCAGTTCATTGAATTGTACATTTCAAGTGAGTGGACTTTATGGTTTGTAAACTGTAATTAATAAAGGTACTAAAAAGAAAGGATATTGGGAATTGTGAGGGTTTCTTCAAAATGGAACTGTCAAGGAAATGAGAACTGGCATCAACGTATATGTGATTAATCTGATATTAGAGGAAAGACCAATCTTTTCTCCTCTAAAACCAACCATAGTTCCCACCATGTATAATAGCAACAAGAGAGAATAACACTTTTTCCTTCAGTCATGTCAATTTGGCACGAGTATGTTAACTTTTCCCTATCATTCTACCGTTTTGTAAGCATAACGATGTTCAGTTTCATATCTACGGATTAGGTACTTCTAGTGTCAGGGAACTTTTGTATTTTCATGCAGATGACTATATAATACCCGCTATTAAAAAGTTGACTTCTAAAAAATATATTTATTTATTTATTTATTTATTTATTTATTTATTTATTTGAGAGAGAGAGAGATGGAGAGGGAGGATGAGGTGGGAGAGGGAGAAGGGGGAGGGTGCAGGGGGAGGAGCCGACTCTCTGCTGAGCAGGGAACCCTTTATGGGAGCATCCCAGGTGCCTGAGCTGAAGGCAGATGCTTTACCCACTGAGCCCCGGGTGCCCCTAGAGGGTTGACTTTACACTCCAACGTCTGCCACTTTGCCCTTGAAACCGAGCAGAATTAGTTGGGTGCTTATTCAACTTAAAGACCCATAAATTAAAAGCGCTTATTGTCTCAAGCTTTCCCCATGTTCTCCATCACAGTCTTGAAACTCTCTAAACATGCAGGATTTCTTTTTATCTTTTGGAATATTTTAAATATTTAACATTTCAAATATTTTTGAATATTTTGTCCTTTTGAATCTTTCTGTCCATTATACTCTAGGTTGTTTTCATTTTCTTTGGGCAGTCATATCTTACTTGCATCATTTAGAGCTTAGAGTGCAAGAAAATGCTTGTTTCTATTCAGACATGAAGCTGTGTAGACAGGTTTTCATCACCCAGGACTTGGAGATCTTACTTAAGCAAAATAAAGAAATCTGGTATCCTAAAATTTGTCATTTTGTATCATAATGATATTCCGTATCCCTCAGAACTTTGCTCTAATCATCATCTTATTGCAAATGGAATGAAATTTGCTTGGCCATTTATCA